>NC_056080.1:54848297-55185797 GCF_016772045.2 Ovis aries | reverse complement strand
AAAAACAGATAGTTGGGCCACACACACACACAACACACCAGTTTTAAAGTTAAACAAGCAAAGAAAAACAGATATTTGGGCCACACACACACACACACACACACACACCAGTTTTAAAGTTAAAAAACAAAGAAAAAAACAGATACACACACACAGAGCAGTTTTAAAGTTAAACAAACAGAAAAAGAGATAGTAAAGTCACACACACACAGGCACTCACACATCAGTTTTAAAGTTAAACAAACAAAAAAACAGATAGTTGGGACATACACACACACACATCAGTTTTAAACTTAAACAAACAGAAAAACAGATAGTTGGGCTACACACACACAGACAGACACACACACACACATCAGTTTTAAAGTTAAACAAACAAAACAACAGATAATTGGGCCACACACACACACACACACCAGTTTTAAAGTTAAAAAACAAAGAAAAAAACAGATACACACACACAGAGCAGTTTTAAAGTTAAACAAACAGAAAAAGAGATAGTAAAGTCACACACACACAGGCACTCACACATCAGTTTTAAAGTTAAACAAACAAAAAAACAGATAGTTGGGACATACACACACACACACATCAGTTTTAAACTTAAACAAACAGAAAAACAGATAGTTGGGCCACACACACACAGACAGACACACACACACACATCAGTTTTAAAGTTAAACAAACAAAACAACAGATAATTGGGCCACACACACACACACCAGTTTTAAAGTTAAACAAACAAACAAAGAGATAGTTGGGCCACACACACACACACACACACACACACACACATACAGAGACATCAGTTTTAAAGTTAAACAAACAAAGAAACAGATAGTTGGGCCCCATCCCAGAGTTTCTAATTCTGCAGGTCTGCAATGAGGCCTGAAAATTGCCCCGTACTGCGTTTTGCATGCATTATCTCATTTAATTCTCACACAACCTTCTGAATAGGTACCCTTCATACTTTTTCTCAGGGAATTTCTCTTCTGCATCTTGGATCTGCTGCTGCTGCTGCTAAGTTGCTTCAGTCGTGACTCTGTGCGACCCCATAGAAGGCAGCCCACCAGGCTCCCCCGTCCCTGGGATTCTCCAGGCAAGAACACTGGAGTGGGTTGCCATTTCCTTCTCCAATGCAGGAAAGGGAAAATGAAAGGGAAGTCGCTCAGTTGTGTCTGACTCGTAGCGACCCCATGGACTGCATCCTACCAGGCTCCTCCATCCATAGGATTTTCCAGGCAAGAGTACTGGAGTGGGGTGCCATTGCCTTCTCCGATCTTGGATCTGAGAATAAATAAATGGCCATTTTGGTGGTAGTCTCACACTGGTCACTACCATCATCTTGGACGTGGGTGTCTGTGTGTGCACAGAGATTCGTACGCTTTTTTTTTTTTTAATTCTTCTCAGGTCCAAGATGCAGAAGAGAAATTCCCTGAGAAAAAAGTATGAAGGGTATTCTGATCTTTTGGCCCCATCTGGTGGTTTCAGGTTTGACTGAACCAAATACTGCTCCCCCTGCTGGTGAGAATGGTGCGGTCTGTCAGAAGACCCCGGATGTCGCTCTTCGTGAGGCGGTTTTTTTCTGAAGAGGTTCTGCTGAGGCGGTTGTTCGGAGGCAATTATTCCGAAGTGGTTAGTATCCCCTACTCTCTGCCCTTTTTCTGGGTTCTGTTTGTTTGTTTTGTTTTCTGTTTTCGTTTCTGATTGATGGGGAGCTCCTATTCAATGTAAAGCATTTATTCCAGCCCCCCGGTGACATGTTAAAAGTAAACATATTTTTCTAGCTATTGAGTCTTTTGCCATATATATATATATATAAACATATAAATATATAATTATATCATGTGTCAGACGTGGAGATGTGGCTGAGGGAATTCGGCTGTTAATCGGATTTTTTTCCCCTCTGTCAAACAAAGTTGTCTCGGACATCTGACAAAAATACTTAAAATGTAGTATTAACTGGAGACAGAGTTTTTATCCTTCCCTCCAGATAGTGTCATTAGCAGTGAGTGAGTGTTTTAAACAAAGACCTTGGAGGAGAGGAAGGGGATCTTGGAGCACGAAGCCTCTCCGGTTCCCTCACAGACCCTGTAGGGGGTTCCCTCCTTCCCCAGCACGCACACTTAAGGATCATTAAAATAGGATGAAGACTACCCTAGTATTCTCCTTTGCGCTTGTAGTGTGGCCCCGCGGGGCTATCAGGCTTAGACCTTTTTTTTTTTTTTTTTTTTTTTTAAATTTTTTATTTAAGATGACAGAGGGTAATGAGTTCATATGACCACTAGGGGGCCTCAGCTGCTTGGGAAACGTGTTTATACACAAGCTTGCTTTGCCAAGTGACGTGAAAGTTGCTCAGTCATATCTTTGCGACTCTTTGCGACCCCAGGGACTGAACAGTCCTTGGAATCTCCAGGTCAGAATACTGGAGTGGGTAGCCTTTTCCTTCTCCAGGGGATCTTCCCAACCCAGGGATCGAACCCAGGTCTCCCTCATTGCTGGCGGATTCTTACCAGCTGAGCCACAGGGAAGCCCAAGAATACTGGAGTGGGTAGCCTATCCCTTCTCCAGCGGATCTTCCCAACGAAGGGATCAAACCCAGGTTTCCCTCATTGCAGGTAGATTCTTTACCAACTGAGCTATCAGGGAAGCCCTCAAAGTGAAAGTCGCTCAGTCTTGTCCAACTCTTTGCTACCCCATGGACTGTAGTCCATGGAATTCTCCAGACCAGAATACTGGAGTGGGTAGCCATTTCCTTCTCCAGGGGATCTTCCCAATCCTGGGATCGAACCCAGGTCTCCTGCATTGGTGAGTCTCCCAAATTGGTGAGTCCCTCCCTGCTAGACTCACTCCCCATCCTAAAAACTGTTTGTATATGTTGTATTTATTTATACGTTTCCTTAATGGCCCCATCATAAAGATGTGTATAGGTTCAAGGAAACAGCGAGACAGTCCAACTCCGTAGAGAACCTAACAGGGCCTCACATACTTAGCCATTCAGTAATTACTCTTGGTGATGTCAGTGATTTTGACAGTAGTGATTGTATTACAATAATCACTCAGCATGTGTCCTCTGAAGCCTATTTTAGTTTTATATTCAGCTTGCTTTGGGGCTTATCACACTCTGCCTTGTGTTGTAGTTATTTTATTAGGCGCTTTATCTTTCCAAATACAGAAATGTTTCAGGAGAGTGACTGTGTTTTACTCATTTTCATTTACACTGCAAGAGATAGCACTAGGCTGGTCTATATTAGTGAGTGCTTAAGGATATTTACATAATTGAACATTAGTGTGTACACCTGAAACTAATATAATGTTATATATTAATTCTTTTTCAATAAGGAAAGAAAGACAACCGTTGGTAATGGTTGTTCAAGAATTGCTATGCCCAGAACCAGACAGAAGTGCCTGGCCACTGCCAAAAATCATGGATCATGTTGGTCCAAAATGCCTGGTTTATTTCAATACCTTCCTAACTAGTTCCACTGAGTGTTTCCTTCCACTCTTCAATAAAATATTTTTTTAAAGAACAAATATATTTTTTTAGCTGTTTATAACAGCTTTATTGAAATGTAATTTAGATACCACATACTTCATGTAAGTGTACAACTCATTGATTTTTAGGATACTCATAGAGTTGTGCAGATATCACCATAATAAATTTTAGAACATTTTCATCACCAAAAAAGAAACCTTGTACCCTTTAGCTATCACACCTCAGTTCCCCCAACCCTGTACCGCCTCAGCTTTAGACAGCAACCATTCTAATTTCTGTCTCTATAGACTTGCCTGTTTTGAACATTTAATATGTGGAATCATACAGTATGTGGTCTTTTGTAACTGACTTCCTTCACTTAGCATAACTTTTTTCCAGTAACGAGTTGTGACAACACGTGTGAAATGTTCATGAAGGAGGGAAGCTCATTAGAGACTTGGTATCAAGGATTTTTATTGGGGGCTGGTCATGCAGGCACCCTCTGCCTAGCACATACCAAAACTCCAGAGTCCCAGGAGGAAAGATGGTGTTCATCAGAAACCATGTTGTTTGCATAAACAGTGAAAGTATAGTGAGCTATTCTTGTCAATTAAGGTGGTGGGAACCCTCCCCAAATCCAAGTTCCCAGATCCTAGCCAAGGGCCAAACTTACCAACAGGATTTTCAAATGATAACATTCTCAGGCCTGTTATATTAACTCTTTTCTACACAGATTTTGATAGGGATTGCCTTGATCATTTTGAGGGGAATTGCCATCTTAACAATATTAAGTATACCAACCACTGAACATGGCTTGTCTTTACATTTATTTAAGTCTTTAATTTCTCTCAAAGATGTTTTGTGGTTTTCAGTGTGCAAGTCTTGTAATTCTTTTAATAAATTTATTTTCGACTATTTTATTCTTTTTGACACCATTGTATTCATTTTCAGATTGTTCCTTGCAAGTGTATGGAAATACAGTTGAGTTTTGTGTATTGATCTCGTATCCTACAACCTAGAGCTCATTTGTTAGCTTTAATAGTTTTCTTTTTGTGTGTGTGTGGATTTATTAGCTTGTTAATATGGTGGATTATATGGATTTTAAAAAATTGAAGTATAGTTGATCTACAATATTACATTATATAGATACATAATATAGTGATTCACCATTGTTAAAGGTTATACTCCATTTCTAGTTATTATAAAATATTGACTATATTCCCTTTATTGTACAATATATCCTCATAGCTTGTTGTATTGTTTAGTTGCTAAGTTGTGTCCGATTCTTTTTGACCCCATGGACTTCAGCACACCAGGCCTCTCTGTCCTTCACTATCTCCCAGAGTTTGCCCAAGTTCATGTCCATTGAATTGGTGATGCTATCCAGCCATCTCATCCTCTGCTGCCCTATTCTCCTTTTGCCTTCAATCTTTCCCAGCATCAGGCTCTTTTCCAATGAGTGGGCTCTTTGCATCAGGTGGCTAAAGTATTGGAGCTTCACAGAGGTTAAAGCATCTGCCTGCAATGCAGGAGACCCGGGTTCGATCTCTGGGTTGGGAAGATTCCTCTGGAGAAGGAAATGGCAACCCACTCCAGTATTCTTGCCTGGAGAATCCCATGGACGGAGGAGCCTGGTGGGCTACAGTCCATGTGGTCGCAAAGAGTCGGACACGACTGAGCGACTTCACTTTCACTTTCACTTTCAGCATCAGTCCTTCCAGTGAGTATTCAGGCTTGATTTCCTTTAGGATTGACTGGTTTGATTTCCTGGCTATTCAAGGAACTCTCAAGAGTCTTCTTCAGCACCACAGTTCGAAATCATCAATTTTTCAGCACTCAAGCCTTCTTTATGGTCCAATTCTCACATCCATACATGACTACTGGAAATACCATAGCTTTGACTATATGGACCTTTGTTGGCAAAGTAATGTTTCTGCTTTTTAATGCACTGTCTAGGTTTGTCATAGCTTTCCTTCCAAGGAGCAAGTGCCTTCTCATTTCATGGCTGCAGTCACCGTCCACAGTGTTTTTGGAGCCCAAGAAGAGAAAAATCTGTCACTGCTTCCACTTTTCCCCCTTCTATTTGCCATGAAGTGATGGGACTGGATGCCATGATCTTGGTTTTTTTTTTTTTTAATGTTGAGTTTTAAGCCAGCTTTTTCACTCTCCTTTTTTGCCCTCATCAAGAGGCTCTTTAGTTCCTCTTCACTTTCTGTCATTAGAGTGGTATCATCTGCTTATCTGAGGTTGTTATTTCTCCTGACAATCTTGATTCCAGTTTGTAACTCATCCAGCCTGGCATTTCACATGATCTACTCTTCCTGTAAGTTAAATAAACAGAGTGACAATATACAGCCCTGTCCTACTCCTTTCCCAATTTTGAACCAGTCCGTTGTTCCATATTTGGTTCTAACTGTTGCTTCTTGACCCACATACAAGTTTCTCGGGAGACAGGTAAGATGATCTGGTATTCCCATCTCTTTAAGAATTTTCTACATTTGTTGTGATCCACCCAATCAAAGGCTTTAGTGTAGTCAATGAAGCAGAAGTAGATGTTTTTCTGGAGTTCCCTTGCTTTCTCTATAATCCAACAAATGTTGGCAATTTGATCTCTGATTCCTCTACCTTTTATAAATCCAGCTTGTACATTTGGAATTTCTCAGTTCTTGTACTGCTAAAGCCTAGCTTGAAGAATTTTGAGCATAACCTTACTAGCATGGGAAGTGAGCACAATTGTCCAGTAGTTTGAACATTCTTTAGCACTGCCCTTCTTTGGGATTGGAATGAAAACTGACCTTTTCCAGCCCTGTGGCCACTGCTGGGGTTTCCAAATTTGCTGACATATTGAGTGCAGCACTTTAACAGCATCATCTTTTATAATTTGAAATAGCTTAGCTGGGATTCTATCATCTCCAGTAGCTTTATTGGTAGTGATACTTTCTAAGGCCACTTGACTTCATAGTCTAGGATATCTGGTTGTAGGTGAGTTGACCACATTATTGTGGTTATCTGGCTCATTAAGATATTTTTTATGCAGTTCTTCTGTGCATCCTTACCACCTCCTCTTAATCTCTTCTGCCTCTGTTAGGTCCTTACTGTTTTTGTCCTTTATCTTGCCCATCCTCATATGAAATGTTCCTTTGATATCTCCATTTTTCTTGAAGAGATCCTTATAGCTTATTTCATATATGATAGTTTTGTGACTCAATTCCCTACCCCTATATTGCCCCTCTCCCTTCCCTATCTTCATTGGTAACCACTAGTTTGTTTTCTATATCTCTGAGCCTGCTTCATTTTTGTTATATTTACTGTTTCTTTCTTTTTTTTTTTTTTAGATTTCACATATAAGTGAATCACATACAGTATTTGTCCTTCTCTGTCTGACTTATTTTACTTAACATAATACCCTCCAGGTCCAACTATGTTGCTGCAGATAGCAAAATTTCATTCTTTTTATGGCTGAATAGTATTCCACTGTGTGTGTGTGTGTGTGTGTGTGTGTGTGTATGTGTGTGTGTATCTCACATCATCTTTATCCCTTTCCCTTTTGATAGACACTTAGGTTGCTTCCATACCTTGGCAATTTGTAAATAATGCTCCTATCAACCTCAAGGTACATGTATCTTATCTTTTTGTGTTAGTTTTGTTTTTCAGTTATATACCCAGAAGTGGAATTGCTGGGTCATATGGTAGTTCTGTTTTCAGTTTTTTTTTGAGAACCTTCCATGCTGTTTTGCAGAGTGGCTGTACCAGTTTACATTCCCACCAACAGTGTACTAAGGCTTCCTTTTCTCAACATCCTTACAAACACTTTGTTATGTATTGCCTTTTTGATGATGGCCATTTTGACAGATGTGAGGTGCTATCTCATTGGGGTTTTGATTTACATTTCCTTGATGATTAGCAGTGTTGAGCATCTTTTCATGTACCCATTGCCCATCTGCATTTCCCCTTTGGAAAAATGTCTATTCAGGACTTCTGTCCATTTTAAAATCAGAGTTTTTCGGATGTTGTGTTGTATATAGCGTTTTTTTTTTTTAAGTGCATGTTCTAATTATTCCATTATATATACACAACATATCACAGTCTACTGTAGTTGGCATTTTATCAGTTTGAGAGAGTGTAAAACTTTTCCTTCTTTTATCCTCCTACATCAATATTATTGTTTTAAACATGTCCTCTACGTATATTGAGAACTGCATCAGATAGTGTTATACATTTTGCTGTAACTCTCAGACATAATTGAGAAAGCAGTATCAGAAGGAGGGTCCATTGTATCTACCTGTATTTTTACTCTTTCCACAGTTCTTTCTCCCTTATGTTATTAACACAAGATTCCTTCCATGACTATTTTTTCTACCTTGTAAACTTTCTATTCTTTTAAGAGGAGCATCTGAGAATGACTTCATTTCCCCTTCACTTCTGAAGGATGTTTTCCTTGGATATAGAATTCTCAGTTGCCAACTGACAGCTCCTTCCTCTTAGTACTGGAAAAACATTGCCACCTTCTTCTGGCCTGTGTGGTTTCTATTGTCATTTGACAAAATTTTGCTCTATTAGAAAAGTATCATTTCTTTCTTGCTGCTTTCAAGGTTTTTTTTTTTGTCTTTAGTTTTCAGAAGTTTGATTATGATGTTTTTGTTTGAATTTCTTTGGGTTTATCCTCTTTGCGGTTTACTTACCTCCTTAAATGTAGGTTTATGTCTCTCTCAATTTTGGAAAACTTTCAGCCTTATTTCTTGGAATAAATATTTTTGTAGAAACGATTACCAGAAGTAGAATCTCTGGGTAAAATGGTTCACACTTTTAAAAGTCACTATATATTTTCAAATAACGCTCCTAAAATTGGTAGCAGTTTTTATTTCTGCCGACAATGCAAGTGCCTGTTTACTCACCCCTTTACCAACAGAAGTTATTATTAATCTATTAAAATTTTGCCAATATCCTAAACAAAACAATGCATTGCTGTTTTAATCAACATGTATTTTTAGTGAAACTGAGCATATTTTTATGCTTATTGACCATTTATATTTCTTCTCTAATTGTTCATTTACTTATCAATTTTTTTGGATGGATAGTTCATCTTTTTCTTGTTGATCATGCAGTTCTCTTTGCACATTTTGGAAATTATTCCTTTGTCACGTGTGTTGACAATGTTTTTAGCCAGTTTGTTGTTAGATTTTTTAACCTTGTTTTTGTTTACTTGTTTTGCCAAATACTACTTAATGTTACTGAGACTTTTGCTTAAAAATCTCTAAATTTTGTCCTGTTTAGAAAGGTTTTCTTTATTCAAGATTATAAAAATATTTTTAATATTTTATCTAATATTTCCATGGTTGCATTTTCACAATTAAATGTTGGATCCATGTGAAATATATTTTCATGTTAAAGTGAAGTAGATAAGAGCAGATGTTTCCTACCAGGTTTTAATACAGGAATGTAGTGGGGAGGGGAAAAGAGAGTTCATGACAATTTTGTATGCCTAGGTTGGAGGGAAATACTGGAAAATGGCAGTGTCAAAGAGCTATCTCCTTTTTTCTTAGTATTCTCTCTGAGTGCTGCCCAAAGGAAAGGTTAAGTCAACTGGAGGTTTGAAAGTTGAGATAATTTTTTTTTTAATTTTGGAAAAATTATAATTTTTACTCAATAACTTTTTTGTGAAAAACTGGAAGGAAATAGGAAAAATACATTTCTCATTTTGTGATTTTTTGTGTTGCTATTGTTTTGGTGGATGTACCTTTTCCTCTTTTGACTAAAGAAGATTTATAGTGACTTGTGTTCATACTGTATTTCCTTTATAGTGCATCCCAGTAGGATGCTTGTCCACAGCAATGACCCTTAAAGGAAGATAACCCATTTACTTGGTTAACAAATATTTTGCAGTCATCTGTCCAGGAGACAGGTATGGGGTAGTGCTTTGTCTTTGGTCTCTGGAATCAGACTGTGTGGGTTTAAATCCCAGTCTGATAGCTTACTAGCTGTGTGATCTTGGGCAAGTTACTACAAGCTCCTCTTCTGCAAAATGTGCTGTGTGCTTATTCACTCAGTTGTGTTCGACTCTTTGTGACTCCATGGGCTATAGCCTGCCAGGCTCCTCTGTCCATGGGGATTCTCAAGGCAAGAATACTAGAGTGGGGTTGCCATGCCCTCCTCCAGGGGATCTTCCCAACCCAGGGATGGAACCCAGGTCTCTTGCATTGCAGGTGGATTCTTTATCAGCAGAGCCACCAGGGAAGCTCTTCTGCAAAACAGGAACAGTAACAATTCATTGTATTGTTGTGAGTGTCAAAACAGTGTTACACATACAGTAAGCAGTTGATAAATGTGAACTCTTCTTAATGCTAATCACTGAAGATAGAGCACAATGCCTGTGGTCCTTACAGTTGTGGAGCTTGCATTCTTGAGTGATGAGATAGGTTCAAAAATTAAAAATTGCAATAATTACTCTAAAAGAAATGTAAGGGTTGAGATAAAGTATAAGGGAGTGGGAGAAGAATCCTACTCTAGATAACATGGTCAAGCAAGGCCTCTCTGAAGAGAGGATAGTTAAGCTGAGACTTTAAAGCATGAGAAAAAAAAGTGATTTAAAGAAGAGAGGGAAGAATATTTCTAACAATGGGAACATCATGTGTGAAGATCCCGAGGAGTGTGATTTTCTGTATATTCAAAGTTTGGGAAGAAGATCATTATGGCTGGAATGGAGTAAATGAGAAAGAGAGTGGTATGAAATGAAGTTAGTGAGATAGATAGGACTTGTAGTCCAGGGTAAGGAGTTTGGATTTTAATTCTGTGGGTAACTACAAAAGCAGGAGAGGGACATAATTTTTTTTCTTTTTTTTTAACCTTTTTAATATTTAATTTTTATTTTTACTTTATTTTACTTTACAATACTGTATAGGTTTTGCCATACATTGACATGAATCCAGCACGGGTGTACATGCATTCCCAAACATGAACCCTTCTCCCACCTCCCTCCCCATAACATCTCTCTGGGTCATCACCATGTACCAGCCCCAAGCATGCTGTATCCTGCGTTGGACATAGACTGGCGATTCGATTCTTATATGATAGTATACATGTTACAATGCCATTCTCCCAAATCATCCCACCCTCTCCCTCTCCCTCAGAGTCCAAAAGTCTGTTATATTGTTTTTTGTTTTTTAAAGAGGTTAATCACATCATTGTATTGTATTTGCATTAGAGATTAACCAGATTGGAAAGGGGTAGAACAGCTTGGAGGCTTTTGACAGTGGTCCCACTGAGAGATCATGGTGGTAGTGGAGATGGAGAGAAGTGGATGGATATAAAATATATTTTTGAGGTAGAATCAACAGGACTTGCTGAAGGATTGGATTTGGGAGGTTAAGGTGGTGGAAAAGAATAGAATCAAGGATGATACCCAGGTTTCTGGCTTGATTAACAGGCTTGATATGGTACCAGTTTCTGAAATAGGGCTTCCCTGGTGGCTCAGAGGTTACAGCATCTGCCTGTAATGTGGGAGACCTGGGTTCGATCCCTGGGTCAGGAAGATCCCCTGGAGAAGGAAATGGCAACCCACTCCAGTATTCTTGCCTGGAGAATCCCATGGATGGAGGAGCCTGGTGGCTACAGTCCATGGGGTCGCAAAGAGTTGGACACGACTGAGCGACTTCACTTTCACTTTCTGAAATGGGGAGCATTGGACGAAGGATCAGATTTGGTGAGGTTGTGAATATGTTGAGTTTGAGATATCTATTAGACATCCAAGAGGAGATGTGGAATAATTAGTTGGATTTATGAGTCTGGAGTTCAGGGCCAGCTTTTAGGTGATATTTAAAGTCATGGATTTATATGTGATAACCTAGGGAGATTAAAAAGAGACAAGGGCCTGGGATCATGTGACTATTTTCCCTTTAATGTAAAAGCTATGAGATACTATCAGTAAAAGGAGAATGGACTAATAATAAATGTAAAAATGTAGTTTAGTAGTAGAGTATCTGTATATGCAGGAATTCTTAGATTTTATTCCTGGCATCTCCACTTTTCTCTTTCCTTCCTTAGAACATAGAGCAGGGTGATAAACTCTTCAAGTCTTTTATCAGTTACTCATATATTTTTTTCTAGCTCCTGGGCAAAAGCAGGTGCTCAATAAATGTTGAATGAATTAATTAATGTACTAATGAAATAAACGAGAATATCAATGGTAGTACCTGCTTTGCCACAATGCAGCATTTTTATATTGGGCAGTTAGCAATCATGGGGCTTCACCGGTGCCTCAGAGGTAAAGAATCTGGCTGCAATGCAGGAGCTGCAGGAGACGCGAATTCGATCCCTGGGTCGGAAAGAGGAGGCGGGCATGGCAATCCACTCCAGTATTCTTGCCTGGAGAATCCCACGGACAGAGGAGCCTGGCAAGCTCCATAGGGTCTCAAAGAGTCGGACACGACTGAAGTGACTTAGCATGCATGCAATTAGCAAGCTACAGTTTTCTTGTGTCTGTAAAATGGCAATAATAAAAGTACCTACCTTTTGGGACAATGTTTAAAACAATTTAAAAAGTTATAGCAATCAGCAAGAGTTAGCGCTCAATTAATGTTTTAGCTACTATTAGGTATCTGCACTATGGGTGCTATCCATAAAATAGGGGCAATAATTTCTGCTCTGCTTCCATCACGAGGCCATTTGTGAAGCCAGCAAGAGTTAACGTTTGACTCTATAAAAGCTTATTATTGTTGTTGTTGTTATTATTTGGCCGCCCTGCGGTTTTCGGGATCTTGGTTCCCCCACCAAGGATTGAACTTGGGCTAGGGCAGAGAAAGCAGCGAGTCTTAACCCACTGGATCGCCAGGCAATTCTCCAAAGCTTACTTAATTGCTCACGTAATGCCGCCACTCTCTCCGTCCTCCGGCAGGGTTATTTAAATAAAAACACATCTTTAAAGGGACCCAGTACTCCCTTTGTCAGTCCAGTCCGGTCTAACCAATGGTACTCGAAACCACGCCCCATTGGGAAGTCTATTAGCCTCAGAGTTCGCTTTGAAAATATCCAGCCCGCCCCTCCTTGCTAGGCTGGCGCGACTCAACGGCACGCTGATTGGCCCCTGCTGGCCAATCACCACTGCTCTTCTTCCTGGGCTGTACTTTTCAAAATTCTCGTGGGTAAATTGAGACGGACGCCGGTTGCTGCAACGCGGAGCTCCGGTCATTTCCCTGGCCTCACCTGGCCTAGGAGTGCGTCCGTGATCTTTCCTGTTCTGCCCTCAATCTCGATATGAGGTAGGCGCCTTTGAACTTGTCCTGACTCGAATGTCCGGCTCTGTCGCCCGCGGGTGGGTCCTTGAGGCTCACTCCAGTCCCTGTAATTTTTGCCGGAATGAGTCCTGCCACGAAACTTTTGCTTTCTCCTGTCAGCAGTCTGCGGAGAGAGTCCTGACCAAGGTTGGGCAGGGAGTGTGTTTTAGAGGGTGAGAAGGCAAAACAAACAAAACCCAAACTGGTTCCCGGCTTTTAAATGGAGCTACCGCTGCAACATTCCTGAATCAGAGTACATTTCTGTAGTCTTTTCCCAAGTGAAGCTGTACAGGATCAATTTAACCTACAAAACGTACTTAAGTTAGAGAATGCAACGTGAGGGATATCTTAAACACGTTGAAGGATATGAAGGGGGATGGAAACGTGTCTTTTCTTCCTTGTCTCCAGTCAGTCCGTCAGTTGTGTGCTTAGTCGTGTCCGACTCTTTGCGACCTCATGGACTATAGCCCGCTAGGCTCCTCTATCCGTGTAATTTTACACGCAAGAATACTGGAGTGGGTTGCCATTTCCTCCTCTTGGGGATCTTACCGACCCAGGGATCGAACTCAAGTCTCTTGTGTCTCCTGCGTTGGCAGGCGAGTGCCTCACCACTGCGCCAGCTGGGAAGCACCGTTGTCTCCACTAGCTAGTGATAGAAGAGAGTTGGTGAGACTTAAGATTGTCACCTTCAGTCCCATCCAGCTCGGGCTTTCCATGGCTCTCTGCTGTGGACCTCCTGGAATCCTAGAATGTCAGAAGTTGAAGGGATCCAAGAACAATGCTTCTTAAACTTTAAAGTGCATACAAATCACCAGGGGAAGTTAACTTTCACTTTCAGATTTGGTAAAGCCTAGCTTGGGAAGTGGGAGAAGGCAATGGCACCCCACTCCAGTACTTTTGCCTGGAAAATCCATGGACGGAGGAGCCTGGTAGGCTGCAGTCCATGGAGTCACGAAGAGTCGGACACGACTGAGTGACTTCACTTTCACTTTTCACTTTCATGCATTGGAGAAGGAAATGGCAACCCACTCCAGTGTTCTTGCCTGGAGAATCCCAGGGACGGGGGAGCGTGGTGGGCTGCCGTCTATGGGGTCGCACAGAGTCGGGCACGACTGAAGCGACTTAGCAGCAGCAGCAGCAGCTTGGGGAGTGGGAGAAGGCAATGGCACCCCACTCCAGTAGTCTTGCCTGGAAAATTCCATGGACGGAGGAGCCTGGTAGGCTGCAGTCCATGGAGTCACGAAGAGTCGGACACGACTGAGCGACTTCACTTTCACTTTTCACTTTCCTGCACTGGGGAAGGAAATGGCAGCCCACTCCAGTGTTCTTGACTGGAGAATCCCAGGGACGGGGGAGCCTGGTGGGCTGCTGTCTGTGGGGTCGCACAGAGTCGGACATGACTGAAGCGACTTAGCAGCAGCAACAGCTTGGGGAGTGAGTTTAAATTGCTAACACGCTCCCAGGTGATGCCAATATTGCTGGCCCATTGACGATGATTAAATATCCAGGAGACTCTGGTCTCACTATCTCATTTTCTTAGGTGAAGGAAGGAAGGCTGGAGATGGTAAAGGGACCATCCAGTGTCACTCAGCCAGCTAGGGACAGGATCAGAACTACACTTAAGGCATCCTCCCCAGCCCAGTGCTGCTTACATTGACATCATCCTGCTTTCTCTCCCCAGTGTCTTGCTGTCTGTAATCTGCCTTTGTATATAAAAAGAAGTTGCTACTGTTTCCTGAGACTGTCCTATCTACAGTTTTGGACTCTGAACAATTGGGCTTCTGAACAAGCCAACTTGTCCCTGTGTGGGTTTCAACACCAGCCCTGGGATAGAGCCTTTAACACTCATCAGTGTGTATGTAGTGGAGAAGGAAAGTCTGAAAAGTGGAGAGGGTTCTAATTTTCTTGTCTAAGTAAGGCTGAGGGTTCTGTAGGTAGTAGAAGTTGAGATTGTTCTGCAGAGTGTCCTTTTATGAAAACATGCTTTTGGTGGTGTAATCCCCTCCCCTCTCCTAGTGGCAGGGAAATTAGTTACTTAAGCCAGATTATTGTTCAGGATAATGAAAGTGATAAATGACCATCATCTGAAAACTGATTTTCTCTGAGGTTTAGTCATGCTGTGATGTCATCAGCCAAAAGTTTTCTGGCCTACTGACTCCAGTTCAATTGTTTTCTTTCCAGCTGAAAGATAAATATTTGAGAACCCGAGTCTTTGGTCATCCATAAAGAATTGTATGAGGTGTGAACAATAATAATAGAGTGAGTGGTTTTCATACAGTCCAGTTAAGGCTGGGTTCACTCAATTTAGCTTTATTTCTGCTTGGCTGAGTTTTGAGGGATGAGATGGAAAATGGGTTTGGATTTGGAGGAAGAAAAGGAGAGTACAATGCACCATGTATTCTGAGGACATACCAGGTTAAGCTTTGCACGTGCAAATTTACATTTGAGCCATACGATACCTCTGCAAGTAAGAGGTGGTACATGGCTCTTTTGCAAATAAGGAAACTGAGGCTCAAAGATGCTAAATTGGCTGATTTAGAAGCCCAATTGCTTCTTTAAAAAGAAGTCTGTGGTCGTTCTAACTCAGTACTCCTCATACTACCACTCTGTGGCCTTTCACTTTGTTCTGTGGACTGTTTTGGAATCTTTTCACATACAGTCAGAGAGACTTCATGGTATTTTAGAAAAGAGCCCTGGAAAGAGCTGGGTGATCTATGCTGCTTAATAGTTTGTTCTGTGTAGTAAATAACTTTTAACTCATCTGAGACTATGAAGTGGAAAGAATTGTGCTTGCCCTGCTTACCCTCACAGCTTGGGGAGGATTAACTGACATAATAAATGTGAAGGCACTTATTTGTCCTGACTTTTCCTCGCCAACAGAATGTTTAACATTGTCCATCCAAAGCAAAACCCAAGTTAGCCTTTCTCTTTTCTTCAACCTTTCTCTCAAACTGCAATCTTCTCTGCAGTCTTCACAGCATGGTCCCAGCCTAGCTCTCAGCCTGTTTCTAACTCCTCCCAACACATTATACTTCACACTCTGGGCAACTTGGATGTTTCCAAACCTGCTGTGCTGTACACGTTCAAGCCTCTGCCTGGGCTCTGGCTTTCTTTGCGTGGAAAGCTCACCTGTCTACTTGGGAACCTTTTTATCATATTAAGTCCAGATCAAATATAGTCTCCTCTGTGAAGCCTTCCTCTACCCACTGTCTCCCATAAGATTACTGACTTTGCGTTATGTTTCTAAAGTACTTTGTGTCTGCTGCTGCTAAGTGGCTTCAGTCGTGGCCGACTCTGTGCGACCCCATAGACGGCAGCCCACCAGGCTCCCCTGTCCCTGGGATTCTCCAGGCAAGAACACTGGAGTGGGCTGCCATTTCCTTCTCCAATGCATGAAAGTGAAAAGGGAAAGGGAAGTCGCTCAGTCGTGTCCGACTCTCAGCGACCCCATGGACCACAGCCGCTCCTCCGTCCATGGGATTTTTCCAGGCAAGAGTACTGGAGTGGGGTGCCATTGCCTTCTCTGGATGGCTGTTATTAAATCATTTGTCACATTCATATGTTGCTGGTAGAGCTGTGCCTGTGAATACTTCTAGGATAAGATCCATGATTTATTTGTGTTTGTCTCCATTGCCTGATGTATCTTGTACATAAATTTGTTGCATTGCCTTGAGGGTCTCTCTTATGGAAGCCTGTTCTTTGTCAAATGTCATTGAACTTGGATACTGAATATGGGTGGGTTCAGAAGAGCAGTTGTATCTGAGTGGGAAGGGTCTCTCATATTCAAGAACTGATTCCTCCTAACGTGCTTGTAAGACACGTAAGTGTATCATAACATAAGACACTTAAGTATATCATAAGTTATGATAGTGAGTTCTTAGTTTAGTTTGAGAACTCACAAGCTAAAGTATAGAATGGGGTCAGACATTGAGGTGGGGTGAAGGTAGGACTCTCCTAAGTTCTGTAATGACTGTTAAATTTTATATGTCAAATGAATTTCACCAAGTAAGTTCCTTCTGCTATTATCTTTTTTTTCCCACCAGTATTATCTTTTGATTTGATTTTTTTTTTTACCAGATGTCTGAAACTGGACTGCAGTTTCTTGACTGAATACAGCCTAGAATACCCTCTGGCCTATTCTGCATGTGTGTGTGTGCAGTGCATTCTTTTGCCTTCTCTGTAGCATCATTATTGCTGGGGCCAGGACCCCATACCTTTTAAAGAACATTAACCCTACCAGTGAGCCTCCATACTATATGATTTGTCATGATCTTGATTATTTTCAACTGTTAATTTTCCTCTAGTGTTCCTAGGCCTAAGCTAGGGGCTAGGCCACAGTCCCAGCACCCACAGCGGGTGGCAGGCACTGTGCTTGGCTTTTTACACAGAATATCTCATTTAATTTGAACAGTGCCCTGCAAAGATGCATATACTTAACCTCCATCTTGCAGATGAGATAATTGAAGTCCAGGGAGGTTAAGTCACTTGCCCATGGTTAAGTGTGGTACAACCAAGATTTGATCCCAGATCTGCTAACATTGAAGTCTGTTTTCTCCTAGGGATGTTATAGAGAGACTGGGTTTTCTCAAGGATCTCCAGAGAATCGGTGCTGTTTCTGGTGAATGTTTTAAAGAGTCTTTTTCTGATTGCAGCCCTGCCTTGGATAGATGCTGCTGAATCTGTAAGAAATGCCGGTGCCACTACCACCCCAACACTCCAAACGTGAGACTAGGAAATCTCAGTCCAGCATTGTGCCCAGTGATCATGAACCATCTGAAAAGGTTAGAGCAAGCTGTCCCTCCCAATAGTGTCTCATTTAGCCTCTTTTCTGTGTTGGCTTAGTCCCTATCCTCCCCTCTATATCTTTTGGAATATGTGTGGTTAATCTGAGAAAGTGAGAAGGCATGGCAAACCTTGTAGTTGGAGGAGACCAGCAAATTATAACTTGAGGAGAAAGCATAAACTCTTCTTTCCCATAAGTGCATGGCTAAGATGAAGGGTGTCCTCCACAACTTTCAAAAGCAAACAATACTCAGTTCTCATTAGTGTCCCATTTAAACTCTTATTTTCTCTGAGAGGCTCAAAGCACCTTGCCAGGTGGCTGCTTAGTACATCCTGGGGAGAGTATGATGATTAGGTCAACAAATGTATTATAATGCTTTTTACAGCTATTAAATTTGAAGAATGGGTCCATTTTGAGCCTGTTGTTTTGACCTTGTGAATAGTTTGACATTGACATTCTGAGCTTGTGATGTTCTGTGTTTGCCATCAGTCATATTTTAATCAGAATTTTACTAATATTGATGAATTGTTGCTAAGAAAGTGTTTCCTGGAGCAAACATCATTACGCCGATTTAATTTCCTTGATTGGTTTTCTCTCAGCACAGATAAACACTTTCTAATCATTTTCATTTTTGTCTCACTAAAATGGTTTTCTCGGAGGTTAGGGAAAACAAGTGTATTTTTCCTCTGTAAATTTGGCAAGAAAGATTTGCTATATTGATCAAATTTTTGTTCATATCAAATTTGATGATTAGAGTTCTGCCACTGTACATTTTCTTCTGTGGCAGTTATTTTTCCAAATCCAACTTTCTCAGGGTGTATTTTGCAAATATAAATTTTATAGGATTTAGTTTCACCATTAATTTTATTTGGGGCTGGTTATTTCTGCCAGTAATATTAAGTAGGAGTGGGATAGCAGACCATAGTTAATTTCTTAGCTAATTTGTGAGAAAATAATAATTTATTCTTTGCTAATTATTTCCATTAGGATTGTTTATCATGAACTAGATGAAAGACTAACAGTTTACTCATTTCTTAGCTTAAACAGTAAAAAAACAGAATTCTTCTCAGCTCTTTCAGAATTGCTCCACTGTACTAGAATTGGTCTATTGTAATAAGAATCCAATTCTCTAAGTTTCTAATCACTTACTGTGTTATGTACTAACTGTACATAATGTAAAGAGAGAAACAGAGAAAATAAATGGTCTAACCTCAGTGTTCTGTTTCACATTATAACAACTCTCTGACATAGGTAAGGCAGAGTTCTCAATTCATAAAGGAAATCTGATACATAGGACACTTTCACCAAACAAAAACTGTTAGGGAATAGAGAAACCCTACAGTGTGATTTACCTTAACCTTTAACCCCATAGAGATAGTCTTGCTCATTTGGTAGTGGGATAAGGCATTTCAGATAAATACTAGCTAGAAAGAAAGCTCTCTTTGCTCCAAAATATTCACCCTGCCTCCTTTTCCCCATTCCTCCCTTGTATACACTAAAAGGGATAAATATGAATTACCAAACTCCTTTCTTAAAATACAGAATTTTCCTTATGAGGTTTAAAATCACATTGGACCATGTATTTTTAAAATACTATTTCTGCCCATTTACAGCTTATATAGACTTTTAAAAAACATGTATTCTCTTATTTGATCCTCAAATAAGGTAGGTCATCTTTCCAGTTTTACTGATGAGAAGATTGAGGTTCAGAAATTAAGTGACTTTTCCAAGGTCAATCGCTAGTAAAGGACTGATCCTGGATCAGTATCTAGGTATGTGTGTGATTATCCTTATTGAGAATGTCTTAAATCAACTACTTAACATAAAAGACACTTAAATTTTGTTAAATTATTAAAGTAATTTACCTGGGAACGCCCATATTAAATGAATGACTGGGAGTTGCAAGGTGGTGGTGATGGTCATGATTAATCTTGGCTAGGATAGCCATAGATATGAGAGGAGTAAGAGAGAAAATTAGCTTCACCAAGCTATTTTGCTCATTTTAAGAGTTACAATGAAGGTTGTCCTGTCTCCTCACAGCCTTGTCACCATCATCAATGATTATTACCTCCTTCAGGGACTCTCTAAGCAGCAGTGAGTGCCAAAACTTTCTTTTGTTGTAATTTATTAGGGTTTATTATAGACATTCCCAATTGCTTGGAGATTCAGGCTGTTGAGCTCCAAAGATGACCTGAAGTCCCTGAAAAGACTGTTCACAATTGGATATACTCATTTACCTTTTTTACTTTTTTAGAAAGATGAGAAGTACCAAGCAAAGATATCTCCATCTTCACCTCAGGGACCACTCAAAAAGAGATCAGCTTTTGAAGATCTCACCAATGTGAGTATGCTAGTTCAGTCCTATGGTGTTGCATAAGGTTCAAACAACCTCTTCCTTGAGCGACCTTTCTAGTTTACCAAACCCTGACCCTCTGTAGAATGCTGAGAGCCAATTCCAATTTTATTTGGAATCAGTGACCCAGTTTCAGAAACTGTAGGGGCTTTTCTGCTGGCACATACCATCTGTATTAATTGGTGGAGCTCTCTAAAAGCCTCAGACAGAATGATGATCAGATGTGAAATTGTAGACAGATATGAAAACTATGAAATCTTGCATTTAGGTAAAGTCCAGAGATGGCTCGACTGGCTGCCTCGGCCTTGGAGGCAAGTGTCAATACTATGATGGGTTCATTGTAGTCTAGGGCAGTGTTTATCAGTTCAGGCACTATGGGCCTTTTTGAATAGGACAGCTTTTCTACTGTGTAGGACTGAATGACTGGGAGTTGCACCACCTTGCAACTCTCAGTCATTCAACCAGCATTCCTGGCCCCTGGCATTAAGTTCCAGCAGCATCCCAGTCATAGTGACAATCAAAACTGACCTCTGATGTACGGAACCATTGATGACCACAGTTCCATAATTTGGTTTTCGACCAAGGATATCTAGGGACTCAATTGTGACTAGAATTCTTGAGTTTACTTCCAAGTTACCTCCCTTCTGGTATTATTAAGGTACTAGCAAAAAATCAAATTTAATAGTTAGAATGTTACTAATTGAATATAGATAACCTTTGGCCTTAGAAATCAGTAATAACTGATACCTCCTGAGTGTTTACCACATCCCAGGGATGGCAGAGCCTGGTGGGCTGCTGTCTACGGGGTCACACAGAGTCGGACACGACTGAAGCGACTTAGCAGCAGCAGCAGGCACTATCCACCCACTTAATACTCATAAAATCCTGTGAGGCAGACATTAAAACTATAACCCCTTTACAGATGAAGACATGGCTAGTGTTGGTTTTGAAGTCCGTTTCATCTAGGATACAGAGAACCCTAGTGAGGTCTGTCCTGCCCTCTATAATAGAGTGTTATTTTATGGCTACCAGAATTTTTACATTTACTAGGTAATATTTTACTGCCTTGGGCAGGGTTGGATAAGCATTGGCAAAGTTCTCTCCTTTATATCTCTGCTCTTTAGATGCCATGTGACCACTTTTGTGTTAAACCAGTCTTTTCCCCACGCAGATTACAACATGTGTAATTGTGTTACAGCTTCCTGCATAATCAGATTTACTATATACTGGTTGAAAGAGCTGCCTCCCACACAGACCTGTAAAGTTAGATTCATTTCCTGACTTATTTTACCATGGCTCTTGAAACTTTGTTGAGATAAGGTAGCCACGTAAGTCAGGAGCACATGCAGCGTATCTTAGCGTAGCTTCCCTTGGCCTCCAGAGTCCCTGATGGCAGTGCAAAGAAAAGTTCTAACAGCATATGAGAAGCTTTCCTGTTGTGTCTCAGTACTTTTTTATTTGTGAAATTTATGTCATCATCGATAAAGAACAAGCAAATTAATAGGAAATACATGCTAGGACTCTCCTGGTTCTCCAACTGAATTCACCATCTGTTAGGTCACATACTCCTCCAGGGTAGGGAAAGCAAGACACCCCTGGGAAGTATCTCTGCCTCTAGCTTTTCAGAAGCTCAGAAAGCCCATTTGCCCTTTTGCCTTCAAGTTCTGCTCATTTTGAATTGTCTTTGGTGCTTTCCAGAGAAAGTTCCGTCATTACAATATACCTAAGTCATTCGAGGATTGAACATTTCTGCAGATGTCTGAGCTCATCTCTTTAAGGGTTGAGGATTCCTTTCTCTCTGAATTTTGGGGATTCCCTTTATGATGATTTGCTTCTTCCTGTCAGTATTACTGTGTCTTCATGTCCCCATATCTGTCTTCTCCTCAGCATTCACCACAGTGAGGTTCTGGCTGGCCAAAGGAGCTGATCTGTTTTAGTTATTTAGTCTGCTGTGAGTTTTCTTTTTTCCCTTTCCTTTATCCTTCCAGCATGGGAAGGACTTTCGATTTGTTAGAGCTGATCCTGAGCCATTTGGATGCAGAGATAAGGTCTATTTCCTAAATTATGTTTTGTCAGTAGGATTTTCATCTTTATTTTCCTATTTCTTGGTGAAAAAATTATGGGGAAATACTGGTAAAGGACCCCTTGAGCTTAGATCTGAAAATATTAGTGCTTTGAACCTTCACATATGGCAAGTAGAAAGTTTCACTCTGGGAATTAGAGTCTCCACCTCTCTCGTGCCAAGAATGCACATCTTTTCTAATTGTGGATCTCGGCTGGACACAGAAGGAGTTGGTAACTCTTTAGGTGAAATTCAAATACAAACTGTGCCAAACTCTTTGGAGAGCAGAAGTGGACAACAACCCGAGGGCCTAAGAAGGAATTCTCTGCTGGATTGTAGTAGCTTATTATGATATGATGATACAAAGGCATAATTTTTTTATATTTCATTTGGAAATAATTTCATTTATAATAAGTTGCAAAAAGAATAATACAAAGAACACAATATACCTTTTACTTAGGTTCACCTATTATTAACATTTTATCCCATCTTCTTACATACATCATGGCCCTTTATCCCTAAGTACTTCAGTGTATATTACCCCAGAGAAGTAGTCTTATATAACCATAGTGCAGTCAACTTCATAAATTTACACTGATGTAATGTTTTTATGTAATTTATTGCCCATATTCCCATTCTTCCCATTGACTTTGTAAAGTCAACGTTATAAGCATTTTTCCCCCTCCAGGGAAGGATCCAGTCTAGGGTTGTTTACTTGTCATGTTTCTAGCTTCTTTTAATCTGGAATGCTTCCATAGCTTCTCTTTGTTTTTTATGACATTTTTGAAGAATAAAGTCCCACTCAATCCCCCTTTTAAAAATAGAACATTCCTCATTTTATGCTTTTCTAATATGTCCATGGGATTAGATTGGTGTTATACATACTTGACTGGAGTACTGTATGGGTCATGGTCTGTCCTTAGGGTATCACAGCTGGAGGCATACAATATCCATCATTGGTGAGGTTAATTTTGATCACCCAGTCAAGATGTTGTCTGGTTTCTCTGCTGCATAATGACTGTTTTTTTTCCCTCTTGCAACTAACAGTCTGTGGGACACACTCTTAGGAGCCTGCAAATAACTGCTCTTCATCAACATGCCCCCTAGATTTAGTATCCATTGATGATTTTTGCCTAACCCAGTCTTTATGGTGATTTTTCCAGCTGTAGTTCTTGCTCCCCATTTACCAATCTGCCTTTGGCATTCTATAAGCAGAGCCTTCCCTTCTTCCCTATTTATTATTAATATAGACTTATGAATTTTTATTTTTCAGTGGTTTGTTGTTCATTATTATGTTATTTTGGTGTTCAAATTGGCCACTAGGGTCCCCTTGAATCTAATTACTGTGTCTTTGTGACATACTCTCATCATTTTTTTTTGAGCATTTTCGTTCCAGCATAACAGGATGTCTCAGACTCATCATGTGCCTATTTTTATCTCAGACAGGGAGTCAACTGTTTTTCCAAAGAATTCCTGCTCATTTGAGTGGGGAATAGTAGTAGAGACTAAGATCTCAGTGCTAGGTGTACTACTGGGGTATCTGCTTTTTCTGCCCTTTCTGCAGAGAGTTAGGAAATATCTGGATGTAATATATATATTTGTTGTTCTTTTAGTCACTAATTCGTGTCCAACTCTTTGTGACCCCATGGACTGTAGCCTTCCATGGCTTCTCTGTCCATGGGATTCTCTAGGCAAGAAAACTGGAGTGGGTTGCCATTTCCTTCTCCAAGGGATCTTCCTGACCCAGGCATGAAGCTGGGACTCCTGCATTGGCAGGCAGATTCTTTACTGCTGAGCCACCAGGGGAGCCCACATATACATTATACATACACACATATCTGTACTTACAGATATACACACACACACATATATCTATATATACAAGTAACACATACTCCTATATATATATATACATATACCTGTGTAAGAAATTATGAGTCTATACAGCTCCCATTCCAATGCACAAGATTCTTTCTTATATTCCTCAGTCCATATTTGTATGTTCCTTCTTTACAGTGAGAACCATGGTTCCTAAGATCATCAACATATTTACCCAATACTGTAATACATCTAAAAGTTTCAGAATTACTTCTTCCACACTACCATAATAAACTCACCTATTAAAAAGAGTTCCAGATTTATTTGTGATATTCCCTACCACCCCACAAACCCATCCTGATTGAGGAAGTATATATTGAGGGTATATAGTCTGTGTTTACTTGGATTAGCTGTTTCTTGTATTTTCTTCTGTTTTCTTTCTTTTGTCCTTCAGTGTGGTTATGGTATTTATTTGGAATATAATTAGATTCAATTTGTTTTATTTTAAAGGCATAATCTTTAAAATGATTTTTTTATTGATGTTATTCACAGTCCCATGATTTCTTCTGCTGTTTAATAGAATTAGTCATGATTAGAGTCTTTGGTGGAGCTCCCCAGAGCCCCATGTTAAATAAATATCCCCTCAGTGGGATGGGATAGATGTATCACAGATAGTGATGTGTTAGAGGTCTGCCCTGAAACGCTAGTTGATCTTGGCATTCTCAGGCAGCAAAGCCAGTTGTATGGTCTTTTTCCCCCTCTGAACGTCTTATGGGGTCAAAATGGAATGTGAAGTTTATAAAATATCTTGGGAATTTGCCAGCCAGTATGGAGATCAACACTATATTCTATATATCTTGAAAGTGAACTTTTCTCTCTCCATTTCCTTGCTTCCTTCTCCTGACTACTCCCCCCCCCCACCCCCGCGGCCTTTTTTTGCAGGCTCCTCAAAGTCAACATGTCCAGCCCAAGAAGGAAGCCAATAATGAGTTTGTTAAAGATACTTCCAAGAAGAGAAACAAGGAAAGGTTGCCTGAAAACAATAAGATGAATATAAAAAGGTGAGTAGAGGGAACTCAGAGGGCATTGCTTTAGATGGTAAAGGAGAGGGAGTGACATCCTTTTGACTGCCTTTTGTTCCCATTGAGAACATTGTTAATGAGCCACAGTGGTGAGTACTATATTAACCCTGGGTGCTTAGATGGTCTAAGTTGCTAAAGAATTTCAGGCCTCTTGTCTCTCCCTCCTCTGTCCCTCCCTCCCTCCCTCTGCCCCTCACCCCCTGTTGTGTGCATATTGAAAGAGCTGTTGTCATTGAGGAATTTGCCATGAGATCTTGTGTTCATATTTTCTCTCTTTTGGTGATTCAGTCCCTGATTGAGCAAGTCTGGGCTCCAGAGTGTGGAGCCAGTTTTCAGGGGATTCTCAGCAGCCGATTAATAGCTTGCCAGTCTGCTTATCCCATAAGAAGCCTTAGGGGGAGGCTTGTTTCTTGTTACTCTAGAGAAATTACTGTCTCCTTAGGCCAAAAATGTGTATTTTCCAGCTGTGTTTAGGGAACTGATCACAGGTTCTGCAAGTAGATATGAGTATTCTCACCTAGGATTTGGGAAAATGATTTACTCCTAGGAAAATTTTTATTGGAAGAAGACTTAGAAAGTGGAGTAAGACCTTTCTATATCCTCTCCTCATTCCAGTGGGAATTACTTCTTTTAGGAAGAATAGATTTCCTAGTCCCCCTTTCTGTCTTCCTCCCCACCCCTTCCCAGCTCCAGACACTCACCAGTCTACTATCTGTTATGGATATACCTCCGTGGATATGTCTCCTCTAGATGATTCATATAAATGGAATCATATAATATCTAGTTTTTTGAGGTACTTTTGTTCAGATTGATCATATTTACCAATAATTCTCTTTTCTTGTTCTGATTTCTAGTCATCCAGTGATTTGGTCACACCAGGTTAATCATTCTAATTGAAGTGAAGTCCTATTCAAAACAGAGCTTTGCATCTGACACATGTCAACAAATGTTTATTTTGGTCTTTTTATTACCTTCACTGGGAAAGCATCTTGTGAATAGCCTAGGGTGAAGGGAATATGACTAGATACCATGAACATTAAGTACCAGACCAACTTTCTCTTATAAGCTTTCATAAGCCTTTTATAAGCCTCTCTCTTATAATCGTCTCTCATAAGCCTTCAAACAATATTAATTTCAATCTGAATTTCACCAGATGCCTAGTGCTGATAGACAAAGACAAATGCAGCTAGTGAGAGAAACTGATACATAAGCAAATCACTCATACGATGTGCTAAGTATTATAATAAAAGCCTTTTTATATAAATAAAGGTAATAAGTCATATATGAAAAAGCAAGATAAGGATTTCAGGGGGAATTTTTTTAGAAAAGTGTGAGGACCTAGATCATAGAAACTATACACTATGCTACTTAGTAGACTTACTATGTTACCCATTGATTTTTACCCTCTAGTCTGTCTCTTGGGGTTGCAGTCCTTTCCCTTTCCATACATTTAGTAAGTGTAGTGACAAAATGAAATGATAGGTAAGGATTCTAGGAACTACATTCTTCTCACCCAGACATTGTTTCCTTTGCAGATGTAAGGTAGAACTCTCACCAATAATAGTCTCAACCACCATGGTGCCAAACATTATAGATAATCTGCTCACTCTGGATATGTCTACCAGCTCCAAGACACCCAATACTGAGGAAGCATCTATTTTCAAAGAGCCATTCATTTTAAAAGAGGAACCCACTTCTGAGGATGCAGTCCTCACGAAGAGGTCATTATCTTCAAATAAGTGCACAAATCAGGAGGTAATGTCCCTCTTGAAGAAGCCACTGTCCTTGCAGAGGAAGAGTGACAGTGATGTACAGCCAATGACTTTTGGGAAGAAGCGTAAAACCGGGGAGGCAGCCATCACCAACAGGACATTATCCTTAAAGAATATGTGCCAATATCAGGGAAAACAGTCTTGCTTGGGGGAGGAGTTGGCCTTGCAGGATGTCAGTGTTGAAGAGGATTCTTCCTTTATGGAGCTCCAGAATGTTAGGAAGAAGGCTAAAACTGAGGAAGCAACTTTCACCAACCCATTATCATCTTTAAAGAAAAAGTATACCACTCAGAGGAAGATGTCCTATAGGAAAAATCCTCTAGTACTGCAGAAGACCACCTCTGAAGAAAAGCCACTCACTGAGGAGTCTTTTAAGAGAAAGCCTACTGCTGAGGAGGAGTCCTTTTTCCAGGAGCCACCTGCACTGCAAGAGAAGCACACCTCTGAACAAGAAATATCCATCTTGAAGAAATCATTGGCCTTTCAGGAGAAGATCGACACTGAAGAGAAATCACTTTTTAAGGAACCATTGGCTTTTAAGAAGCAATCTACCACTGAGGAGACAGCCTTCACCATGAGGCCATTATCTTTAAAGAAAAAGTGCACTACTCAGAGGAAGAGGAAGATGACCTACACGAAGAAGACCGCCTCTGAAGAGAAGGCACTCACTAGCCAGTTACTGTCCTTTAAAAAGAAGCCTACCCCTAAGGAGGAGTCCCTCTTCCAGGACCTCTCAGTGTTGCAAGAGAAGCATACCGATGATGGAGCAGTGACACTTTTGAAGAAGCCATGGGCATTGCAGAAGAAAGATGATGAAGATGATTTTCTTATGGAGCCACTTTCCTTTAGGAAGGCTCATACTACTAAGGAGGCAACACTTCCCAAGAAGCCACTACCTTTAAAGGGGAAGTGTACTACTCAGGGGAAGATGTACCACTTGAAGAATCCACCAGTATTGCAGAATGTCGCATCTGAAGAGAAGTCACTCGTTAAGGAGCCATTACCCTTTAAGAAGCCGCCTACCACTAAGGAATCCCTTTTCCAAGAGCCATCAGCATTACAGGAGAAGCACACCATTCTAGAGGAGGCATCCATCTTGAAGAAGCCCTTGGTCTTGCAAAAGACTCCAGCTGAGGAGGAATCACTTAAAAAGGAGACTTTGACTTTTAAGAAGTTTACCATTGGGGAGGCAGCCTCCACCAATATGCTGTTATCTTTAAAGGAGAAGTGTACTACTCAGGGTAAGTCCTGTTTGATCAAGCCACTAGTATTGCAGACCATTTCTGAAGAGAAATCACTCATTAAGGAGCCTACCACTGAGGTGGAGTCCCTCTTGAAGGAACCATCTGCACTGCAAGAGAAGCACACCACTCAGGGGGATGTGGCCCCTTTGAAAAAGCCATGGGCATTACAGGAGAGAATAGACAGTAAAGATGAATTTCTTATGGAGCCACTGTCATTTAGGAAGACACAGACCACAAATGTGGCAGTCTCTACCGAGGAGTCATTATCTTTAATGAAGCAAACGTGTGCCACTCAAACAATAATGTCTATCTGGCAAGAACTGTTGGGGTTGCAGAATATGATTGGTAAGAATTCCGTTATGATGCCAGTATCATCTAGGAAGAAGTCTTCAACTGATGAGGCAGTTCTTACCAAGACAACATTATCTCCAAAAATGAGGCAAATCACTCAGTGGAACACGGTCATAGAGAAGACCACCTCTGAAAAAGAGTCACTCTTTAAGAAGTTGTTGCCCTTAAAAAAAAAGTATACAACTGAAGAGGGGCTCCTCTTCCAGGATCCATCTGTATTGAAAGAGAAACACACCTCTCTGCAACAGGCGTCCCTCTCAAAGAAGCCATTAACCTTAGAGGAGAAGATCGCCACTAAAGAAGAATCCAATGTCAAAGAACTGTTGACCATGGAGAAGTCCTTGGTCTTGCAGAAGACTGATACCAAAGTAGACTTCTTGAAGACGCTGTTGGCTTTGCAGAAGAAAAGCACCACTGAAGAGAAATGCTTTTTCAAGAAACCATTGGTTCTGAAGGAAAACTTCTCCCCCGAGGCAGCAGCCAGCATAGAGGGACAATCATCTTTTAAGAAGCAGCCCACTGCTCAGGGGGAGGTGTTCCTCTTGAAAAAGCAGTCGACCTTGCAAGAGAACATCACCGGTGAAGAGGAGTGCATTATTAAGCAGCCACAGGCCTTGCAGGAGAAGCCCAGCATTGAAAAGGAGACCATCCTGAGGGAGTCCTTGGCCTTGCAGGATAATTCCATGATTGAGAAGGAGGCTGTCTGGAAGGAGCCATTGGCCTTGCAAAAGACTCTCACTCACAAAGAAGACCCCTTTCTCAAAGATTGCACCTTCCAAATTGAAACCAGCCCAGATGTGTCTACCACCACCCCTGAATCTGGAACAGGCTTGTCCAACACCGTCACCATGTCTTGCAGTACCATAAGCAAGTCCAGTACTTGTGAATCCAGTTCCGATAAACCTTTCTCATCTTGTGACAAGAGATCACAGCAGGAGGTATTCTGCTTTCTTTCTTCTTAAATTAGATGAAGTGTTCTTTTTTGTCTTGGAGGTGGCTGCTAGCAAAGTTTTTTTTTTTGCCTTCCTAAGCAATTGAGTTGTATATAGTAAGTGATATTAAACCAAACTGGCCTTGTAGAATCTCTTGACTTCACGATTGGCATAGTGATATACCTGAGCCACTAGAAAGTATTTATTCCAGGGACACCCTCAAGGGTCTGGAATACTCTGTGTGTGTGTGTATTTCAGTAGTGGTTAGACAATTTCAGGAAATTCCCTTTCTTAGTAATTGCAATCTGCATTACATAGGACCTTAGCTAAAGATGAGTTAAATTCACAGAGGCATCTTCCAAGGAAGATGGTTTATAAGTTGTAAATTAGAAGGAAAATGAGATGAGGTTTGGTACCTGGGAGGAGAAACAACCTTAGGCAAAATAACATGGTTAAAGGTATAGAAGGGAGGAAAAGGTTAACAAGATGAACTGGGCCTGATCAAAGCATTGAAACATAACAGGTGACATAAGCTGGAAGATTGTAAGATCACAATGTCTTTCTTGGAGAATCTTGTGCTTACCTGTAATAATAGTGCCTGGTTCTTAGGGCAGAGCAGGTATGTACAAGGATTAAGTATTTCTTGGTTACTCAACAGTATGCAGATTACAGGGCAAAGGCTTGAGCTGAAGATAAAAGTGGGAAGAAAGGAGTAATTTTGTGTGTGTGCGCTAAGCTTCTCTTGGAATCTTTTTCCTAATACGTCTTTTTGATGATTTCCAAGCAGATGATCCCACTGGGGAATACTGATATAGACTGCAGCGACCCACTTTTCAGCTCAGTATATGCTAAGGATATCTTCAGTTACATGAAGAAAAGAGAGGTATGTAGGGGATGGGGTGAGGGGAAATAATTTTCCAGTTCTCATTTCCTTACCATACATCCTTCAATGATGAGGAAAACAATAACAGTAGCAGCTGATGTCTCCTGGTAGCATACTGTGAGTTAAACATTGTGCTAAAGGATTTATAAACATTATCTTGCTTAATTCTCCCAATAGCTTCATGATGGTAGGTATTACTATCTCCTTTTTATAGTTGGGGGAAACTGCTCAGTCAAAACAACTAGTGTGTAGTACATCTGGGATATGAACTAGAGTTTGATTACCTTAGAAACCATAAGCCCGCACCAATTGCTTAGAAGGTAATCTCAGGCACAAAAATTGTCAAGCGAGCTCTTTCTGAGTGACTTAAGAGATCTTTCCCCTTCTCTATGCAGTTTTCTGGCATTGCATGTAAAACCAGACTCTTTGTTCCAGCTCTCCAACTTGGTGAAATTTTCTTTCTCCTTTCAAATCTGCCAGTCTCCTTTACCACTAATTTTCATCAATTCCAAATTTTCTTCTCTCTCTCAGTGGAACAGATGGGACCAGGGTTATGTACTAACTAGAATTTTAGCAGGCCATTCATAAGAGGAATGATGAAATGTCTCATCTTCTCTCTAAAGACGTGGTAATAGATGAACTGACTCCAGAGCCTGTCTAGTATATCTTGGAAGAATCAAGAGATAATTTTGCTATACTAAAAGTGTGGGCCTTAGCTCGGCAGTATTCGTTTCACTTAAGATCTTGTTAGAAATGCAGAAACCTAACCTTACCCCAGACTTTCTAAATTTTAAAGATCTCAGTTCAATTCAGTTCAGTCGCTCAGTCATGTCCGACTCTTTGCGACCCCATGAATCGTAGCACACCAGGCCTCCCTGTCCATCACCAACTCCCGGAGTTCACTCAGACTCGTCAGTGATGCCATCCAGCCATCTCATCCTCTGTCGTCCCCTTTTCCTCCTGCCCCCAATCTCTCCCAGCATCAGAGTCTTTTCCAGTGAGTCAACTCTTTGCATGAGGTGTCCAAAGTACTAGAGTTTCAGCATTAGCATCACTCCTTCCAAAGAAATCCCAGGGCTGATCTCCTTCAGAATGGACTGGTTGGATCTCCTTGCAGTCCAAGGGACTCTCAAGTCTTCTCCAACACCACAGTTCAAAAGCATCAGTTCTTCTGCGCTCAGCTTTCTTCACAGTCCAACTCTCACATCCATACATGACCACTGGAAAAACCATAGCCTTGACTAGACGGACCTCTCTTGGCAAAGTAATGTCTCTGCTTTTCAATATGCTATCTAGGTTGGTCATAACTTTTCTTCCAAGGAGTAAAACGTTTTCGAAGGAGTAAGGAAAGATCCTCAAGTATCTTTCAAATATGTATGTTAAAGTTTGAGAATGACTCCTCTATACAGCATGGTATCATGCTTTTGATTGAATTGCAAAGAAGGGGCAGAATCTTGTTGGTATTCATCTATAGTCATAGGAGTATTCCTGCCTATATTTTATATTCTGCTAGACTCCGCAATATCCACCCTGACACTTGAATACCATGTGTGTTCATTTCCCAAGGATAACTGACCTTGTTTGGGAAAGGATACTTCGCTCTGCCTCTATTTGATACCAGCTAAAAATAATGAGTTAGAACTGGGAAGAAATTACTTAAGTTATAATTTGTTTTTAGATGTTAGTTGCTTATAGCTTTTCCTAAGTTATAATTTTGAACTACAAGAAGAGTTTATCTGTTAATATTTCTTTCTTACTGCCAGGAAAAGTTTATACTTAAAAAATATATGACCAGGCAGACTGATATCGACAGTGACATGAGGGCCATTCTTGTGGACTGGTTGGTGGAGGTGCAGGTAAGCCTGACAACTGCTGCCTTAAGGGGCTGCTATTCTCTTTATTGATTATTCACTCAGCATTGCCAGGTCTCAAACAAGAGTAAAAATTTACTGAGTCTCCAGAGCTGAATAAGCCAGGATTCCTGCCCTCAGGAAGCTTATGACCTAGGGAACAAGATAAGACATGCAGGCAGATAAGAATAATACAAAGTAGAATATACTAAGTAATATAAGAATGCTATTAATAAGACACTATGAGAACCCAGTGGAAGGAGAGAGATTTCTAGAAAAGGTAATCATGGTATGGTAGTTCAGTCATTCTCAAAATCTTGTAAAAGTATATGTAGTGATTGGATAAGTCTTTCAAGCTTTGGATGGGATGAGTAATAGGAAGGACAGTATAGCCCCAAACAGGGCAGATGGCTGTTTGTTCAGAGTTGACTGTTGAGGGAATATTGTTGTGAATACTTAATTATTACTTTACACTAATGAAGGTGTACTAGTACATGGATGTCAGTGAATATTTGTTGAATGGATAGAATTGAAGGGGTTGCTCTGGAGTTTGCAAGGAAATAAAAGGCATAGTCTGTGCTCAGCAGAAGAAAAGGTAATATTGTTAAATATCCTTTAAATACCAGAGTAATGGTTCAGGTTCGCTTTGGAGTGACAAACCAGGGAAATGTGGTAGATATTGTATATTTGAAGATCAGCAAAGCATGAAAATGTCATTCTATCGAAATGATGAAAACTAGTAAATTAGATAAAGTAGAATCTGAGTAGATCTTAAATAAATAAAATTGATCACAAATATTGCTGATGATTACCAAATAAGAAAGAGATTTCTAGTAGACTGCCAGTGGACTTTGTTTTGATTGACACTTTTTATAAATTATACAGATGAGAACAGAGAAGATCATCTTATCAGATGGCATGAAACTGGGAGCAGTTGTTTGTTGTTGTTTAGTTGCTAAGTCATGTCTGACTCTTTAGAGATACCAGCTGGAATGAATTGAATTTTTTAAAAAAAGTTTTTGTTATTTTTATTGCACAAAAATTCACATTTATTGTAGCCAAGTAAGAAATTATGATTACTTATGATCCCATAACCTACAAAGAGTGTTAATATTCATGTGTGTTTATTATGCCCCCATTTTAAAAATGGTACACTGATCACAGAGTCAGATGCCCAGGTCCTGTCTGAGACTTATCATAAATTTTTTAAGTTCCATAAGCCATGCTAATGTATACCTTTGATAGAGAATCACAGTTGTAGAAAATGTGTTCCTATATATATTACTTTTGTAACTTTAATTTTTATATCTCAAAATAGTAAAATTGACTTTTGGTATACAGTTCTATGAACTTTTAACATTTTGAAATAATAGATTCACAAGAAGTTGCAAAAAAAATAGTATATAGAGAGGTCCTGTGTACCCTTCACCTGGTTTCTCCCAGGGGTAACATTTTGCATAACTGTCATATAATATCACAGTCAAGGTCCAGAGGCTTTATTTATATTTTACCAGTTTACATGCTCTTATTTCTTTGTGTGTTTAGCCTATATAATTTTATCACGCATGTGAGTTTCATAAGCACCATACCATAGTTAAGATACAAAATTGTTCCATCACCAGAATGATCCCTTGTTTTACTCTTTTATAGCCACAGCCATCTCCCTCCCCTCACCTTCCTGTCCCTGGAAACTTCTAATTTGCTTTCCATTTTTGTACTTTTGTGATTTCAGGAATGTTATGTAAATGGAATCATATACTGTGTAACCTTTTGGGATTGACTTTAATCACTTACCATAATTCCTTTGAGATCTATACAAGTTGTGTTTATCAACAGTTTATTCCTTTTTATTGCTGAGTAGTAGTCCATGGTATGGATGTACCAAGGTTTGTTTAAACCTTCCCCCATTAAAGGACATGTTGAGTTGTTTCCAGTTTCTGAGACTGTGAGAAGAATGTCTATAAACATTAATGTACAGGGTTTTATGTTAATATAAGTTTTTATTTCCAACATCAACACCCAGGAGTGGGATTTCTGGGTCATATGATAAGTGTATGTTTAACTTAATGAGAAAGTGCTACAGAATGACTATCATTTTGCATTCTTACCTGCAATATATGAGAGTTCTAGCTGCTCTGCATCCTTGTTAGCACTTAGTATTGTTTGTTTTTAAACTTTGGCCATATAGATGTATAGAGGAATCTCATCATAGTTCTAATTTGTGTTTCCTCAAGGGCTAATAATGTTGAACATACTTGTTTGTATGAAGTCGTTTTTGATGAAATGTCTATATCTTTTGCCCAGTTTTAAATTGGATAGTTTATTTTCTTTGTGTCAAGTTATGAGAGTTCCTTATATATTCTGGTTACAGATCCTTTGTTGGATGTGTGATTTACAAATATATCACACCAGTTTTTTTTTTAATCTGTGTCTTTCATAGAGCAAAAGTTTTTAATTTTTATAAAGTTCAATTTTTATATGTTATCTTTCTATGCTTAGTCACTCAGTCATGTCCAACTCTTTGCAACCCTATGGACTGTAGCCCGCCAGGCTCCTTGGTCCACAGGGATTCTCCAGTCAAGAATACTGGAGTGGGTTGCCATGCCCTCCTCCAGGGGATCTTCCCAACCTAGGGATTGAATCCAAGTCTCCCACATTGCAGGCGGATTCTTCACCATGTGAGAACTCTGCTTAAACCTAGGTCATGAAATTTTCTCCTGTATTTTATATGAATGTTTTAAAGCTTTAACATTAAATCTATAATCCATTTTGAGTTGAATTTCTATAAGGTATGAAGGTTTTGAAGTCAGTTCATTGTCTTGCATATGGATGTTTAACTGTTCTAACACCATTTGTGGAAAAATATACTTCTCTACTGAATTGCTTTAGGACCTTTGCCAAAAAAACAATTTGCCTTATTTGTGTAGGCCTATTTCTATACTTCTTTCTACATTTTGTTTCATTGATCTGTGTGTCTTTCTCTTTGCCAATATCACAGTCTTTATTTCTGTAGTTTTATAATAAAACTAGCTAATGTGATTCTTCCAACTCTAGTCTGTCTTTTTAATTGTTTTAACCCCACTTAGTTTTAGAATATCATTTTTATATATTTCTGGATTATATTTCCTAATATTTTGTTGAGGATTATCGCATCTGTTTATGATGAATGTTGGTCTGTAGTGTTTTTCTGTTTTTTTGGTACTGACTTTCTGGTTTTGGTATGAGAATGATACTGGTTTTATGAAATGATTTGGAAAGTATTCTCTTCTATTTTCTTGAGGACGTGTAGAATTGATGTTTATTCTTTCAGTGTTTAGTAGGATTCACAAGTAAAACCATCTGGGCCTGAAGGTTTTTCTTTTCTCTGAAGAATTTTATCTAAGAATATAATTTCTTGAATAGTTATGTGATTATTCAAGTTATTATATCAGATGACTTTTAGAAGTTTGTGATTTTCAAGGAATTGGTCCTTTCATTTAAGTTGTTGAATTTATGTTCATAGCATTTGCTGAATATTTAGTTGTTCATTCTTGATATTTAGTAATTTGTGTCTTCTCTCGCTTTATCAATCTTGCTAGGAATTTATCATTTTTATTGCTCTTTTCAAAGAACCAGGTTTTGGTTTCATTTGTTTTCTCTATTTTTCTGTTATCAGTTTAACTGATATCTGCTTTAACTTTCACAGTTTCCTTTCTCTTGCTTTGGGTTTAATTTGCTCTTCTTTTCCTAGTTTGAGGTAGAAGAGTAGATTATTGATTTCAGACTTCTTTTCTTCTTTATAAAATATTTCTTTATTTTATTTTTGGTGTGCTGTGTCTTTGATGTTGCGCAGGCTCTCTCTAGTTGCAGTGAGCAGGGTTACTGTCTAGTTGTAGTGCATGGGCTTCTCATTGTGGGGGCTTCTTTTGTGGAGCATGGGCTCTAGGGCAAGTGGTCTCAGTAGTTGTGACACACTGGTTTACTTGCCCCGTGGCATGTAGGATATTACCAGACCATGGATCAAACCCAGGTCCCCTGCATTGGCAGGCCGATTCTTAACCACTGGACCACCAGGGATGTCCTAGGACTTTTCTTCTTTTCTAATATAAGCACCTAATTGCTATAATTTCTCCCTAAGTACCACTTTTAACTGCTTGAACTATTTAGAAGTTTGTTTAATCTCTAAGTGTTTGGAGATTTCACTATTATTTTTCTGTTATCGATTTGTAGTTTAATTCCACTGTGGTCAAAGAAAACAGTTTGTATAATTTTTAATTTCTTAAAAAAGTTTAAGGTTGATCAGAATATGGTCTTTCTTGGTGAATGTTACATGTGCACTTGAGAAGAATGTGTATTCTGCTTTGTTGGATGGAGTGAGTGTTCTATAAAATGTCTGTTAGATTCAGTTGGTTCATGTTGTTAATTTCCTTATTATTTTTGCTGATTTTCCGTGAACTAATTTTGTTACTGAGAGAAGAGTATTGAAGTTTTCAACTACGATTATGAATTTGTCTGTTTCTCTTTTCAGTTTTGTCACTTTTTTTCTTTGTGTATTTTAAAAATCTGTTGTTCAGAGCATATGAGCATATATTTTTAGGATTGTCATGTCCTCTTCATAGTTCTTTAGGACTTGCTTTTTTTTCTCATGTAACAATGCTCATGTAATTGCAAATATCTTTCTAGTTAAATTGACATTTCTACATCAATTTTGTCAACTGTGTAGTATTCTGTTTTCCCATCTAAGTACTAACCAGGCCCAACCCTGCTCAGCTTCCAAGTTCAGATGAGATCGGGTGTATTTAGGGTGGTATGGCCTTAGACCATAGTATTCTGTTCTTCAATTGGCATTATTTACTCAGTCTCCTATTAATGGGCATATAGGTTATTTCCAATAACCCTGTAGTGAACATGCATACATTTGCATTGCTCATAGATGTACTTTTGTTTTTCTGGAATAAATTACTAGGAATAGAAGTGTTAGACCAACAAAATGCATACTTAAAATTTTTGTAGGTATAGGAAACTATTTGCAGGGGCTCTCAATAACTATTTATTGCTTAAAAAATTGAATTTATCCAATTGTGTATAGACACCTATGCTTGTGAAGTGTCTTGCCCAATTGTACGTTTTCAGTTCAGTCAGTTCAGTCACTCAGTTGTGTCCGACTCTTTGTGACCCCATGGACTGCAGAATACCTGGCCTCCCTGTCCATCACCAACTCCCGGAGTTTATTCAAACCCATGTCCATTGAGTCGGTGATGCCATCCAACTATCTTATCCTCTGTCATTCCCTTCTCCTCCTGCCTTCAATTTTTCCCAGCATCAGGGTCTTTTCAAATGAGTCAGTTCTTCACATCAGGTGGACAAAGTATTGGAGTTTCAGCTTTCAGCAACAGTCCTTCCAATGAATATTCAGGACTGATTTCCTCTAGGATGGAATGGTTGGATCTCCTTGCAGTCCAAGGGACTCTCAAGAGTCTTCTCCAACACCACAGTTCAAAAGCATCAATTCTTTGGTGCTAAGCTTTCTTTATAGTCCAACTCTCACATCCATACATGACCACTGGAAAAACCATAGCTTTGACTAGATAGACCTTTGTTGGCGAAGTAATGTCTCTGCTTTTTAATATGCTGTCTAGTTGGTCATAGCTTTTCTTCCAAGGAGCAGGTGTCTTTTAATTTCAAGGCTGCAGTCAACCAGTGATTTTGGAGCCCCCCAAAATAAAGTCTGCCACTGTTTCCACTGTTTCTCCATCTATTTCCCATGAAGTGATGGGACTGGATGCCATGATCTTAATTTTCTGAATGTTGAGCTTTAAGCCAACTTTTTCCACTCTCCTCTTTCACTTTCATCAAGAGGCTTTTTAGTTCTTTACTTTCTGCCATAAGGATGGTGTCATCTGCATATCTGAGGTTATTGATATTTCTCCCAGCAATCTTGATTCCAGCTTGTGTTTCTTCCACCCAGCGTTTCTCATGATGTACTCTGCATATAAGTTAAATAAGCAGGGTGGCAATATACAGCCTTGACGTACTCCTTTTCCTAAGGAACAACATTAGAACAATACAAAAAAGGAAGAATATATATACACACACGTATATATATATACATATATATGTATATATGTGTGTATATGTATATATGTGTATATGTAGAGAGGTATGTATATGTATATATATATGTATATATATGTATATATATAGAGAGAGAAGTAGTAAGAAGAGTGTGCTCTAATTCCTCCATTGTCCTCTCCACACAGTGAACACCAGCCAGTCTGTGTACTGAGGAAGTCCTCCAATATTTCTAGGAAGGTCTCTGGACCTGCTGTGGGGTCAGCTCAGTCTCAGATCTGGCCTTACTCCAGGTTATGCTTGTTCCCAAAGTCCACAACTGCCTGAAAATTCCACAGTCTCAGGCTAATTGCGTGCATGTAATCCACTGCAGCTGTGACTGCAGTAGTTTATTACCTCCCTCCTCTTTGCTCGCACAGCCCCTGGTGCTCCGCTTTGGTTTTAGACCTGCCTCTGCTTGTAGGCCGCCCTGTTGTGTCTGTTTCCCACCCAAACTAGTGGGGGCAAAGGTAGCAGCTTTTTAGGGCTCACTTGCTCAGTTGGGCTGTGGAGAGGGAGGGTTATGGAAGCCACAGTTGGGGTGTTTGGGGAGTGTTTCCTGGGACTCAGGCCTGCAGGAAGTTGCTAAAGTCCGAGGTGGGTCATGTGCTCGCACAGGAATTGGCCTTGAGTTGTATGTCCCTTGGCAGAGCCAAGCAGTTTAGGCTCCCCAGAAGATGTGGGCAGTAACCTTTGCCTGCTTATGGCTTGGTGGCAACTACTACCTCTGCGGTCAGGACCACAGTGATGACATTTAGTCCCTGTCTCAGGCACTCCCCCTGGCTTTGAGGCTTCGGCAGTGGCCAGTCAGCTTGCATTCTCCCTCTGGGATTGTAAACTACAGTCACATCTAGTTCCACCTGTGGCGCTCTTGCTGGCTTGGCATACTTTGGTGGCAGCCAGGCATACCTCCCTCTGGGGTCAGGCAGTTCACAGTCCTTGGCGTTCTCGGAAGTGGGTTCCTGGGATCTGTGAGCTTGGGGAGTTAGGAGTTCTTGTGGCAACAAACTCTTGCCTCTCTGGGAGGCCCAGGCTTTTTCCTGGACTTCCTCAGCTGTGTTGTACTAGCCCCTGAGTATCTGCATAGCAGTCAACCCCAGTTCTCTCCCTGGGGCCTGAGCCCTGAAGCCTTAATCCTCAGCACCCAGCCCCCCTCTTGCCATGGTGGGTGTGCAAGCTGCTTCTTGGCTGGGAAGTGCTGGCTGGCAACATCTCTGGTGAATTCTCTCTGTTTTGCCTTCCGAGCACCTAGTGCTGCATTATCCTTGAGGGTCTGAAGCTCCCCCGTCCCCACCCGTGCTGGGGTGTCCAAATGTGCAGAAACTTTTCCGCCTTCATGGCTCGCTCCCTGGGTGCAGGTCCCTGTTCCAAACCCCTTTGTCTCTTTTTATCTTTAGCTTTTGCCCTACCTCATTCTGAGGAGATTGGCTTGCCTTTTTGGAAGTCTGAGGTCTTCTGCCAGTATTCAGAAGGTGTTCTGTATGAGTTGTTTCATGTGCACATGTATTTTTGATACATTTGTGGGGAGGAAGGTGATCTCCACATCTTCCTCCTCTGCCATCTTGAAAGTTTCACACCTAAGGTCTTATGACTCTTCTTGAGTCATTTTTGTAGTTTATATTTCATTAAAAATCATTGATTTCATGGATATTTTCACAGATATTACTATAGATTGCATATGGTATTCTTTTACAATCCTTTGTAATTATTTCTTTTCTCATTCAAAATGTGTGTGATGTGTTATCTCTCTCCCATGTATTTCCATGCCTTTTTTTCCTCAGTTTTCCTCAAAAAAGATTGATTCGGTCCTCTGGTCAAAGAACCAGCTCATGGATAAATATATAACTCTTTAATGTAATTTATTATCATCTGCTTTCATCTTTTTTATTTTATTAAGTTTTATTTGCTATTTTTCCCTGGCATCTTAAAATGAGTGCTTAGTCTAATTTAATTTTTTCTGACTTCATAATAAAAGCCTCAAAACTATATTTTTTTCCTAAGTAAAGTTCTGACTATATCCTACCAGTTTTGAAAGATAGTATTTTAGCTCTCTTGTTTTTTCTCAATAATTTGCAATTTTTATTTTCCCTTTGAGCCAGGCTTTTTTCTTTAAGAATAATGCTTATGATTTTTTCAAATGCATTGCTTGTCTTTAGTTTGTTTGGTTTATCCTTTTATTGCCAATTTCTAGATTTATTGTATTGTGTATTGAGTATGTGACCTGAATGATAATTTCTGCTTTTTTTTTAGTTAATGAGATTTTCTTCATGGCTTCAGATATAATGGGTTTTTATAAATAGTTCACTGATGTTTGAAGAAAATATGTATTCTCTTTAGGGTACAAGAATCATTATATCAATTTATTTTGGTTTAATAATTATTATATAATTTATATGCTAATTTATTTTTTCTGCTTAACTTACCAAAGTCTAAGAGCAATGTGATAACCACCCATAATCATTGTTTAATTAATTTATCCTGGCATTTCTTCACCCCCTCCATCTCACCTTAACCACTCTGTTCTATACAATTTTTTAAGCTACAAAATTAATACATTTTAAAAATATGTATTTATATGTTTGTGTGTGTGTATGTACAAAAACTACTGTTTTACTCTATCCTTATTTCTCAGAGATAACTATAATTTAGAATGTATCCTTTTTGTCTTATTACTTCTATTAAGTTTTTGACTATCCTTTCTTTAAAAATGTTGAATTATATGAATAATACATGAATGCATATGCATACACACATATATAAAAATATAGCTTTTTACTGAGTGTGGGTTTTTTGATATCTTTTGTTGCATGAATAGGTTATGTGCCACTTGCTCTTTTCTCTTAATAAGTCTTAATAATCTTCCCATATAAGTAGATCTATACTTATAGATAATATTCTACCATATGGATATTGTTGTTGCTTACTTAACTAAACCCTTTGGACCTGATCTATTAATTGACCCTCAAGAAAGATAAGATAACCTGCATACTTTTAGTTTATTTCTTCTCCTGTTTTTAGTCAAAGCAGTCTAGACTTTTAGATTCAGATTATTATTTAATATATTACCTTCCCTATAAATAATTATTTTTACATGTCTATATGTAGATCTTTTTTCCTTAATTTTATCTGGTATGTTGTGGGTCCCTTCGCTCTGAAGGTTCAGTCTTTCTTTGGCTCAGAGAAAATTTTATTTATTATTTTTCTCTCATTTTGATTTCCCGTGTGTGTGTATGTGTCTCTCCAAAATCTGTTCTCCTTGAGTCTCAAGTTTTTATTCAACTTTCTTTTACCTCTCAGTTCTGGGAAAATTCCTTAAAGTGGCCTTTGAATCATAGATTTGGTTTTTTTCATAATCTAATATACTGTTCACTGCCTCTATTGCATTTTATTTATGTAGATATTTTTTCATTAGAATATTTTTTCTTTTTTTTTTAGTTTTTTATTTTTTAAATTTTAATATCTTTAATTCTTACATGCGTTCCCAAACATGAACCCCCCTCCCACCTCCCTCCCCATAACATCTCTCTGGGTCATCCCCATGCACCAGCCCCAAGCATGCTGCATCCTGCGTCAGACATAGACTGGCGATTCAATTCTTACATGATAGTATACATGTTAGAATGTCATTCTCCCAAATCATCCCACCCTCTCCCTCTCCCTCTGAGTCCAAAGGTCCGTTATACACATCTGTGTCTCTTTCCCTGTCTTGCATACAGGGTTGTCATTGCCATCTTCCTAAATTCCATATATATGTATTAGTATACTGTATTGGTGTTTTTCTTTCTGGCTTACTTCACTCTGTATAATCGGCTCCAGTTTCATCCATCTCATCAGAACTGATTCAAATGAATTCTTTTTAATGGCTGAGTAATACTCCATTGTGTATATGTACCACAGCTTTCTTATCCATTCATCTGCTGATGGACATCTAGGTTGTTTCCATGTTCTGGCTATTATAAACAGTGCTGCGATGAACATTGGGGTACATGTGTCTCTTTCCATTCTGGTTTCCTTGGTGTGTATGCCCAGAAGTGGGATTGCTGGGTCATAAGGTAGTTCTATTTGCAATTTTTTAAGGAATCTCCACACTGTTCTCCATAGTGGCTGTACTAGTTTGCATTCCCACCAACAGTGTAGGAGGGTTCCCTTTCTCCACACCCTCTCCAGCATTTATTGCTTGCAGATTTTTGGATCGCAGCCATTCTGACTGGTGTGAGGTGGTACCTCATTGTGGTTTTGATTTGCATTTCTCTAATAATGAGTGATGTTGAGCATCTTTTCATGTGTTTGTTAGCCATCCGTATGTCTTCTTTGGAGAAATGTCTATTTAGTTCTTTGGCCCATTTTTTGATTGGGTCGTTTGTTTTTCTGGAGTTGAGCTGCATAAGTTGCTTGTATATTTTTGAGATTAGTTGTTTGTCAGTTGCTTCATTTGCTATTATTTTCTCCCATTCAGAAGGCTGTCTTTTCACCTTGCTTATATTTTCCTTTGTTGTGCAGAAGCTTTTAATTTTAATTAGATCCCATTTGTTTATTTTTGCTTTTATTTCCAGAATTCTGGGAGGTGGATCATAGAGGATCCTGCTGTGATTTATGTCTGAGAGTGTTTTGCCTATGTTCTCCTCTAGGAGTTTTATAGTTTCTGGTCTTACATTTAGATCTTTAATCCATTTTGAGTTTATTTTTGTGTGCGGTGTTAGGAAGTGATCTAGTTTCATTCTTTTACAAGTGGTTGACCAGTTTTCCCAGCACCACTTGTTAAAGAGATTGTCTTTACTCCATTGTATATTCTTGCCTCCTTTGTCAAAGATAAGGTGTCCATATGTGTGTGGATTTATCTCTGGGCTTTCTATTTTGTTCCATTGATCTATATGTCTGTCTTTGTGCCAGTACCATACTGTCTTGATGACTGTGGCTTTGTAGTAGAGCCTGAAGTCAGGCAAGTTGATTCCTCCAGTTCCATTCTTCTTTCTCAAGATTGCTTTGGCTATTCGAGGTTTTTTGTATTTCCATACAAATCTTGAAATTATTTGTTCTAGTTCTGTGAAAAATATGGCTGGTAGCTTGATAGGGATTGCATTGAATTTGTAAATTGCTTTGGGTAGTATACTCATTTTCACTATATTGATTCTTCCGATCCATGAACATGGTATATTTCTCCATCTATTAGTGTCCTCTTTGATTTCTTTCATCAGTGTTTTATAGTTTTCTATATATAGGTCTTTAGTTTCTTTAGGTAGATATATTCCTAAGTATTTTATTCTTTTCGTTGCAATGGTGAATGGAATTGTTTCCTTAATTTCTTTTTCTACTTTCTCATTATTCGTGTATAGGAATGCAAGGGATTTCTGTGTGTTGATTTTATATCCTGCAACTTTACTATATTCATTAATGAGCTCTAGTAATTTTCTGGTGGAGTCTTTAGGGTTTTCCATGTAGAGGATCATGTCATCTGCAAACAGTGAGAGTTTTACTTCTTCTTTTCCAATTTGGATTCCTTTTATTTCTTTTTCTGCTCTGATTGCTGTGGCCAAAACTGCCAGAACTATGTTGAATAGTAGCGGTGAAAGTGGACACCCTTGTCTTGTTCCTGACTTTAGGGGACATGCTTTCAATTTTTCACCATTGAGGATAATGTTTGCTGTGGGTTTGTCATAGATAGTTTTTATTATGTTGAGGTATGTTCCTTCTATTCCTGCTTTCTGGAGAGTTTTTATCATAAATGGATATTGAATTTTGTCAAAGGCCTTCTCTGCATCTATTGAGATAATCATATGGTTTTTATTTTTCAATTTGTTAATGTGGTGAATTACATTGATTGATTTGCGGATATTGAAGAATCCTTGCATCCCTGGGATAAAGCCCACTTGGTCATGGTGTATGATCTTTTTAATGTGTTGTTGGATTCTGATTACTAGAATTTTGTTGAGGATTTTTGCATCTATGTTCATCAGTGATATTGGCCTGTAGTTTTCTTTTTTTGTGACATCTTTGTCAGGTTTTGGTATTAGGGTGATGGTGGCCTCATAGAATGAGTTTGGAAGTTTACCTTCCTCTGCAATTTTCTGGAAGAGTTTGAGGAGGATAGGTGTTAGCTCTTCTCGAAATTTTTGGTAGAATTCAGCTGTGAAGCCGTCTGGACCTGGGCTTTTGTTTGCTGGAAGATTTCTGATTACAGTTTCAATTTCCGTGCTTGTGATGGGTCTGTTAAGATTTTCTATTTCTTCCTGGTTCAGTTTTGGAAAGTTGTACTTTTCTAAGAATTTGTCCATTTCTTCCACGTTGTCCATTTTATTGGCATACAACTGCTGATAGTAGTCTCTTATGATCCTTTGTATTTCTGTGTTGTCTGTTGTGATCTCTCCATTTTCATTTCTAATTTTATTGATTTGATTTTTCTCTCTTTGCTTCTTGATGAGTCTGGCTAATGGTTTGTCAATTTTATTTATCCTTTCAAAGAACCAGCTTTTGGCTTTGTTGATTTTTGCTGTGGTCTCTTTTGTTTCTTTTGCATTTATTTCTGCCCTAATGTTTAAGATTTCTTTCCTTCTACTAACTCTGGGGTTCTCCAACTCTTCCTTTTCTAGTTGCTTTAGCTGTAGAGTTAGGTTATTTATTTGACTTTTTTCTTGTTTCTTGAGGTACGCCTGTATTGCTATGAACTTTCCTCTTAGCACTGCTTTTATAGTGTCCCACAGGTTTTGGGTTATTGTGTTTTCATTTTCATTAGTTTCTATGCATATTTTGATTTCTTTTTTGATTTCTTCTGTGATTTGTTGGTTATTCAGAAGTGTGTTGTTCAGCCTCCATATGTTGGAATTTTTAATAGTTTTTCTCCTGTAATTGAGATCTAATCTTAATGCATTATGGTCAGAAAAGATGCTTGGAATGATTTCGATATTTTTGAATTTATCAAGTTTAGATTTATGGCCCAGGATGTGATCTATCCTGGAGAAGGTTCCATGAGCACTTGAAAAAAAGGTGAAATTCATTGTTTTGGGGTGAAATGTCCTATAGATATCAATTAGGTCTAACTGATGTAATGTATCATTTAAAGTTTGCGTTTCTTTGTTAATTTTCTGTTTAGTTGATCTGTCCATAGGTGTGAGTGGGGTATTAAAGTCTCCCACTATTATTGTGTTATTGTTGATTTCCCCTTTCATACTTGTTAGCATTTGTCTTACATATTGCGGTGCTCCTATATTGGGTACATATATATTTATAATTGTTATATCTTCTTCTTGGATTATTCCTTTGATCATTATGTAGTGGCCTTCTTTGTCTCTTTTTACAGCCTTTGTTTTAAAGTCTATTTTATCAGATATGAGTATTGCCACTCCTGCTTTCTTTTGGTCTCTATTTGCGTGGTATATCTTTTTCCGGCCCTTCCCTTTCAGTCTGTATGTGTCCCTTGTTTTGAGGTGGGTCTCTTGCAAGCAGCATATAGAGGGGTCTTGTTTTTGTATCCATTTGGCCAGTCTTTGTCTTTTGGTTGGGGCATTCAACCCATTTACGTTTAAGGTAATTATTGATAAGTATGATCCCGTTACCATTTATTTTATTGTTTTGGGTTCGGGTTTATACACCCTTTTCGTATTTCCTGTCTAGAGGATATCCTTTAGAATTTGTTGGAGAGCTGGTTTGGTGGTGCTGAATTCTCTCAGCTTTTGCTTGTCTGTAAAGCTTTTGATTTCTCCTTCGTATTTGAATGAGATCCTTGCTGGGTACAGTAATCTGGGCTGTAGGTTATTGTCTTTCATCACTTTAAGTATGTCTTGCCATTCCCTCCTGGCCTGAAGAGTTTCTATTGAAAGATCAGCTGTTATCCTTATGGGAATCCCCTTGTGTGTTATTTGTTGTTTTTCCCTTGCTGCTTTTAATATTTGTTCTTTGTGTTTGATCTTTGTTAATTTGATTAATATGTGTCTTGGGGTGTTTCGCCTTGGGTTTATCCTATTTGGAACTCTCTGTGTTTCTTGGACTTGGGTGATTATTTCCTTCCCCATCTTAGGGAAGTTTTCAACTATTATCTCCTCAAGGATTTTCTCATGATCTTTCTTTCTGTCTTCTTCTTCTGGGACTCCTATAATTCGAATGTTGGAGCATTTCATATTGTCCTGGAGGTCTCTGAGATTGTCCTCGTTTCTTTTAATTCGTTTTTCTTGTTTCCTCTCTGATTCATTTATTTCTACCATTCTATCTTCTATTTCACTAATCCTATCTTCTGCCTCCGTTATTTTACTATTTGTTGCCTCCAGAGTGTTTCTGATCTCATTTATTGCATTATTCATTATATTTTGACTCTTTTTTATTTCTTCTAGGTCCTTGTTGAACCTTTCTTGCATCTTCTCAATCCTTGTCTCTAGGCTATTTATCTGTGTTTCCATTTTGATTTCAAGATTTTGGATCATTTTCACTATCAATATTCGGAATTCCTTCTCAGGTAGATTCCCTACTTCTTCCTCTTTTGTTTGGTTTGGTGGGCAACTCTCCTGTTCCTTTGCCTGCTGAGTATTCCTCTGTCTCTTCATCTTGGTTATATTGCTGCGTTTGGGGTGGCCTTTTTATATTCTGGTAGTTTGTGGAGTTCTCTTTATTATGGAGCTTCCTCACTTTGGGTGGGGTTCTATCAGTGGCTTGTCAAGGTTTCTTGGTTAGGGAGGCTTGTGTTGGAGTTTTGGTGGGTGGAGCTGGGTTTCTTCTCTCTGGAGTGCAGTGGAGTGACCCGTAATGGGTTATGAGACATCAAAGGTTTTGGGATAATTTTGAGCTGCCTGTATATTGAAGCTCAGGGGAGTGTTCCTGTGTTGCTGGAGAATTTGCGTGGTATGTCTTGTTTTGGAACTTGTTGGCCCTTGGGTGGATCTTGGTTTCGGTGTAGGTATGAAGGCATTTGATGAGCTCCTATTGCTTAATGTTCCCTGAATTCGAGAGTTCTCTAATGTTTTCAGGCTTTGGATTTAAGCTTCCTGCTTCTGGTTTTCAGTTTTATTTTTACAGTAGCCTCTAGACTTCTCCATCTATACCGCACCGATGATAAAACATCTAGGTTAAAGATGAAAAGTTTCTCCACCTTGAGGGACACTCAGAGAGGTTCACTGAGTTACAAGGAGAAGAGAAGATGGAGGGGGTAACTGGAATGAGATGTGGTGAGATCAAGAGAGGAGAGAGCAAGCTAGCCAGTAGTCACTTCCTTATGTGCGCTCTATAGTCTGGACCGCTCAGAGGTATTTACAGAGTTATATGGGGAAGAGGAGAGGGAGGAAGTAGACAGAGGTGACCAGGAGGATAAGAGATAGGAATGAGTAGGAGAGAGACAAATCCTGCCAGTAACCAGTTCCTTAGGTGTTCTCCACCGTCTGGAACACACAGAGATTCACAGAGTTGGATAGAGAAGAGATGTGGGAGAAAAGAGACAGAGGCCACCTGGTGGAGAAAAAGGAGAGTCCAGAGGAGGAGAGAGTGGTCAAGCCAGTAATCTCGCTCTCAGGTAAACTTGGGTAGTGAAGTTTGGATTTTTAAATGTACAAAATTGACAACAAAAACCTAAGAGCAAAGATTAAAAATCTAGAGTAGAGGTTGGATTTTCAAAGATACAATATTAAAGAAAAGCAGAAGGAAAAAGGAAGAAAGAAAAAAAAAGAATTATTAAAAAACAAATAAACAAACAAAAAAAAAACACCAACAACCATCCAAAGAGTATATATGGTGTTTGCCTTAAAAAAAAAAAAAAAAGTCTTTCTTTTTTTTTAAATAGTAATAATAGGTTATAGAAATAAAAATTAAAGGGGAAATAGAAGACTTAACAATTAAAAAAAAGCTAGAAAAAAAAGAAAAAAAAAACAAAAAAGCAAAAAGCGAAAAAAAAAAAAGGAATGATTTTAAAAATATTAAAAATATTTCTGGCCCTTCTCTGATGTTATGGGCCGTGTGGGCTCACTTCCAAGGTGGTTCCCTCTGTTTAACTTCTTATGTTTGCTGGTTTTTAGGCTCACTAGTTCAGTCGCGCTGTGGGGAGGGGGGATGCTGCAAACAAATAGCACTGTCGTGTGCACACAGTATCTCTGCTCCTCTTGACCTGTCCTTTCTCGCGGCGCACAAACCGCTCCGGCTCTACAATGCTCAGCCGGGAACCGTCTGGGGCTGGCCCTAGGCTGCGTGCACTTCCCCGGTCCAAGCCGCTCAGGTTCGGCGCTCAGGCAGCCCTCAGAGGCACAAATGCGGCTGGGACTGCGCTTTGTGCCCTTCCCAGGTCCAAGTAGCTCAGGAGTTTGGCGAGTGCGATCGCCGCGGCTTGTCACCTTTTCCGCCGCTGCCGCTCAGCTCTCTGGGTGGACCGCTGGCGCACCCCGTGAGGCAGACTGTGACTGTCCAGCACCCCCAGAAGTCTTAGCAAAGGAGCCTGCTTACAGTTAGGTACGTAAAGTCTCTTCGGGTCTGCAATTGCCCCTTTCCAGTCCTTACGGCTCTGGCTGCCTGTCCCCGGCGGGGAATGGTCTGCAGCCGGCTTTTTCTGTTCCGTCCTTTGTTCTGTGCTCGGTCCTGGCGGTGTCTTATGTTTGAGCTTTTCGCGTGGTAGCTATCCCACAGTCTGGTTTGCTAGCCCAAGTTAGATCGTTCTGGTTGCGCGTGGGGCATTCCTGCCTGATTCTTGCAAAGCACTGCAGCCCGGGCCTCCCGCACGTCCCTGCCCTGCCCCCACTTCCCAATGGCGGATGCAGGCGTCTGTGCTGCTTTTCCGCTGGGGGAGTTACTGTTGGGCTTGTAATCTGTTGGTTTTAATTATTTATCTATTTTTCCTTCCTGTTATGTTGCCCTCTGTGTTTCCAAGGCTCGCCACAGACTCGGCAGGGAGAGTGTTTCCTGGTGTTTGGAAACCTCTCTTCTTAAAATTCCCTTCCCGGGACGGGCTTCCCTTCCCGGGACGGAGCTCCCTCCCCACCTCCTTTGTCTCCTTTTTCATCTTTTATATTTTTTCCTACCTGTTTTTGAAGACAATGGTCTGCTTTTCTGGTTGCCTGATGTCCTCTGCCAGCCTACAGAAGTTGTTTTGTGGAGTTTGCTTGGCGTTGAAATGTTCTTTTGAGGAATTTGTGAGGGAGAACGTGATCTTCCCGTCCTATTCCTCCGCTATCTTTCTCTACCTTCTCTTCATTAGAAATTAGTCTTTCTAGATTCTCTTTTCATAGATTCAGTGTCCTCTCAGATCTAGTTGAGAGTTTACTTTAAAAAAAATTAATTTATTTGAATTAGAGGCTAATTACTTTACAATATTGTGGTGGTTTTTGCCATACATTCACATGAATCAGCCATGGGTGTACATGTGTTCCCCATCCTGAACCTCCCTGCCACCTCCCTCCCATCCCATCCCTCAGGGTCATCCCAGTGCGAGACAGCAAGAGACACAGATGTAAAGAACAGACTTTTGGACTTGGTGGGAGAAGGTAAGGATGGAATGATTTAAGAGAATAGCATTAAAACATGTATATTCAGCTCAGTTCAGTCGCTCAGTCGTGTCCGACTCTTTGCGACCCCATGAATCGCAGCATGCCAGGCCTCCCTGTCCATCACCAAATCCCGGAGTTCACTCAGACTCACGTCCATCGAGTCTGTGATGCCATCCAGCCATCTCATCCTCTGTCGTCCCCTTCTCCTCCTACCCCCAATCCCTCCCAGCATCAGAGTCTTTTCCAGTGAGTCAACTCTCTGCATGAGGTGGCCAAAGTACTGGAGCTTCAGCTTCACCATCATTCCTTCCAAAGAAATCCCAGGGCTGATCTCCTTCAGAATGGACTGGTTGGATCTCCCATATGTGAAATAGATCTCCAGTCCTGGTATGATGCATGAGACAGGGTGCTCAGGGCTGGTGCACTGAGAGTTTACTTTTAAAAAACTTATTCTATATCTTTGGAGTGAAAAGATTTCAATACATAGACACTTGCTCTGGTTCGTCAAAGCATTTCTCCTTGAAAAACTACTTGTTCTTTTTCATATATCTGGTAGATTTTCTCTGTTTATTCATCTTTATAGAAGGTGGTCTTTGAGTTTTGGAACTTGGGATGAATTTTAGCATATATGCTTCCTAACATATATGAATACATACACGCATATTTTAAACATATATTAAGTTCAACGTTAAGAGTAATCTTTGTATTTTCTATAGTTTCGATTGATTTATCATTTCCTTTTGTTTCTTATCCATTTCCAGATATGGAAAAGAGTTGTTTTTGATGAATTGGAAGGATATGCCTGACAAAGGCAGTTGTGAGGGAGAGAACCTGGCTCCTATGATGAAAAGCTTCTCGTCCTCATTTTGTATAGCTGATTGGAATTATCCACTCTTCTCTAACTGGCACAAAGTTAGGCTCCTAATTTGAAGCCTGATTCTGAGCAGTCAGAAAAACCATATCATGTGAAAAATAGAGGAAGTCAAGTTATTTGGTCTAGAATGAAGATGTATAGGAAACATAATAACTAAAACAGTAGCTGAGAGGCTGTCACAAGAAGGATTAGACTTGTTCCATGTAGTCCCAAGTGGTAGAGTTATGTTAGAAGAGTCTTGTCTCACATTCAAGGAAGGAAGAGTGCTGTAACTGACACAGCTGCTAATTTAAATATTTTATTGACTCCACATTTCAACAATTCATTCAGATACTACCTACTCTTTTTGATGTTATCATTTGATAATGATGTACTGATGGGTGGCCAGTGCCTATGTGAGGTACTGCAAGGAGGCTATGCATCCACTAGCTTTATTGTTTGCTCACAAAGGCATCCTCAGAGAATTGCTGTTTTTCAATTTTACACTTTTTTTCCTGTAATTATTTGACCTCAATTTCTTGACACTTAGAGGTGATAGTCATTACTCTTCATCTGCATGAACTTTCCCCACCCCTTTCTTATATGTTCCTTTGGAAAATGTAGTAGGCAGAATAAAATGCCTGCATCCTAATCCTCAGAATCTGAGTATGTTACCTTATATGGGAATGGAAAATTAGACTATGGAATTAAGATCATAATCAGCTGAATTTAAGGTAGGGCAACTATACTAGGTTATCCAAGTGGGCCTGATTATAATCACAAGTATTCTTAAATGTGGAAGAGAGAGAGGCAGAGAGTAATGCAATATAAGAAAGACTCCACTGGCCACTGCTGGCTTTGAAGATGGAAGGGGCCACAAACCAAGGAATATGGGCAGTTTCTAGAAGCTAAAAAAGATTCTCTACTAGAACCTTCAAAACGAAACATAGCCCAACTTTGCACTTTGATTTTTTTAGTCCAGCAAGCCCAATGGACTTATGACCACCAGATCTGTAAGGTAATAAATCTGTATTGTTTTAAGCCACTGGTGAAAGTTGCTAAGTCGTGTCCAACTCTTTGCAACCCCGTGGACTATACAGTTCATGGAATTTTCTAGGCCAGAATACTGGAGTGGGTAGCCTTTCCCTTCTCCAGGGGATCTTCCCAACCCAGGGATCGAACCCAAGTCTCCCTCATTGCAGGTGGATTATTTACCATCTGAGTGTGATAATTTATTGCAGAAGCAGTTGGAAACTAATAAAGCCAGATTTCTGAGAACATCCAGGCCATATCCCAGGAATAATAAGAAAAGCTTCATGGTATTTCTGTTATTCAGAAATGTAATATATCTATCACTGAACCAATGTATTCAATCATTATCTGGTAATTATTTGCCCATTCAGTTATATATCCATTTCTCCAGTGCTTTTTATGGACCTCCATTTGGTTATCTAGCCTCTGGTCAATAATATTAGCCAATGAAAAAGGAGGCCCAGAGAAGTAAGTAAGCTTACATTAAGGGCGATATCTACTCTGTAGAAAGAATAATTTTCTGTTAAAACCAGGTTCTATTTGGAGGTTCTGTGGCAGAAACTGAGTAACTATTTGGTGGAGATGTTAGAGGGGATTCACACATTGATTAAGGTGTTGGACTGTTACCAAGTCCAAGCTCATTCTGCTTCCTGCACAATACAGTAAATTGGGAGATGAGGTGTTGGGGCAAGAAATAGTGACCTTTATTCAGAAGGCTGGAAGTCTGAACCATCTTGCCAGGGACTGGATGCTAGTTTCTTTTATAAAACAAAGAGGAGGTGAGGTGAGAGGTAAAGTAGAAGGCCATAAGTGGGGGAGGTGAGAGGTAAAGTAGAAGGCCATAAGGTGTTGCAAATATTTACTGGTTTCTGCCAGGAGGGGTATGTTAATTTCTTCTTTCTGGCAGTCATTCACAGGTGGGCTGAGTCACAATGTTTTCTTTGAGCTGAGTTTATTTTAGTTTAACATTCAGGCCTGGGTGGGGGGCAGGATTCCTGCAGATAGGCCATTGTGTATGCTTTAAGCTATAGGCAACATCTCTTTACAAGTTACAAGTTAATCAACTTGTAGAATAAGGAATAGAATACAAAGGTTAAAGTAAAAGAAACAGACCCAATATGGAGTCAGATTTGTTATTCCCTATCACAGGGCTAGTATAAATTGTATTGTTTTTGAATCCTAAGAACCCAAGGTGTTGTAAGGAAGAAGCCTCAGTGAGGATTGTGTAGGACCACCATGAGTGCAAATTGTGCCTACACACAGCGTCCAGGCAAGGCAAAAGCAGGCATGGAATCTAGATAATATACTTAGTTGCTAAGCTGTGCATTCTGACTATGGGGTTGCTATGCCCTGAGGCAAAGGCACCTTTTGCTAATTTATATAAAAGTATTGTCTACTTGATAAAATGTGTGCCTGTAGGGCTGCATTCACCCAGAGACACTTTTTTTCCTACTTTGCACAAAGATGCCATATGAGCTCGCACTAACTGTGGGACTGGGGCTATAGGAGAGTTTCTTGGACTTGGTGAAGGCAAGAATAAGGATAAATAAGAGAAAGAAGGAAAGGAAGGTTATGCTACTAATGCTTTAATCTCTTTCTGGCTTCTTTAGCCCCTCAGCTCACTTACAAACTGTGCTATTGGTACTTGCTCCCAGTCCTTATATTCTAATAGCATATCTAGTTGGGAAGAGAAACTAATGAATGAATAAACTAATAAACAAGTCCCTTTATTTCAGAGCTAAATAAACATCTCTTTTGGGAGTTCATTGTATGGGGTAATAGTGTTTTCTGTGCTGGTCTCAGCCTATCAATAACTAATGTCATGGCTGGACTACCCTCTGTGGTTCGTATTATGATAGCAAAACACTCTTCAGCAATAACGTAGGAAACTTTGAAAAAATACAGGTTTATTACTTACAGGGCTTGGAAATTACAGAGCACAGCTGGGTCCACATGGTGAAGTTGAGGTTGGAGGGAAGGAGAGAGAGAAACAACAGACATGTAAACGTGTGGGCCAGGGGGTTCTGCTTTTACTGGGTCAGAGGTGGGGGCCTAGGGTTTCTGGTGCTTACTCTTTATTGGTAAATTTAAAACATAAGAGAAAGAATTTAAAGCCTGGGAAGAGAAAAATAATCAGTCCAAATGATCAGTTATCAAAACCAACCAAGATCTCTAAAACAAAGAAGCCTCAGTGGGGAAGGTGGCCTGACTCTTTATCTCGTCTTGTGACTGGCAGTGTGTTCATTGGACATAGCCATTCTTGAAGTGGGTATCTCTTTGAAGTGGATACTTTGGCAATCAAAACTTAAGCCAGGCGCTGCTATAAAGTAGCAAATGCGGAGAACAAGAATCTAAGTTTTGGAGGTGAAAGAGAGAGGGTGGGTTCACTCAAGGTGCTCATAGAGAAGGCAAAGCATCTCCCTCTGATGTAAGATTTGTCATTTACCCAAATGTGTAGGGATAGGTATTGCCAGGGTCCTCAGAGGCACGAGAGATACAGCCAGGCACCTACCTAGCTGAAACATTTCTTACACTTATAGCAGTTTCAGCTGGCTAGGTCTTGTAGTTACAATGTCCTCAATACCACAGACCAGGTAGTTAGATCCATCTGGATATGGCTTTGGAGTTGGACAACATTCAGATTCCTGCCTTGTTTGTATTCCTCCAGATGACCTTTGAGATGAGTCATGAGACCCTGTACTTGGCAGTGAAGCTGGTAGATCACTACCTTATGAAGGTAATATGCAAGAAGGACAAGTTACAACTCCTTGGTTCCACTGCTTTTATGATTGCAGCAAAATTTGAGGTGAGCCCAAATCCATGGGACTTGGAGAAAATTAATTTCTGTCCAAGCCATGTATGTATGTATGTACATGTGTGTGCGCATGTGTATAACATGCATGTGTATATATATTATATCCATATATACCACATGTATGCATGTGTATACATTTGCATATATGTGTATCTGTGTGTGTATACAATTACATTCATGAACACAATTAAGTTTTCCTATCAAATTTTTGTCTGTCTTCCATGGCAGGGAAGCTGGTATTGGGTGCAAATGGTGGTGTATTTGTTTCCTGGTATCAACAAAGTTCTCCTGTTTCCTCTTTGAAAATGTGTGTATGTGGACATATTCCTAGTTAAATGAGTTGTTCTTTTTAAAGCTTCCTTCTGTACCATAATTCTCTGTCCTCACCCCCTTTTCTTCTTCCAGCAACTCCATCTCCTTCTGGTAGAGTCTTGAATTGCATGTATAAGGAAGCATTTCCAAATCTAGGTGCTGGAGATATTTAAGAGAAAATGGCCTAGAGTAGATGGTAGTGAGTCCATGTAAATTACTTTTGAAGTAGCATTATAAAAGCAAGTAGCTGGCCATAATCCATCTAACTACTTTATCTGATTCTTTCCTCTTCCTCAGGTACTAAATGGTCTTGTTCAACTCTCATTTTTCCTTCAGATAGGCTAATAGTAGAAAACCTTATGGTTTAGGAGCAGAGAAGTAGTAACTTCCACTGAGTGCAAAAACCTTTAGAACTGTGGATTTGTTTTTGTGTTCCCTCCTCAGCTGTATCCCTAAGTAGCTTTCCACTTCCCTTCTTCACTGCTAGCTCGTACCTCGATCAGTACCTCCCTCTCTAACTCAAACTCTCCCTCCTTTGCTCCTTACTTCCTTCTTGCGCCAGTTCTGGCCCACATCCCCGCTTCTGGCCCTCACTCCATTTCCACACTTACTCTGCTTCTGTGCTCATTACACCTCCGCCCTTGCTCCATAGCTCCCTTCCTCCCTCCAGCCTTCTTTCAATTCCTTCCTTGATCCCTTAGTCCATGCTTTGAACACTCGCTCCATGCTGAGCTCCCTCCTTCCCTCCATCTACCCACCCACTTCTTGCTCTTTCCAGCCCTCCTTTTCTTTATCTTTCTCTCATTACTCCCTCCCCTCCTCACTTGCTCCCTCCTTCCATGATCCTCTCCTTCCTACCCTGGTTCTATCCCTTACTCCTCCATGCCTCCCTCCCTCCTACCACCCTCCTACCCACCCTGTTTCTCCCTCCATTGTATGCTCCACCCTCCCTCCCTTTCCTTTGTTCACTCTCTTTTCTCCTTCCGTAGCTAACTCTCTTCCCTCTGTCACACACTCTTTCTCTTGCTCTTCCTTCTCTCTCCTTCCTGTTGCTCTGCTGGTGCCTGCTCCCCTCCCTCTTTCTCCCCTCCCCCTTCTCCTCTTACCCCTTTCCCTTCTCCCTCTTCTTTTTCTGCTGGTTCCTTCTCTCCCCTCCCTACTTGCTCCTTCCCTTCCTATCTCCCATCCTTGCTCCATGGTACCCTGACATCATGACTCCCCAACCACCCCCCCCCTTAACTTCCTCTCAACCCTCCTTCCCAGTTTGCTTTCTTTTTCTTCCTTCTCTCTCTTCTCCCTCTCTCTCTCCCTCCCTCATTCTCCTGATGTTTTTCCTCTCTGGCTCATTTCCTTCCCTACTCTCTTACTGTCTGGTTCCTTTATTCCTCCTCTCTCGTTGCTCCTTCTCTGCTCAACTCCCTCTCACTCACACTTGTTCTTTGTTCCACTCCATCCTCTTTTCCTCCCTGGCCTCTTCTTTCCCTGGCTCTCCCCCTCATTCCTATCCTCCTACCCTCCTTCCTGCCCTTGCTTCCTAACCTTCTTGCTTTTCTTCCTCTTTCCCTTCCTCTTCTCTCACTCTCTCCCTTGTCCCATGCTTCCCTCTCTAGCTCATTCCCTTCCCTGCTCACTGGCTTCCTGGTCCATTCCCTTGCTCCTCTTCCTCTCTCTTTTTCCTTCTCTCTCTCCCTGCTCCTCCCTCTGCTTACCTAGGGATGTCCTTGTGGATTGAGCAAGTGTTCCCTGCCTCAACCTCAAGGGGGTTAAAAAGAAGCTAGGGATCCCTGACTAGCCAAGCACAGGAGGGAGAAGGAGAGTGCAAGATGCTCTTGTTAGCAACTTTTGGAACCAGGAGTGCCTGTCTTTTAGTTGTCAGGACAAAGGACCCCCACTAGGTTTTTTTGGAGCAGGAGTGTCTTCCCCTCACAAGACTGAGAAGTACAGAAAGACTTTTGCAAGGGGAGGTAAGGAGATGATACGAGAAGAGAAGAAAGGAAGGAGCCACTGGTAAGTAGAGCAGTAGAAGGGAGGATTTCTCGTTCTGGCCTTGTCACTAGGTGGTTGTGTGACCTCAAGCAAGTCTCTGTCTCTCTCTGGCCCTCAATTTCCTTGTCTGCAAACCCAGAGGATTGGTCCAGTTTGTGATCTGAAGATAGGGAAAGTTGTGAGAAGAATGCTGGAGTGGGCAGTGAGGTGCAGCTAGAGAAAAGATTCAGGGGTCGTCCTACCTCCTCTTCCTCACCCCAAAGATAAATTTCAACCTGCAGAGGGCGGGGCATGGGAAGGTGCTCCTGAATGGGGAGAGAGGTGGTGTTCTTACTCTCCATCTGCCCTGGATCTTCCCAGTCTAGCCCCCCTTGCATGTCCTCCCACCACCTTCAGTCTCTGCTTGGGTTCCCTCTGTGCCCTTCTCTCTGTCTCTCTTTCAGTGCCTATTACCCCAACAGTGACCCCTCCCAAACATCCTTATTCATTGCTTAGACTAGGAAACAATGTGTGGGCTTATTTTCCATCCCTAGCTCCCCTTTCTGTGGTCTCTTTCCTTCCATCCCCCTCAGAGCAGGCCTTAGCTTTCCCGTTTCTGGCTCTCACTCATCAGAAGAGAGGTCAGTGCTTCCAGTCCATGTGCTATGTTGTGCCGCTTCCAGCACTATAGGAATCTACCCCAGAAGGCCTTGTCCTCTCTCCTCCTGTGTCTCTGATTTTGTTTTTCAGATGGACTGCTCACATCAACCAGATGCTGGCTCTCAGAGCTACCCTGAAGGTTTATTCCAGGGAATGTTATTACCTCCTATCATTCACCCGCTCTTCCCCTGCCTTTCATCTCCAAGCAGAGAGGAATGGGTTGTCTTTGCCTGTTTGTGACTGCCTCTCCTCTCCACCCATAGGAGCGCTGCCCACCTAGTGTGAATGACTTCCTGTACATCTGCAACGATATTTATAAGAGAGACGAGATGCTCGCCATGGAAGCCAGCATCCTGAAAATCCTCAAATTTGATATCAACATTCCCATCGCCTATCATTTTCTGCGCAGATATGCTAGGGTAAGAGGGAGGAAGCACATCTTCATTTTCCCACTGCTGAGTTAGTCCCCTCCATTCCCAGAGTGGCTCCCTGAGTGGTAGGGAAAGGGACAACTGAGGACAGGGGAGTTTCTTCAAGCCACCCTCCTAGAATGGCAATCTTTATGGAGTGTGGTGGTGGTGGTGGTGGGCAGAGAAAATTGCAGATTTCAATGGTATGCCTGTAAAGTTTTGAGGTGAGGGCAGAGTAGGGGAGGGGAAGAAGATTCTTTAATCAGGAAGGGACACATGGGAAGTTTAGAGGAGATGCTAGCAAAGTTCTTTTCCTTCACCTGAATATTGCTTACAAGGGAAGTCACTTTGTAATTATTCACTTATTCTACAAGTGTGTTTTGTGGAAGGATTTGTATGTGAGTGTATGTATGTATAAATATACATGAAAAGTGTTAGTCACTCAGCCGTGTCCAACTCTTTGCGACCCCATGGACTTAGCCCACCAGGCTCCTCTGTCCATGCATTTCTCCAGGCAAGAATACTAGGGTGGGTTGCCATTCCTTTCTCAAGGGGATCTTCCCAATCCAGGGACTGAACCTGGGTCTCCCGCATTGCAGGCAGATTGTTTACTGTCTGAGCCACCATCAGTTCAGTTCAGTTCAGTTCAGTCGCTCAGTCGTGTCCGACTCTTTGCGACCCCATGAATCGCAGCACGCCAGGCCTCCCTGTCCATCACCATCTCCCGGAGTTCACCCAGACTCACGTCCATCAAGTCCGTGATGCCATCCAGCCATCTCATCCTCGGTCATCCCCTTCTCCTCCTGCCTCCAATCCCTCCCAGCATCAGAGTTTTTTCCAATGAGTCAACTCTTCTCATGAGGTGGCCAAAGTACTGGAGTTTCAGCTTTAGCATCATTCCCTCCAAAGAAATCCCAGGGCTGATCTCCTTCAGAATGGACTGGTTGGATCTCCTTGCAGTCCAAGGGACTCTCAAGAGTCTTCTCCAACACCACAGTTCAAAAGCATCAATTCTTCGGCGCTCAGCCTTCTTCACAGTCCAACTTTCACATCCATACATGACCACTGGAAAAACCATAGCCTTGACTAGACGGACCTTAGTCGGCAAAGTAATGTCTCTGCTTTTGAATATGCTATCTAGGTTGATCATAACTTTTCTTCCAAGGAGTAAGCGTCTTTGGAAGCCCATAAATATATATGTGTATATATGTGTCTCTGTGTGTGTGTATGTAATATATATGTATATATTATACATGTGTGTGTATATATATGTGTGTGTGTGTGTGGATTCAAACAAGAAAAGATTTCTAGTCTGGAACCTGGTGCAAAGATAGCAGTTGGAGGCCTTTGGCTTTTCAAAGGATGGCATATACAGAAAGGGGAGGTGGGAGGGTACCATAAGTACAGTTGGTATTTTGGCTTAAGATCCTAAAGATGGCAAACACCATTGCTGATTTCAGAATCTCCCCTCCTAAAGATTCTGCTTTAGAGACAGGGTCCTTAGTGTGAGTCATGGTGGCAGAGGTACATCGCTCAGGCAGAGAACCATTTAGGCCCAAGGTAGGATAACTGGAGTGAGTGCAGGGGTCATCTGCTTGGTGCCAGTGTTCTGTACTGATTGCTGAGTCAGTCTTCTTCCTGCCTTTAGTGTGTCTATGCCAGCATGAAGACACTGACCTTGTCCCGCTTCATCTGTGAGTTGACCCTGCTGGAATATGACTATGTCCAAGAGAGGGCTTCCAAGCTCGCTGCTGCCTCCTTCTTCCTGGCCCTCTGCATGAACAAGCTCGGACACTGGGTAAACACTTGTGGGCAGTGGGGAAGACCGGGTGGGGGATTTAAAAGCACAGGCTCAGCTCTGGAGGAAGGTATAAGTTAGGGTTGTGGGAGACTCTGTGACAAAACTGCTGCATATGTGCTGTTATGAATCCTTTAACATCTTGACCTCTTAGGGGCCTGGCTGCCTAAAGGTTTTCTGTAGCCCTGGTTTTGAAGTATTTTATTTCATTTTTCTTTGTCACAGTATCATTTGTTCTAAAGACAGCTCACCTGAAAGCCCAATGTCACAAAACAGACTAATGTGAAATTATTTTGATTGTGGCAGGGGGTGGGGTAGACCCACTTCTTGCCTTACCCCATGCCACCCCTGCTCCTAGCAGTCCTCTCAGAAAGCTTGGCCCCATACAGGAGTGCTCGTTGGAACAGGATTTGGCAAGTACTGACCCAGAGAATAGAGCAGTGAAAGTAACTGTCTGTGTATATAACAGGGGACTCAGACATATACTATAGTACTCTTCTCTGAAGGGGAAGGCCTCCACAGCCTCCTTCCCCAACACAAATAAAATGTATATTTGATGCTTTCTTAATTTTATGAAAAATTGTGAATGAAAACAACTTTAGAAAACTATGAACTTTTTGAGGTGTAAATGAAATCCAAGTGGAAGAGTTTGTTCACAAATGAGCATACTCTTCCCAACCTCCCCTAGGCCCCTCCAGCCTAGAGATTCTAGCACCACTACTGATGGAAGAACCTCTGTGTGCTGAGAAAGAACCCTAAAAACAGTTGTGTGAACTTGGACAGGCCCTGAAATGTCTTGGGACAGAGAAAGCATTCAGTAAATGGCAGTGATGGTGATGAAAAAGAATATGTAATAATAGTTAGCATTTATTGAATGCTTAGATGGTAGTCTAAACACTTTGTGTATTAACTCACTTAATCTTCACAACAACCCTATGAAATCAACAGTATTATCCCTATTGGACAGATAAGAAATAAGTTCCCGTGTTTGACTAATGAGAGGCAGAGCTAGGCTTTGAGAACTACGAGTCTGTTCAAAGTATATACCTACTCTACAATCAGAATGGATGTGGCCGTAGCTCTGGAGTCATGATCCTGGAGGCCCTGTGCTGATCCAGGCTTTGGATCCTGGGGAAGATTGGTAGTCTTGGTAGGGAGGACGGTTGAGAGGCTTAGGGCAGCAAACTGCTTGCCAACCAGCATAAAAATATTTCAGTATTTTAATATTTGATGTGGATGTACTAACATCAGCTAAATGTCAGTCCTGATCTGAACCCAGGTAGTCTGGCTTCACAGTCCTGTACACTACTATATATATATATATATATACACACACACATATATATACATATACATACATACTGCTATAGATGAGAAAGGCTTCACACAGAATGTGACTTTTGAGTTGGGTCTTGAAAGATGAGTAGGAACATGTGAGAAGGGACATTCTAGGCAGAGGGAAGAATGATTGAAAAGACGTGAAGGCAATAAGGAAACTGATTTGGGGGAGGCAGATATTTCCTATGGATAGAGCAGGGAATGTATTAACATGGAATGGTGAGAGGTGAAAGCAGCATTCCAATGACTGCCTTTGCCTGTGGCAATGGTTTCCAATATTCAGTAGAGCCCTGAGATTCCTGCAGAAGTATCTCAGGGCCATGTAAAAGGGAAAGGGATCCAAATTGGTGGACTTCTTATCCCCTGCCGCCAATTCCAGGTAAGATAGTTGGGGAAAAAAAATGAGTTCAGGGAGAATAATATAAGACGTTTGAAGAAAACTCCTGCTTTGCAGAATAATAAATCTTCCTTCCTCTACCCGTGGAACTCCCATTAGACTTTTAGCACCTGTTGTAGATGTCCACTTCTCTACAAAGCTTTCTGTGGCTCTCCCAGACAAAAGTCATGGGTCCTACAGCTCTCTTCCTCTAGTGTCCCATGCTCCCTTCCCGGGTAGCACTTCCCACACATTTTGTAATTCTGTGTGTGCATGTCTGTCTCTCCCACTAGACTATACACTCCTCAAGGGTAGGAGCCTTAGTCATCCTTGTATTCCCAGCATTGTGTATGAGGCTCGGTTAATATTAATCCTAGCTCATATGGTATGGGCATATGCTAGACTCTGTTTCATGTGCTTTATGTATATTAACTCATTTAATGCTATTATATAATTACTGTGATGATCCCCATTTGACAGATTTAGAAACAGCGGCACCAAGAAGTTAAATAACTGGTTCAAGGTCATGTTGTAGGTAGAGCTGGAATCTGAACCCTAGCAGCTTGCCTGCAGAAGCTTTGGTCTTAAACACTCTGCTATACTCCTTTTGCCACATGCTAGGCATCCTTAAAGTTGAATGAGAAAATAAATAAATGAAATGATAGCTGTTTGAGCCAGAGGGGAAGAACAACCTAAAGTTCCTGATGGCTGTTTTGTTGGGACCTCAAGTTTGTTCTGAGGTTTGCCTAGCCATTGGCTCTTAACCTGAGAGTGCCTAAGTTATAAAGTCTATCCTGTTCCTTGAATTCTCAGTGGATTTCAGTTTAAATACCTATGACTGGGCCTTGTATCCAGCTGGTAACATATGGATATAGCCATTCCACTAGCTTGCAGATAGAACATATTTTTCTAGGTAGTACCCTATAATTATTGGCCAGTATCTGTGCTGTATGAGTCTGAGTTGTTTGACTATCTTCTCTGCCTGTACTATGGATAGGAGGTTTGGACTTGGGTGTTGGTCTGCTTCCTGTCATAAATGTCACTGTTCACGTTGCTTCTTCCAGGCTCCTATCCTAGAGTATTACAGTGGCTACAGGATCTCTGATCTTCACGCCTTGGTCAGGCAGCTGAACATCCTACTGACTTTTCATTCTTGCAATAGGCTCAAGACTGTATGTTCCAAGTATTCACATGAGTAAGTATCAGTCTCCAGTTGAGGTTGGGTTTATGCTTTGTCATGGGGAGGCCCAGACGAGCCTCACTTAAGGGGAAAGAAAGATTCAGATACTTTTTTACCTTACTTTCTGTTCCAGAGTTAAAGCAAGATAGGGAACCAAGGGCCAATGTCCCACTTATTCCGTGGAGCCTCCTTGCTTTGGTCTGTTTCACACTGACCAGACCCCTCTTCCTTTTTCAGGATATTCTTTGAAGTCGCCAAAATCCCACCCTTGGACATGTTGGCACTGGAGAAAATTTTGAGGTGTTGCTAATTCTGAGGCCGAGGGTCTGGTACTCTGGCAGCAGCCACCAGGGCTGGGCAGGCGCATAAATAGGCTGTATTTATTCTGTCTTTGGATTTGTCTTTTCATCACTTTTCCTCATTTTTATACTGTTTGTCTTTTCCCAAACTGACAATGTTGTATTTAAATTTTTTTTGTACAAAAGAAAAGTTGTTGTAATATTTGATTATAAATTTAATAAAAATGATGGTTGTTGTTAAAATGACTCACTTCCCCTTTATTGCTCAGGAGCCCCATACGTAGCCCACAGATGTATTTTCCTCTGCCCAGTAAAGGCTGTGCCTCAGGGTCTGGCTTATCCAGTTTCCCTCTTTATTTGAAGGTCTTCCCTTCAAAGGAAGAGGAATTGAGCTAGGTGTACATTGATGGATGAGTCTGTAGAAGGAGCACCCTGGTGCTGGGAGGGGCAGTCCAGAGAGAGAGACCCCTTACAGACAGACAGGCCTCAGTGTTCAGATCTGGGGCAGCTGGATGTTTGGCCCAGTATCCATCAGTCCCCTTTTCTGGTTGCCTGCTTTCTTTGCTTCTTCCTACATGATGGAAAGGTAAGGATCAGGATTTTCACTGAAGTGTACCCCTACTTTTGCAGTTAGGTGACTTTCTAGAGTCTAAATTAAAAAAAGACTTGGCATGGTGCACTGAAATCTCTTTTGGTCCTTCAGTCAAGAGGAGAAATTTCCACCGGTGAAATCTGCAAGATGTCCCATAAATGGAAGCATCAACCACTTGCTTAATCCTTCCTTCATAAAGCTTTCAGGAGGTTCTACACTCTCTGTCCTATGTTTGTGGTGAGGTATACTGATACAGCACTTCCCTGCTGGCTCAGACGGTAAAGAATCTACCACTTCAGTTATTAACAGAGGACTTGGACATCCTCTATGCCAGTTGATGAAGAGCCACTGCCCCAGTCTTGCCTCTAGGACTTCTAGGACCCCCCATAATCTAGCAACTGAATCAGGTAATGTCTGTCATAGCAAGAGACCTCCAAGGTTCTGTTCTAGTATTGTGACAGGCAACTGTTGTGATTGCTCTGTGGCCGATTATCACCTGTCAAATATTTTGAAATTTAGTCCTGGAGGTAGGTATCTGGTAGAGGGGGAAGTCATTGAAGACTCTCCAATTCTCATCCGAGCCCCCAGGCTAGTCTGGTCATATCTCCTTCTCTGATAAGTTGGACACAGGAGGGAGAGCATGCCATGCCTTAGCTTCTTTCTTACCCATTGTGTTAATTTTCCATTCTGTCTCCCAGCTTGCTTTGTTTTGGTGACCAAGTATCATTAGGTTTATGCCTGTCCCCTCCCGCTGCCTTGCAGAGTGACTGAAGGGTACAGCCAGAGATGTCCAAGTTGCTTGGCAGTGATTTAGCTGGTACAGCCAATTTTGTATAAACATGTGAAAAGCACTAGGCTGGAAGCCGTCTTGCAAATCTCCAACCTCACCAAAAGGAGATCTCTTGTCTGTACCTGCTTTTTAATCCTGCAGCTTCATCAGGGGGAAAAATTGACTGTTTTACTTTCTCTCCTTTTTTCCACCTCTGTTGTTCTTTAGTAATGCTAATGAAACTGAAAGTCATTTTTGTTGTAGTTGTTGCACATGTCTCAAAATTTATTTTACACTCATCACTACTTCAAAAGTAAGTTAGCTCTTAGACCTGGATCTTGTTATTTAATGCCTTACTAAAGAAGCACATCTATTTCTTTATCAAGATTTTGTGTTTATCTTTTGATTCCTCTGGTTCAATATAACTGGTTTTCTTTGAACCTTATGCATTTTCAATAGTTTTATTGACATATTATTCACCCACTTATAGTGTACAATTCTATAGTTTTCAGTATATTCACAGAGTTGTACATCTATCATCACAGTCAAATTTTGGAACATTTTCATCATCCCAAAAGAAACCCCATACCCATTAGCAGTCAGTCCCCATCCCACCTCATCCCTAGCCCCTAACCCTAGGCAGCCATTGATTTACTTTCTGTCTCTGTAGATTCACCTGTTCTGGACATTTCATATGAATTAAATCTTACAGTGTGTAGCCTTTTATGTTTAACTTCTTTCATTTAACATAAGATTCATCCATGTTGTAGCATGTGTATTTCATTTCCTTTTATTGATGAAAAATATTCCATTGTATGTGCTGTGGTTAGTAGCTCAATCGTGTCTGACTCTCTGTGACCCCATGGACTGCAGCCCACCAGGCCTCCTCTGTCCATGGGGATTCTCCAGGTAAGAATACTGGAGTGGGTTCCCATGCCCTCCTCCAGACGATCTTCCCAACCTGGGGCTTGAACCCAGGTCTCCTGCATTGCAGGTGGATTCTTCACCAACTGAGCCACCAGGGAAGCCCATTCCATTGTAGAGATATAGCATATTTTGTTTACCTAATCAGTTGATGGGAATGAGGGTTTTCACTTTTTGGCTATTATGCATGATTCTGCTTTGAATATTCATGTACAAGTTTTTGTGTGCACATATATTTTCATTATTCATGGATATTTACTGAAGAGGGAAATTGCTGGACCATGTATTGCTTTACATTACCATCAGCAGTGTATGAGGGTTCCAATTTCATTACATCCTCTGCAACACTTTTTTATTATCTGTCTTTATCATAGCCATTCTAGTGGGCATGAAAGTGGTACCTTCTTGTGATTTTGATTCACATTTCCCTAATGGCTAAAGATGTTGGACGTTTTTATCTTGTGCTTATTTGCCATTTGTGTATCCTCTTTGGAGAGAGATCAGTCCAAATTCTTTGCCCATTCTTATTTGGCTTATTTACTTCTATATTACTGAATGGTAAGAATTCTTTACATAATCTGGGATTATATTTATGATTTCAAATATTTTCTCTAATTCTGTGAATTGTCTTTTCACATTCTTGATTGTGTTAATTGAAGCATAAAAGTTTTTAATTTTGTTGAAGTCTAAATTTATCCAAGAAACCATGACCTGTCAAGATCATGAAGATTTACCTGCATTATTTCTTCTTGGGAGTTTTATAGTTCTTATATTTAGGTCTTAAATCAATTTTGAATTAATTTTTGTATATGGTGTGATATAGGAATCCAATTTCATTTTTCTGCATGTGGATGTGACCGAATTGGTTGCCTGGGCTCAGACCTCTTGTCTTCCAGGGAGGTTCTTTTTCTGATCAGATTTGCACAGCTAATAATGAAACCAATTCTGAGACTAAAACTGCTGCTGCTGTTTAGTTGCTAGCTCATGTCTGACTCCTTGCGACCCTATGGGCTATAGCCCACCAGGCTCCTCTGTCCATGGGGTTCTCTAGGCAAGAATACTTGTTTAGGTAGCCATTACCTTCTCTAGGAGATCTTCCAGACCCAGGGATTGAAACTGGTCTCCCACATTGCAGGCAGATTCTCTACCGTCTGAGCCACTGGGGAAGCCCCAAGACTAGAAAAGCACAAGCTTTATCTGATGGCTGAATAATGGAGAAGCAGGAATTTAGCTTGCAAATCAACTTCTCAACCTGCTTTGGGCAGAGACATCATATATATATGAGAAGTTCAGTGTAAAAGGTGGGTAATTGGAAAGAGAAGGAGGGATATTCTTGACTTACCTTAGAGCAGGGGTGTGTGTGGTTTGGACCAGAACTGAGGCAATACTTCTTTTTAGTCCTTGTATGAGTTTTTCTGGTGGTTGTCATGGTAATTGGATTGGGAAGATCCCCCGGAGAAGGAAATGACAACCCACTCTTGTATGCTTCCCTGGGAAATCCCATGGACAGAGCAGTGGTGGTGGGCTACAGTCCATGCGGTCACAAGAGTTGGATACAACTTAGCGACTAAACCACCACTACCACCTGGAAAATACACAGCACGCCTGGGGCCACACAGAAAGATCAAGGGTTTGGGGAGAGAGAAAGAGAGAGATACAGAGACAAAAAGGGAGAGGAGAGAGAGGAAGATAGAGTGACACAGAGACAGAGAATGAGTGAGCAAGCTTTTATTGAAGGTGGAAACCTAGGATTTCTGGGGCTCTCTCATTATTGGTGAATTTTAAAATGCAGGAGTGGAATTTGAAGCCAGAGAAGAGAAAAAATAAGCAGTCCAAATGGTCAGGTATCAAATCAAACAAGATTGCTATAACAAAGGAGTAGGAACTGGGGTGGGGGTGGCTTATGTTTTTTGAGGTTGCCATCTTTGAAGTGGGTGCCTCTTTGAAGGGGATGTCTGGGCAATCAAGGCTTAAGTCAGACATATGCATTACAAAAAAGAGAAAATCCAAATGTCAGGACTTATACTGCAACATGATATGTCTTTCCATTTATTGAAGTAGTTCTTTTCAACAGTGTTTTACAGTTGTCAGAGTATAATTTTTTTATTTCTATTGTTATATTTATTCCTAAGTATTTTTTTAATGGAGCCATTAAAAAGTCTTGACCACTTTGAATTTCTTACATGTTTCAATTATGGCCTTGTAAGAGGGTCACCTCTTTGAGTCTTAATCAATTTTACCTCCCAAATATTTCTTGAATTGGCATTCTCATCATCGTCTCTATTACCAACTGCCCAGATTTGAGATCTCATCTATTACCTAGATTACTATAGTACTTTCCTAACTGATCTCCCTATCTTTAGTGTTGTTCCCTTCAAATTCACCTTCCATATCACCACCAGAGTGATTTATTTAAAATTTAATTCTAGATTATAGTTCTGGGTAAGATGGTTAAGTACTTGCTACTCTTTGTCCATCACTGAACACAGTCATAAAACCTGGACAGAATTCATGACACAGCTGTTTGAGAATACTGAAAAGTAAATAGCTGCGGGAAGATTAAAGAACATCAGAATTTGAGAATCCAACAAACCAGTGGTGAGTTTCCCACTCCCCCTACCCCATTCCCCAACCTGAACTTAATCCATTTGAAAGTGATTACTGTAGTACCGTCAAAGAGTTCCAGGAGAAGCCCTCTAGTTCTTGTTTGAGAAGTGAGAGAAGGGGGAAAGTCCTCCATTTTCCCCTTTATTTCTCTTCTCTCACATCCCAGCCCTCAGGCAATCATGCAGTGGCAGCAACAGTGGCAGCAGTGAAGCCGTCGGAACCAGTACTCTTGGAGAGGGGAACCCTTAGTCTCTGTGTGATGAAGCTCTGGCCATGAGAGCAGAACCACTTACTGTTGCTTTTTTTATCTCTCTGTTTTCCCACTGCTTGTTTCCAGATGTGGCACAATTGCAGAAGTGAACAATTTCCAACTGGAGGCCTGAAAGGGAAATCGCAGGGTAGCACTGGTGAGACTGCAGAGGTAGGAGTTCAGGAAAATGACCCCATAATGTATTTTGTTAATGAGCTCCTGGATACCCACCACTAACCTGTGCCTATGTTGATTAGATCCCAATGAGCATACCAAAGAACTGAGATAACTGACTTTTATCTAGATTCCAGACTGATGACTTAGTGACACATACCAGACAAATCTGAGTTAACATTTGAAAACTGACATTGAACCACCAGCCCACAGCAAGCTGGTGGGAACATATGGCCTGAACCTAATCAGATTAACTGCTAAAGCAAAAATATAAATGCTTTCCATACTTAAAGTTTTGTAATATGTCTAAAATGTCCAGGATATACTCCAGAATTATCAGGCATAGAAAAAACCACAATGATTTCAAGTTGCATGGCAAATAAATACATTTAAAATTAAAAAAATAAAATAATGAAAAAACAGCCACAACCAAAGGCTGCAATGTTGCACTTATCTGAAAAAGACTTTGTCAATTAACTATTAAAAATTCAAATGGATAGCACAAACACTCTTGGAACAAATGTTAAAATACAAAGCCTAATCAGATAAATAGAAGATATAAAGAAACTAGATGACAACTTCAGAATTGAAAAATGCAGTTGTTGTTTAGTTGCTAAGTTGTGTCTGACTCTTTTGCAACACCATGAACTGTAGCCCCCCAGGTTCCTCTGTCCATGGGGTTTCCCAGGCAAGAATACTGGAGTGGGTTGCCATTTCCTTCTCCAGGGGATCTTCCTGATTCAGGGATCAAACCTGTGTCCTGAAATGGCGGGAATTTTTTTTTTTTTTTTTTTTTTTACCACTCAGCCACTAGGGAAGCCTGAAAAATACAATAACTGACATTAAAAAAAAATCTCCAGATGGGCTTAATAGCAGAAGTATGATGTCAGAGGAAAGAGTCAGTAGACTTCATTTTTTAATGAATTTATTTAATTAGAGGATAATTACTTGATAATATTGTGATGTGTCTTCCCCAATGCTGAAACCCCCTACCACCTCCTTCCTCACCCTATTCCTCTGGGTTGTACCAGAGCACTTGATGAGTGCCCTGCTTCATGCATCGAACTGGCACTGGTCATCTATTTTACATATGGTAACATACATGTTTCAATGCTATTCTCTCAAGTCATCCCAACCTCGCCTTCTCCCACTGAGTCCAAAAGTCTGTTCTTCATGTCTGTGTCTCTTTTGCTGCCTTGCATGTAGAATCGTCAGTACCATCTTTCTTTTTTTTTTTTAATTTATTTATTTTAGTTGGAGGCTAATTACTTTACAATATTGTATTGGTTTTGCCATATGTCAACATGAATCTGCCACGGGTGTACACGTGTTCCCCATCCTGAACCCCCCTCCCACCTCCCTCCCCATCCCATCCCTCTGGGTCATCCCAGTGCACCAGCCTCAAGCATCCTGTATCCTGCATCGAACCTGGACTGGCAATTTGTTTCATATATGATATTATACATGTTTCAATGCCATTCTCCCAAATCATCCCACCCTCTCCCTCTCCCACAGAGTCCAAAAGACTGTTCTATGCATCTGTGTCTCTTTTGCTGTCTCACATACAGGGTTATTGTTACTATCTTTCTAAATTCCATACATATGTGTTAGTATATTGTATTGGTGTTTTTCTTTCTGGCTTACTTCACTCTGTATAATAGGCTCCAGTTTCATCCACCTCATTAGAACTGATTCAAATATATTCTTTTTAATGGCTGAGTAATACTCCATTGTGTATATGTACCACAGCTTTCTTATCCACTCATCTGCTGATGGACATCTGGGTTGTTTCCATGTCCTGGCTATTATAAACAGTGCTGCAGTAAACATTGGGGTACACATGTCTCTTTCAATTCTGGTTTCCTCGGTGTGTATGTCCAGCAGTGGGATTGCTGGGTCATAAGGCAGTTCTATTTCCAGTTTTTTAAGGAATCTCCACACTGTTCTCCATAGTGGCTGTACTAGTTTGCATTCCCACCAACAGTGTAAGAGGGTTCCCTTTTCTCCACACTGTCTCCAGCATTTATTGTTTGTAGATTTTTGGATAGCAGCCATTCTGACTGGCTGATACGGTACCTCATTGTGGTTTTGATTTCATTTCTATAATAATGAGTGATGTTGAGCATCTTTTCATGTGTTTGTTAGCCATCTCTATGTCTTCTTTGGAGAACTCTCTGTTTAGTTCTTTGGCCCATTTTTTGATTGGGTCATTTATTTTTCTGGAATTGATCATAAACTCTAGATCACAAAGAAGCAACAGTTTTTCAAGTGTTGAAAGGTTTATCAGTTCGGATATACAGCAAGAAAATATCCCTTAGGAATGAAGGTGAAATTTAGAACACAATTTTAGATAGAGGAAAGCTAAGAAAATTCATAGCAGACCTTGTGGAAAAGAATTGCTAAAGGAATTTCTTTATCAATTCAGTTCAGTCACTCAGTCATGTCCAAATCTTTGCATCCCCATGGACTACAGCACACCAGGCTTCCCTGTCCATCACCAACTCCCGGAGCTTGTTGAAACTCGTCCATCAAATGGATGGTGGTTGTTTGATGATGGTGATACCATCTAACCATATCATTCTCTGTTGTCCCAGTCTCCTCCTGCCTTCAATATTTCCCAGCATCAGGGTCTTTTCCAATGAGTCAGTTCTTCACATCAGGTGGCCAAAGTATTGGAACTTCAGCATCAGTTCTTCCAATGAATATTGAGGACTGATTTCCTTTAGGATTGACTGGTTTGATGTGCTTGAAGTCCAAGGGACTCTCGAGAGTCTTCTCCAACGCCACAGTTCAAAAGCATCAATTCTTTGCTGCTCAGCTTTTTTTTTTAATGGTCTTGGACCATCTGTCACATCCATATATGACTACTGGAAAAACCATAGCTTTGACTAGATGAACCTTTGTCAGTAAAGTAACATCTCTGCTTTTTATTTTTTTATTTTTTATTTTTTTCATCTCTGCTTTTTAATATGCTGTCTAGGTTGGTCATAGATTTTCTTCCAAGGAGCAAGCATCTTTTAAATTCAGTGCTGCAGTCACCATCTGCAGTGATTTTGGAGCATAAGAAAATAAAGTCGGTCACTGTTTCCACGGTTTCTCCATCTATTTGCCCTGAAGTGATGGGACTAGATGCCATGATCTTTTTTTGTTTTTTCAATTTTGAGTTTTAAGCCAGAAAATCTCTTCTCTCCTCTTTCAGTATCATCAAGAGGCTCTTTAGTCCCTCTTTGCTTTCTTCCAAAGGGTGGTGGCATCTGCATATCTGAGGTTATTGATATTTCTCTGGGCAGTCTTGATTCCAGCTTGCGCTTCATCCAGTCTGGCATTTCACTTGAGGTACTCTGCATATAAGTTAAATAAGTAAGGTGACAATATATAGCCTTGACACACTCCTTTCCCAATTTGGAACCAGTCCATTGTTCCATGTTAGATTTTAACTGTTGCTTCCTGACCTGCATACACATTTCTCAGGAGGCAGGTAAGGTGGTCTTGTTTTCCAATCTCTTGAAGAATTTTCTACAGATTGCTGTGATCCACACAGTCAAAGGCTTTGGCATAGTCAAGAAAGCAGAAATAGATGTTTTTCTGGAACTCTCTTGCTTTTTCCATGATCCAGCAGATGTTGGCAATTTGATCTCTGGTTCCTCTGCCTTTTCTAAATCCAGTTTGAACACTTGGAAATTCTTGGTTCACGTACTGCTGAAGCCTGGCTTGGAGAATTTTGAGCGTTACTTTCCTAGCATGTGAGATGAGTGCAATTGTGTGGTAATTTTCAGCATTCTTTGTCGTTGCCTGTCTTTGGGATTAGAATGAAAACTGACCTTTTCCAGTCCTGTGGCCACTGCTGAGTTTTCCAAATTTGCTGACATATTGAATGCAGGACTTTAACAGCATCAGCTTTTAGGATTTGAAATAGCTCAACTGGAATTCCATCACTTCCACTAGCTTTGTTTGTAGTGATGCTTCCTAAGGCCCACTTGACTTCGAATTCCAGGATGTCTGAGTGATCACACCATCGTGACTATCTTTGTCAGGAAGATCTTTTTTGTATAGTTCTTCTGTGTATTCTTCCCACCTCTTCTTAATATCTTCTGCTTCTGTTAGGTCCATACCATTTCTGTCCTTTATCGAGCCCATCTTTGCATGAAGTGTTCCCTTGGTAGCTCTAATTTTCTCGAAGAGATGTCTAGTCTTTCCCATTCTATTGTCTTCCTCTATTTCTTTGCATTGATCACTGAGAAAGGCTTTCTTATCTCTCCTTGCTATTCTTTGGAATTCTGCATTCAGATGGGTATATCTTTCCTTTTTTCATTTGCCTTTAGCTTCTCTTCTTTTCTCAGCTATTTGTAAGACCTACTCAGACAACCATTTTGCCTTTTGGCATTTCTTCTTCTTGAGGATGGTTTTGATCACTGCCTCCTATACAATGTTTCAAACCTCTGTCCATAGTTCTTCAGGCACTCTATCAGATCTAATTGCTTAAATCTAATTGTCACTACCATTGTATAATCTTAGGGGATATGATTTAGGTCATACCTGAATGGTCTAGTGGTTTTTCCTACTTTCTTCAATTTAAGTCTGAATTTTGCAATAAGGAGTTCATGATCTGAACCACAGTCAGCTCCTGGTCTTGTTTTGCTGAATGTATAGAGCATCTCCATCTTTGGCTGCAAAGAATATAATCAGTCTGATTTCAGTGTTGACCATCTGGTGATGTCCACATGTAGAGTCATCTGTTTTATTCTTGGAAGAATGTGTTTTCTATGACCAGTGTGTTCTCTTGACAAAACTCTGTTAGCCTTTGCCCTGCTTCATCCTGCCCTCCAAGGCAAAACTTGCCTGTTACTCTAGGCATCTTTTGACTTCCTTCTTTTTCCTATCCCCTGTGGTGAAAAGGACATCTTTTCTTGGTGCTAGTTCTAGAAGGTCTTGTAGATCATCATAGAACTGTTCGGCTTCAGCTTCTTTGGCATCAGTGATTGGGACATAAATTTGGATTACTGTGATATTGATGATTTGCCTTGGAAACAAACAGATCATTCTTTTATTTTTGAGATTGCACCCAAGTACTGCATTTCAGACTCTTTTATTGACTAGGAGGGCTACTACGTTTCTTCTAAGGGATTCTTGCCCACAGTAGTATATATAATGGTCATCTAAATTAAGTTATCCCATTTCAGTCCATTTTATTTCAGTGATTTCTAAAATGTCAATGTTCACTCTTGCCATTTCCTGACTGACCACTTTCAATTTACCTTGATTCATGGACCTAACATTCCAGATTCCTATGTAATATTATTCTTTACAGCATTGAGCTTACTTTCATCACCAGTCACATCCACAAGCTTTTCATTCTTTCTTTCATTCCATCTTTTCATTCTTTCCAGAGTTATTTCTTCACTCTTACACCAGCAGCATATTGAGCACCTACTGACCTGGGGAATTCATCTTTCAGTGTCATATCTTTTTGCCTTTTCATTCTATTCATGGGGTTCTTAAGGCAAGAATACTAAAGTGGCTTGCCATTTCCTTCTCCAGTAGACAACATTGTGTTAGAACTCTCCACTGTGACCTGTCCGTCTTGGGTGGCCCTGCATGGTATGGTCATAGTTTCATTGAGTTAGACAAGGCTATGATCCAAGTGATCAGTTTCATTATTTGTCTGTGATATGTGGTTTCCATTCTGTCTGGCCTCTGATGAATAAGTATAAGAGGCTTGTAGAAACTTCCTGATGGGAAGGACTGGCTGTGGAGGAATGTGGGTCTTGTTCTGATGGGTGGGGCCATGCTCAGTAAATCTTTAATCCAATTTTCTGTTAATGGGTGGGGCTGTATTCCCTCCCTGTTGTTTGGTCTGAGGCCAAACTTTGGTAGGGGTATTTGTTAATGGTGACCTCTCTTAAAAGGACTTATGCCAGCACTGTTGTATTCAGTGTCCCTGACCCCACAGAAGGCCACTGTAAACCCACGCCTCTGTCAGAGACTCCTGGACACTCTCAGTCTGGCTCAGTCTCCTGTGGGGTCACTGCTCCTTTCTCTTGGATCCTGGTGTGCATGAGGTTTTGTTTGTGCCCTCCAAGCATCTGTTTCCCGAATCCTGTGGAAGTTCTGTAATCACATCCCACTGGCCTTCAAAGTCAGATTCTCTGGGTGGTTCTCAGTCCCTTTGCTGGACCCCCAGGGTGGGAAATCTGTTTTTGGCCCTAAAACTTTTATAACAGTGTGAGAACTTCTTTGGTATAATTGTTCTCCAGTTTGTGGTTTGTCTGCTCAGTAGCTCTATGGTGGGGCTCATGCACTGCACCTCCCAGGTCTGCTGCAGCCAGAGCCCCTGTCCCTGTGGCAGGCCATGGCTGACCCACGCCTCTGCAGAAAACACTCAAACACTCAAAGGCAGGTTTGTTTCAGTCTGTTGTGGGATGCCTAGCTCTTGGTGCACACAAGGTTTTGTTTGAGTCCTCCAAGCATCTCTAGTGGGTATGAGGTTTGATTCTAAACACAATTTTGCCCCTCCTACCATTTTGTTGGGGCTTCTCCTTTGCTCTTGGACGTGGGGTATCTTTTTTGGCGGGATTCAATATTCTCCTATTGATGGTATTTCACCAGTTAGCTGCAATTTTGGAGTTCTCACGGCAGAAGATGAGCCATAATTTCTTCATACAGAAGTCAAATGATATCAGAAGGGAAAGTGGAACATTACAAATGAAGGAAGAACACAGAGTGGTGAAAACCTGGGTAATAAACTATTTTTCTTCCTTTGAGTTTTGACTGAAAGTGAATAGCAACACTTTCTGATGGGATTTTCAGTGTATGTAGATGCAATACATAAGAGGATGTTAGCATAAAGTGGAGGGGTAAAGGGCCCAAAATGCTGGAAAGGTTTTTTCACCTTGCAATTAAAGTGGTAAATATTGATTCTAAATAGACTGTGAAAAATATGTATTTTTTTAAATCCCTACACCACCTACTAAAAAAATTGTATAAAGAGATTTCAAAGTCACACTAAATTAAAATTGAGTATTAAAAATGTTCAAATAATTCAGAAGGCAGGAAAAGAGAAACAGGAATAAAAATTCAGAGGAACCAGACAGAATATAAATAGTAAAATTGCAAACCTAAATATAGTCATATCAGTAATTAATTAGTGGTCTAAACAATGAAAAGACAGAAATTAAAATGGCATACTCAACTATGTCACCTACAGAAACTCGAAAGAAGATTCAAATCATCAATATCAGGAATGAAAGGGGGAAATTACTACAGATTTCATATTAATTAAAAGGCTAGTAAGGCAATACTAAGAACAACTCTATGCAATAAATTTGACAACTTAGATGAAATGGACCAATTTCCTGAATACTATGAACTACCAAATGTCTTTCAGATAGAATAGATAACCTGAGTAGTCCTATAATATAGTAATTGAATTCATAGTTGAAAGCCTCCCCCCACCCCTAGAGAAATCTACATTATCAGGTGGTTTCACTGGTGAATTCTACCAAACACTTAAAGAAGAATTAATACCAATTCTACACTATCTCACCAGAAAAAAGATGGAACCTTTTCCAACTCATTTTGCAAGGCTACCTTTATCCATATAACCAGAACCAAACAAAGACAGTATTAAAAAAAAGGAAAATTACAGATTAATATCTCTCATAAACATAGACTCAAAAAGATCTTTAACAAATCCAGTCCAGAAATAGTAATCCTCAAACAAATGAAATTCATCTTTAGAATGAAAAGCTGGTTCAATATTTGAAAATCATCTAGTGTAATCAGTCATTATTAGCAATTTAAAGAAGAAAAGTCACATATCAATTGATATGAAAAAAGCAGTTGACGGAATTCAACATTCATCCATGATAAAAATGATCAACAAGTTAAGAGTAGATAGAAACATTCTGAACCTGATAAAGTGAAGTGAAAGTTTCTCAGTCATGTCTGACTCTTTGTAACCTATGGACTGTAGCCTGCCAGGGTCCTCTGTCCATGGAATTCTCCAGGCCAGAATACTAGAGTGGGTAGCTCTTCCCTTCTCCAGAGGATCTTCCCAACCATTGATCCTCCAGAGGATCAAAGCCAGGTCTCCCACATTGCAGGTGGATTCTTTACCATCTGAGCCACCAGGGAAGCTGGTTGTCTCCAAGACTCTACATGTAACATCATACTTAATGGTGAAAGACTGAATGCTTTCCCTTTTAGATTAGGAACAAGACAAGGATCTCTACTCTCACCAGTTCTTTTCAACAGTATACTAGAAATTTTATCCAGTGCAATGAGACAACAAAAAGAAGGAAAAAGAATACAGATTGGAAAAGAATAAATAAAATTGATTTTGGGGCAAATGACCATATGTGTAGAAAATATCAAGGGATCTTCTTGACAATGTACAAGGCAATTAACACTTCAAAATACCACTTACAGTAGGTCCCCAATATGAAATGGTTAGGTGTAAATCTAATAAAATATTTACAAAATCTATGTAGTGGAAACTAAAAATGCTGATGAAATCACATAAATTGAGAAACATGGTGTTCATGGTGTCAACTAAGTAAAGATGTCACTTCTCAATTGATCTATAGATTAACTCAATACAAGTCAAAATTCAGCAGGATAATTTTATAGACATAGACAAATTGATTCTAAACTTTCTTTTTATTTTTAAAATTATCTTCTTAAATTGGAGGATAACTGCTTTACCATGTTGCGTCGGTTTCTGCCCTGCAAAAATGCAAATCAGTCATAATTTTATATCTGTATCTATATATATCTCCCTTCCCTCTTGAGCCTCCTTCCCCTCTCCCATCCCACACTTCTAGGTGACTACAGAGCACCAGGCTGGCCTCCCTTTGTTATAGCAGCTTCCCACTAGTTATCTGTTTTACACGGTACTGTATATATGTCAATGCTGTTTCAATTTGTTGTACCTTCTTTCCCTGTGGTGTCCACAAGTACATTCTCTATGACTATCCATTACTTCCCTGAAAATAGGTTCATCAGTACTGTTTTTCTGGATTCCATATATATGTGTTAATGTATGATATTTGTGTTTCTCTTTCTGACTTACTTCACTCTGTATAACAAGCTCTAGGTTCATCCTCCTCACTATAACTGACTCAAATTCATTCCCTTTTATGGCTGAGTAATATTCCATTGAATATATGTCCACATCTTCTTTACCTATCCATCTGCCAATGGATATCTAGGTTGCTTCAATGTCCTGGCTATTGTAAATAGTTTTTGAATTGTGGTTTTCTCAGAGTATGCACAGTAATGGGATTGATGGGTCAGTTGGTAGTTTTATTCCTAGTTTTTTTTTTTTTTTTAGGAATTTCCATGCTGTTCTCCATTGTGGTTTTATCAATTTACATTCCCACCAACAGTGCAGAATGTTCCATTTTCTCCACATCCTCTCCAGCATTTATTGTTTGTAGTTATTTTGATGATGGCCATTCTGACTGGTGTGAGGTGATACCTCATTGTAGTTTTGATTTGCATTTCTCTAACACTGAGCGAATGTAGAAAGTCAAGAGATACCTAGAATACCAGCAAGTTTGGCCTTGGAGTACAAAATGAACCAGGGCAAAATCTAACGGAGGTTTCTCAACAAGAGAACACGCTGGTCATAGCAAACACCCTTTTCCAACAACACAAGACATGACTCTACACATGTACATCACAAGATGGTCAACACTGAAATCAGATTGGTTATATTCTTTGTAGCCGAAGGTGGAGAAGTTCTCTACAGTCAGTAAAAACAAGACTGTGACTCAGATCGTGAGCTCCTTATTGCAAAATTCAGACTTAAATTGAAGAAAATAGGGAAAACCACTAGACCATTCAGGTATGACCTTAATCCAATCCCTTATGATTATACAGTGGAGGTGACAAATAGATTCAAGGGATTAGATTTGGTAGACAGTGCCTGGAGAACTAGGATGGAGATTTGTATCACTGTACAGGAGGTGGTGACTAAAATTATCCCCAAGAAAAAAGAAATGCACAAAGGCAAAATGGTTATCTGAGGAGGCCTTACAAATAGCTGAGGAAAGAAGAGAAGCAAAAGGCAAGGGAGAAAAGGAAGGCTATACCTAACTGATTGCAGAGTTCTAGAAAATAGCAAGGTGAGATAAGAAGCCCTTTTTAAGTGAACAATGCAAAGAAATAGAGGAAAACAATAGAATGGGAAAGATGACATCTTTTCAAGAAAATTGAAGGTATCAAGGGAACATTTCATGTAAGAAAGGGCACAATGAAGGACAGAAATAGCAAGGACCTAAGAGAAGCAGAAGAGATTAAGAAGAAATGACAAGAATACACAGAAGAGCTAAACAGAAAAGGTCTTAATGACCCAGATAACAATGAGGCAGTGCCCACTCACCTAGAACTGGACATCCTGGAGTGTGAAGTTGAGTGGGTCTTAGGAATCATTACTATGAACAAAGCTAGTGGAGGTGATGGAATTCCAGCTGAGCTATTTCAAATCCTAAAAGATGATGCTGTCAATATGTGCTGCCTAAAAGTGCTGCAGTCAATATGTCATCAAATTTGGAAAACTCAGCAGTGGCCAGAGGAGTGGAAAGGGTCAGTTTTCATTCCTATCCCAAAGAAAGGCCATACCAAAGAATGTTCAAACTACCACACAATTGCACTCATCTCACATGCTAGCAAGGTAAGGCTCAAAATCCTTTGTTAGGTTTCAACAGTACATGAACAGAGAACTTCCACATGTACTAGCTGGGTTTCAAAGAGGCACAGGAACTGGAGATCAAATTGTCAACATTCGTTGAATCATGGAGAAAGTGAGGGAATTCCAGAAAAACAGCTGCTTTGACTAGGATAAAGCTTTTGATTGTGTGATTCACAAAAAGCTGTGGAAAACTCTTAAAGATGCGTGAGTACCAGACCACCTTACCTGACTCCTGAGAAACCTGTGTGCGGGTTGAGAGGCAATTGTTAGAACCGGACATGGAACTGGTTCCGAATTGGAAAAGAAGTACAACAAGGCTGTATACTGTCACCCTGCTTATTTAACTTATATGCAGAGGACATCATGGGAAGTGCCAGGCTGGATGAATCACAAGCTGGAATCAAGACTGCTGGGAGAAATATCAACAACCTCAGATATGCAGATGATACCACTCTGATGGCAGAAAGCAAAGAGGAACTAAAGAGCCTCTTGATAAGGGTGAACGAGGAGAGTGAAAAAGCTGACTTAAAACTCAACATTCAGAAAACTATGGCAGCCAGTCCTGTCACTTCATGGCAAATTGAAAGGGAAAAAGTGGAAACTGACAGATTTTATTTTCTTGGGCTCCAAAAGCACTGCAGATGGTGGCTGCAGCCATGAAATTAAAAGACACTTGCTCCTAGAAAGGAAAGCTATGACAAACCTAGACAGCATATTCAGAGGCAGAGACACCACTTTGCTACCAAATGGCCATATAGTCAAAGCTGTGATTTTTCCAATAGCCATGTATGGACCATACATGAATGGGACCATAAGAAAGCTAAGCACTGAAGAATTGATGTTTTCAAATTGTGGTGCTGGAGAAGACTCTTGAGAGTCCCTTGGACAGCAAGAAGATCAAACCACTTCTTGTGCCTGCGTTTTGGATGGCTGGTAGCTGTGCTGTCTGAGGGAGGATTAGTGTGGTGTGGTGAATGTTGATTTTAGGATCTCACTAGGGTGTGGGGAGTGCTAAGAATCAGCAGGCTGGTCCCCGCAGCATGTGTTCACAACAAGGCCATTAACTGCTGGACCTTGTGCTGGGCTTTTGGAATGGAGGGGTTGTGATAAATGACCCTTATGCTTGGCAGGCAGTTGGGTTCAGAGTTATTAATGCAATCACAAACATTATTTACTTTAAAATTACATAAGTAATGCAAAGATGCATTGTAATAAAAAATAGATAACTCATACAGCACTTACCGTGTAAAGCTTTGCATGGATTAAGCCATATAGCAGTTAGCTGTGGAACCTTCAAGAACCTAGTTGTTAAGTCCTGTCTTTTGAGACTACATGGTCTGTAGCTGGCCAGGCTCCTGTGTCCATGGGATTTCCCAGTGAAGAATGGTGAAGTGGGTTGCCATTTCCTTCTCCAGAGGATCTTTTTGACCCCAAGGATTGGATGTCTCCTGAAGTTTCCAAAGAAATGCCTCTTATATGGCAAAACCAATACAATATTGTAAAGTAATTAACCTCCAATTAAATAAATTTATAGTTTTAAAAAATTAAAAAAAAATACCTGACTGCCCATACCCTATAGACCTAACTTTGAGAGCCCACCTGCATCTCTGCTTCCTGAAATTAGTCAGAAGAATCTATAATGGTGGAGGAAAAATTTCTTCCTCTTGACAGTCTGAACCTGCAAAACCCTAAGCACCCCAACCTTGGATCCTAACAAAGGCAGAGCCCCAGATTCTGCCCAAGTTCTCTCTCTCTCCACTTCTCCCACCCCATGACTTCACAGTGTGGCCCTGGAGCATGTTGTGTATTCTCTAAAACCTGAGTTTCAAATATCATTACTTCCTATAGTCCAGCTGTTACCCATCAAGGTTAAAGGAAGGAGCCAGAGAATTGACACAATTCATCTTGGCACAGTAAACAGGGGTGACCTATTGGTGACTGACCTCCCTTCTGGGCTTGCTACTTATTAGCTTGCACTCCTCAGAGATCAAGCCCTGAGCCTTTGGAATGGGAGCACTGATTCTAAGACCCTAGCCTTCCAGAGAACGAACCCTAGGGGGTATCAAATAGTCAGAACTCACACAAATGAAACCACCCAACCTCCATCCTGTGCAGGAAGCCTCATCTAAACAACAAACAAAACAAAAATACAAACCCAATCATCAGCAGACAGGATTACCACCTCACTCAGCCTTGCCCATCAGAGGAAAAAACAAACAAAAACTCAGCACAAATCTCACCCTATACGAAACTTACACAAACTGCTGGACCAACCTTAGGAGGGAAGAAACCAAAAGGAAGGAAGAATTCAACCTTCTTCAAGGAAAGAATTCAACTTTTCTTGAAGCCTGGGAAAAGGAGACCTCAAACACAGTAAGTTAAAAAAAATAAAGAAAAGGTAGAGAAATACTACACAAATGAAGGAACTAGAAACAGAAGTCCAAATAAATGAACAGAAAATAGGCAAACTACCTGAAAAAGAAATCAGAATAACGATAGTAAAGATAATCAAAAACCTTGAAAAAAATGGAGAAAATGCAAGAATCAATTAACAAAGACCTAGAAGAATTAAAGAATAAACATGCAGAGACAACACAATTACTGAAATTAAAAATACTCTAGAAGGAATCAATAGCAGAATATCTAAAGCAGAAAAATGAATCAGTGAGCTGGAAGATAAAATGGTGGAAATAACTTCTGAAGAGCAGAATAAGTGAAAAGAATGAAAAGAACTGAGGGTAGTCTCAGAGACCTCTGGGACAATATCAAACACACCAATATTGGAATTATAGTTGGCCCAGAAGAAGAGAAAAAGAAAGGGTATGAGAAAATTTATTGAGGAGATTAGAGTTGAAAATTTCCCCAACATGGAAAAGGAAATAGTCAATCAAGTCCAAGAGGCACAAAAAGTCCCATACAGAATAAACCCAAGGAGAAATGCCCCAAGACACATACTAATCAAACTAATAAAGACTAAACACAAAGAAAGAATATTAAAAGTAGCAAGGGAGAGGCAACAAGTAACATACAAGGGAAACCCCATACACTTAACACCTGATCTTTCAGCAGAAACTCTGCAGGCCAGAAAGAAATGGCAGGATATATTTAAAGTACTGAGAGGGAACAATCTACACCCAAGATTACTGTACCTGGCAAGGAACTCATTCAAAATTGATGGAGAAATAAAAAGCCTTTCAGACAAGCAAAAGTTAAGAGAATATAGTACCACCAAACCAGCTCTACAACAAATGTTAAAGGGACTAATATAGTCAAGAAATACAAGAGAAGAAAAAAGATGTACAAAATCAACCCCAAACAATTAAGAAAATGGCAATAGGAACATATATATCAATAATTACTCTAAGTGTAAGTGGATTAAATGCTCCTACCAAAGGACACAGACTGTCTGAATGGGTACAAAAACAAGACCCATATATATGTTGTCTACAAGATACCCACTTCAGACCTCAAGACAAATATAGACTGAAAATGAGAGGATGGAAAAATATATTTCATGCAAATGGGAAGCAATCCTCATATCAGACAAAATAGACCTTAAAATAAAGACTATTACAAGAGATAAGGAAGGACACTACATAATGATCAAGGGATGACTCCAAGAGGAAGATATAACAATTGTAAATATCTATGCACCCAACATAGGAGCACCTCAATACATAAGAGAAACACTAACAGACATAAAAGAAACTGACAGTAACACAATAGTAGAAGACTTTAACACCTCACTCACATCAATGGACAGATGATCAAAACAGAAAATTAATAAGGAAACACAAGTCTGAAATGATACATTAGATGAGATGGATCACATTGATATCTTCAGGACATTCCATCCAAATGCAGAACACACTTTCTTCTCAAGTGCACTTGGAACATTCTCCAGGATAGACTACATCTTGAGTCACAAATCAAACTTCAGTAAATTTAAGAAAACTGAAATCATGTCAAGCAACTTCTCTGACTGCAATGCTGTGAGGCTAGATAACAATTACAAGAAAAAAATTGTAAGAAACACAAACAAATGGAAATTAAACAACATGATTCTAAATAACAGATTACTGAAGAAATCAAAAGGGAAATCAAAAAATTTCTAGACACAAATGACAATGAAAACACGACAACTCAAAACCTATGAGATGCAGCAAAAGCAGTCCTGAGAGGGAAGTTTATAGCAATACAATCGTACCTCAAGAAACAAGAAAAACATTGAATAGACAACCTAACTTTATAGCTAAAACAATTGGAAGAACAAAAACACCCCAAAATTAGCAGAAGGGAAGAAATCATAAAGATCCAAGCAGAAATAAATGAAAAAGAAATGAAAGAAACAATAGTAAAAACTAATAAAACTAAAAGGTGGTTCTTTGAGAAGATAAACAAGCTTGACAAACCTTTAGCCGGACTCATCAAGAAAAAAAGAAGAATCAAGTCAACAAAATTAGAAATGAAAAAGGAGAGGTTACAACAGACAGTGCAGACATACCACGGATTTTAAGAGACTATTATGAACAACTATATGGCAATAAAATAGATAGCCTGGAAGAAATGGACAGATGCTTAGAAAAGTTCAATTTTCCAAGACTGAACCAAGAAGGAGTAGAAATTATGAACAACCCGATTACAAGCACTGAAATTGAAACTGTGATAAAAAAAAAAATCTTCCAAAAACAAATGTCCAAGACCAGAGGCTTCAAAGGAAAATTCTGTCAAACATTTAGAGAAGAGCTAATGCCTATCCTTCTAAAATATTTTCAAAAAATTGCAGAGGAAGGAACACATCCAAACTCATTCTCCAAGGCCAGGGTGATGGTGATCACCCTGATACCAAAACCATTCAAAGACAACACACACACACAAACTACAGGCCAGTATCAGTGATGAACATAGATGCAAAAATCCTCAACAAAATTTTAGCAAACAGAATTCAGCAACACATCAAAAAGCTCATATACCATGATCAAGTTGGGTTTATTCCAGGGATGCAAGGATCCTTCAATATATGCAAATCAATTGATGGGATACACCATATTAACAAACTAAAAGATAAAAACCATATGATAATCTCAATAGATGCAGAAAAAGCCTTTGACAAAATTCATCACTCATTTATAATTAAAACTCTTGAAAAAAATGGTCATAGAAGGAACCTACCTCAACATATTAGAGGCCATATATGCTAAGCCTACAGCAAACATTATTCTCAATGGTGAAAGACTGAAAGTATTCCCTCTAAGATCAGGAAGATGATGAGGATGTCCACTGTTGCCACTATTATTCAACATAATCTGGAAATCCTAGCTACAGCAATCAGAGAAGAAAAAGAAATAAAAGGAATCCAGATTGGAAAAGAAGAAGTAAAGCTCTCACTGTTTGCAGATGACATGATACTATACATAGAAAACCCTGAAGATAGTATCAGAAAATCACTAGAGCGAATCAATGAATTTAGCAAAGTTGCAAGATACAAAATCAATACACAGAAATCATTTGCATTTCTATATACTAACAATGAAAAATCAGAAATAGAAATTAAGGAATCAATCCCATTCACCGTTGCAAGAAAAAGAAGTAAATATCTAGGAATAAACTTACCTAAGGAGAGAAAAGAACTGTACACAGAAAATTATAAGACACTAATGAAAGAAATCAAAGATGACATAAACAGATGGAGAGATATTCCATGTTCCTGGGTAGGAAGAATCAACATTGTGGAAATGACTATACTACCAAACACAATCTACAGATTCAATGTGATCCCTATCAAATTACCAATGGCGTTTTTCACAGTACTAGAATAAAAATAATTCACAATTCACAATTCATGAATTCACAATTCATAATTCACAAAAGACCCCGAATGGCCAAAGCAGTCTTGAGAAAGAAGAATGGAGCTGGAGGAATCAACCTTCTTGACTTCAGATTATACTACAAAGCTACAGTCATCAAGATGGTATGGTACTGGCACAAAACAGAAATATAGACCAATGGAACAAGATAGAAAGCCCAGAAATAAACCCATGCACTTATGGGTGCCTTATTTTTCACAAAGGAGGCAAGAACATACAATGAGGTAAAGACAGCCTCTTCAATAAATGGCGCTGGGAAAACTGGACAGCTGCATGTAAAAGAATGAAATTAGAACATCTCCTAACACCATACACAAAGATAAACTCAAAATGGATTAAAGACCCAAATGTAAGACCAGAAACTGTAAAACTCTTAGAGGAAATCATAGGCAGAACACTCGATGACATAAATTAAAGCAAGATCCTCTATGACCCACCTCCTAGACTAATGGAAATAAAAACAAAAGTAAGGAAGTAGGACCTGATTAAACTTAAAAGCTTTTGCACAGCAAAGGAAACTATAAGCAAGGTGAAAAGACAACACTCAGAATGGGAGAAAATAAAAGCAAGTGAAACACCTGACAAAGGATTAATTTCCAAAATATACAAGCAGCTCATATAACTCAATACCTGAACAAGAAACAACCCAGTCAACAAGTGGGAAAAACCTAAACAGACATTTCTCCAAAGAAGACACACAGATGGCTGATAAACACATGAAAAGCTGCTCAACATCAATCATTATTAGAGAAATGAAAATCTGAACTATAATGAGATATCACCTCACACTGGTCAGAATGACCCTCACCAAAAAGTCTACAAACAATAAATGCTGGAGAGGGTGTAGAGAAAAGGGAATGCTCTTGCACTGTTGTTGGGAATGTAAATTGATACAGCCACTATGGAAGAGGGTATAGAGATTCCTTAAAAAACTAGGAATAAAATCACTGTATGACCCAGCAATACCACTCATAGACAGATGCCTTGAGGAAACCAAAAAGAAACAGACACATGTATCCCATTGTTCATTGCATCACTTTTTACAATAGGTAGAACATGGAAGCAACCTAGATGTCCATCGACAGATGAGTGGATAAAGAACTTGTCGTACATATACACAACAAAATATTAGTCAGCCATAAAAAGGAACACATTTGAGTCAGTTCTAATGAGGTGAATGAACCTAGAACCTATTATACAGAGTGAAGTAAGTCAGAAAGAGAAAGATAAATATTGTATTCTAATGCATATATATGGAATCTAGGAAAATCGTATTGAAGAATTTACTTACATGGCAACAATGGAGAAACAGACATAGAGAATAGACTTTTGAACATGGGGAGAGGGGAGGAGATGGTGAGATGTATGGAAAGAGTAACATGGAAACTTAAATTACCATATGTAAAATAGATAGCCAACTGGAATTTACTATATGGCTCAGAAAGCTCAAACAGGGGCTCCATATCAACCTAGAGGGGTGGGATGGGGCAGGAGATGGGAGGGAGGCTCAAAAGGGAGGGACTATATGTATGCCTATGGCTGATTGAGGGTGGGAGGAGAAGGGGACAACAGAGGATGAGATGGTTGGATGGCATCACTGACTCAATCGACATGAGTTTGGGTAAACTCTGGGAGTTGGTGATGGACAGGGAAGCCTGGTGTGCTGAAGTCCATGAGGTTGCAAAGAGTCAGTCATGACTGAGCGACTGAACTGAACTGATGGCTGATTCATGTTGAGGTTTGACAGAAAACAACAAAATTCTGTAAAGCAATTATCCTTTGATAATAAATAAATAAATAAACCCAATTAATAAATAGAAGAAACTTAAAAAAGATCAAACCAGTCAATCCTAAAGGAAATCAACCATGAATCTGTTGGAAGGACTGATATTGAAGCTGAAGTTCTAATATTTTGGCCATCTGACTTGAGGAACCAACTCATTGGAAAAGACCGTGATGCTGGAAAAGATTGAAGGCAAGAAGAGAAGAGGGTGGCAGTAGAAGAGATGGTTAGATAGCATCACCGACTTAACGAACATGAATTTGAGCAATCTCCGAGAGATAGTGGAGGACAGAGGAGCTTGGCATGCTTCAGTCCATGGGGTTGCAAAGAGTCAGACATGGCTTAGTGACTGAACAGCAACCACAACTGGGAAAGAGAGAGGCAAGGCAATGTAACAGACAGCCCAGAATTAGACCCACACAATTATGGCTACTTGATTTTTGAGAAAGGTGCAAAAAACAGTTCTGTGATAATGGCAGTCTTTTTTTACTACATGGTGTTGGAGCAATTAAACATCCATATGCTAAACGATGAACCTTCACCTAAATATCATTCATTATACAAAAATTAGCTCAAAATGAGTCATCGATCTAAAACTAAAACATAAAACTATAAAACCTTTAGAAATCAATATAAAGGAAAATTTTTGTGGCCTGGAGTTAAATTTGGGTTTCTGAGCAGCAGCACCACTGACATTTTTGGCCTGATAATTCTTTGTCAGGGAAATGTTGCTGTGTGTTGTAGGATATTTGGGCTTCCCAGGCAGCGCTAGTAGTAAAGAACCTGCCTGCCAATGCAGGAGACATAAGAGACACGGACTGGATCCCTGGTTCTGGAAGATCCCCTGGAGGAGGGCATGGTAACCCACTCTAGTATTCTTGCCTGGAGTATCCCCATGGACAGAGGAGCCTGGCGGGCTACAGTCCATGGGGTTACAAAGAGTTGGACATGACTGAACAACTAAGCATACATGCACGTGGGATATTTAGCACCATCTCTAGAAGGCAATGGCATCCCACTCCAGTACTCTTGCCTGGAAAATCCCATGGACAGAGGAGCCTGGTAGGCTGCAGTCCATGGGGTCGCTAAGAGTCGAACACGACTGAGAGACTTCACTTTCACTTTTCACTTTCCACTTTCATTCATTGGAGAAGGAAATGGCAACCCACTCCAGTGTTTTTGCCTGGAGAATCCCAGGGATGGGGGAGCCTGGTGGGCTGCCATCTATGGGGTCGCACAGGGTCAGACACGACTGAAGTGACTTAGCAGCAGTAGCAGCTAGTCTCTACCCATGAGAAACCAGTAACACCATGCCCCCCAATTCATGACAGCCAATAATGTATCCAGATATTGCCCAATGTCCCCGGGGATAAAGTAACCCCTGGTTAAAAACCATTGAGTTGGTTTTTCAGATATGACAATAAAGTACTGTCCATAGAAGAAAAAAATGATGAATTGTTGTTTTTATAAAAATGTAAAAGTTTTCCTCTGAAAGATATTGTTGAGAGGATGAAAAGACAAACTATGGACTGGCAGGAGATATTTGGAAATCATATATCTGAAAAAGAACTTGGATCCAGGATATATAAAGAATTCTGAAAATTCAGTAATGAATAAACAAAAAGCACAGTTATAAAGAGGGAAAATAATTTTAGCAGCTATTTCACCAAAGAAAATTTAAGTATGACCAATAAGCACATGAAAAGATATTCGACATCATTAGCTATTAGGGAAATGCTATGATGAGGTGCCACTGAACATCTGTTGCTGCTGCTGCTGCTAAGTCGCGTCAGTCATGTCCGACCCTGTGCGACCCCATAGAATGGCTAAAATAAAAATTACTGAATATCAAGAGCTGGTGAGAATGTGTAGGAAGTGAAACTTTCAAGCATTGCTTTTTTTGTATGCAAAATGGTACAGCCATTATGGAAAATAGTTTGGAAGTTTCTGATCAGGTTAAACATGCATTTATCATATAATCCATCAATCACACTCCTGGGTATTTATCCTAGAGAAGTGGATACAATAACCTGGATACGAATGTTTATAACAGCTTTATTAATAATTGCCTAAAACTGGAAATGAACTAAAGGTCCTTCAGTGACTAGATGGATAAACAAACTAGTAGATCAATACAATGGAATGCTATTCAACAATAAAAAGGAACAAACTGTTGATCATATAACACCTTGAAAGAATCTGAAAGGCATTATGCTGAGTTAAAGAAGCTTGTCTCAAACGGTTACATATTCTATGCCATTCTTGAACGGACTAAACTGTAGGGATGGCAAACAGATAAGTGGTTAGAGGTAAGGTTAAGTTACCTTAAAGGAATTATATAGGACTTCCCTGGTGGTGCAGTAAAGAATCTGCCTGCCAATGCAGGGGACACAGATTCTATCCGTGGTCCAGGAAGATTCCATAGGCTATGAGGTTACAACTAAGCCTGTGTGTCACAGCTACTGAGCCTACATGCTGCAACTATTGAAGCCCACACACCCTAGAGCCTATACTCAGCAACAAGAGAAGCCGCTGCAATGAGAAGCCCTTGTAGTGCAACTGGAGGGTAAACCTGCTCGCCACAACTAGGGCAAGCCTATGTGCAGTGATGAAGACCCAGCACACCCTAAATTAATTAATTTAATGGAATTATATGAAGGAGATTTATGGGGTAGTGGAAACTTCTGTATCCTGATACTGGTGGTGGTTACATGAATATCTACATGTGTTAAAATTCACCAGATTATATACCAAAAGATAAAAAAGCAATTCTATTGTGTGATAATTTAAAAAACAGACAAAATTCAATTCTGATGGTACTTTACTAGGTTTATAGGATGTAGTATAAACTTAGCATGAATTACAGGGCCCACCCTGGTGGTAGCTCCTCAGCAACAGGGCTGTTTCACTCATAAAGCATAACGATATCATTTTTATGGAGAGACTGATGTGCGGTCCTGAAGGTCACAACTGTTTTGTCTCCAAGTAAGAGACAGGTTTTTTTTTTTTTTTTTTGCTCAGATGGTAAAGAATCTGCCTGCAATGTGGGAGACCTGAGTTCAATCCCTGGTTTGGAAAGATCCCTTGGAGGAAGGCATGGCAACCCACCCCATTATTCTTGCCTGGAGAATCCCCATGGACAGAGGAACCTGGCAGGCTACAGTCCATGGGGTTGCAGAGAGTCAGACACAACCGAGTGACTGAGCACAGCAGCACACAAGAGACAGTAGTACTGGAAAGTTGAGGATTTAGAATATCCATCCTTACCTGGTGAGAAATGCTGGTATAGCATTTTGTGGAATCCTGGTCTAGTACAGCCTCAGTTGCCTCTATTAAATGTGACTTATAACTGATTCCCCCAGAGTCACTGTTGGGCAGAAATTGAACCACTTTTGATCCCAGGCCTAGCCAACTTTGCATCTGACAAGAACAATCCTTCCCATTTCAACCCTTCTCGGGGGGAGAGGAGTATGTGATGTGTGGTCAGTTGAGGGGAGCACATTGTATTGTCAAGAGTTTTTCTAGTTACTTTTTGCATTTATGCATTTATTTAGCAATCTGGGCTGTACTCCTCTACCTCACTTCACCTCCCCTGTAACCTAATTCATTTCATTGGAATCTGGATTCTGCAGAGAATTGGCTTCTAGAAGTATAGTAGCAGGTATATTTCCCCACAAGTTTGTCCTGAGTTGTTTTAGGTTTTAGAACCTTTTGTGGCAGCCCTTTTAGTGTTATGATCACCCTGATGGAGAATCTTGGTTTGTGCTGCTGCTGTCCCCATCCCACCCCCACGCCACATGCCATTTTATACATGCATGTGGCTTGTTTAGAGCTTGGATGACCCACTCCCCATTTCCACCACCATTCAACTCCTCCCATACTGAGGTAAATGATGAGATATTGGTGTTAATTATGTTTATCCATTTATTAAAATACTTTAAGAAGCAAAACTTTATTAACTTTGAAGACTGGTGTTCCATTTTGTGGGGAGGAGGAATAGGCACACTTTGTAGACCTTTACTTTCTGCTTTTTTGCATTACGCCATAACTACCCCAGTTTCCTCCCCCCAGCAAGCCCCTGGCCCTGCTGCTTATTTGCAGGGGCCTCTGAGGAATCAAAACAACAAATAGAATACAACATAGATTAAAGATTAGATGAATAGACAGATGCAGTTCCACAAACCATAAAACCAATCAACGTCCTTTACAAGGATGGAATGGTCCTAATGAGTTTGGTTGCCTTGGTATTTACTTCTTATGAAACAAAAATTCTTCTACTTATGTCCCAAGGGAAGATGACATTGACTCCAACTATTGCTTCTGCTCAACCTTTAACCTAAGTTATTAAGTTGAAAATGTCTTCCTTATTCTTCCCTTGTTCCTTTGGACAAAACACAGGCCTCTTTTCGGTGAAGGGACTGATAGCTGCTGACCTCCTGTATTGTTGACACCAAAAGCAGTTAATGGCAGTCCAAATCTGCTGGCATTCTGCTTCCCCACTAGCTCTTCTGACTAGGAATTGCCCACTCAATCGGTCTATCATAAAGTGCCAGAAAGATGCAATCAAATCCCAGAACTTTGGCTCTTGATTGCAACTTTGAACAGAATTGAGATGGATATTTGGTGTCTGGTCCCACCACCTGAACAGCTATATTACTGCAAGAAGTTAACTGTGAAGTCCTGAAAGGAGCTTATACTTCCAGAGGCTGAGCCAACTCTCTTGAAAAAGAGATAACCACTTTCAAGCTAGTATGAGCAAGAACAAGTGCTCAGCAAAGCTGTCTCCCTTTTTTGGAAAGCAACTGGTAACTAAGCAGTGTAGGAGATAACCAAGTGATTTAGCTAGCCACATCTGCTCCTAGGTCTCATGGCCTATCAATTCTGCTCCATCAGTTGACTCCAGCTTCCAATCCTAGTGGTTTTATTCAATATCATTCTGAATCAGGCTGGGAGGACAGGGTGAATGAAACAGAATCCAGATGATACAACAGAGCAACAGTAGCATTACAACATACAAAGACATGTAGTAAGTCAGCAAAATAAGCACAAGAGATGGAGTACTATTACAGTTTACTGTCACCGGTGATTAAAAAATAATTACAAGACACAGCCCTGCTTAGGCACTGCCAAGTAAAAGCTACCCTCTCCCAGGACTTTCTTTTGTTTCCTTAAATTTGCTCATTTGGCTTTTCTGAGAAAAAAATGCAACTTGGTTCCCAACTCTGTGAGTGAGCATGTGTGCAGCTGTTAATGTGTGCAGCCACGGAGGAGTCAAGTTGGGCTGCAACAACTGTGGCCTTACTGATTTGATCGAATACCTCCTCCTGGGAAGAAAGAGTAATGCAGAGAAAGCCAAAGACACAGCAACAGCACATTCCCCACTTAAATACACACAGTAAGTTAACATATTCTGATGCTTAAATAAGTTTTAAATGTTTTCTCTCAATATTTTTCCATTAACTTTCTTAACTAGTTGTAGAGCTAAGACTTTTTTGTTTGTTTGGCACAGCAATCAGACATCTGGGGACTATCCCCTTGTTAGTATGTTTCTCCTCACCCCTGCAGAGGTGGAACACAGGTGGCTGGTTTAAGTGGGCTAGGCTGGTGGAATTCCAGAGTTGAGAACCAGTGCTTAGAGTTGGATTGTGCACCTCGATGAACCAGCCAGTGGACTGAGTCAGGTAACTGAGCACGCTAAGTTTGTCTGAGAAGTGGGGAGAGGCCAGTTTCCTGGCTTTCTGTTGTAAATGGGAAGGGAAATTTACCTAAAGGTATAAATTGAAGGTGAGTGGGGATACAAGGCAGACTAGAGGAAATAACTGGGGAAATACTGGAGTTTGATTAGATTTGCCTGATTGGGCACAGGCATTCAAAAAATGCTAATTGGGATTTGGAGCAATTTTGGCCTGGTTTGTTTTCTTGAGAAATTTGGAAGAAGAACCATGGGAGAAGCAGAAGCTTTCAGCCTCCATTTTCCCAGGCCCTTGTTCTCTCTGATCACTTTGAATTTCCCTCTAGTACTCAAGGGAAAGGAGCAAGAAGGGAGATTCAGAGGTGATTTGGGGACTTAACCAACAGCAGACCAAGATGGAGCTTGTGGGGAAGGGCCTAGGCTGTGGCTTGATTGTCAGGCAGTTCTTTGCTCAGACATCTAAGTCAAAGAGCTCAAGGCCTCGTTGCTCCATATACTGTTTATTGGGTGAGGGGACAGCATAGGTTGGGGCAGTTGCTGATGTAGAGTCCAGGACAGATAGAGCAAAAAAGGCAGCATGCCAGCTTAGCCCCCTTCTCTAGGGCATTGATGTTTTTGTTCCCCTTTCTGTGGCCTGGCTCAGAATTTTAAGGGGGCGTCAGAATCAGCTGGGCCATAGGTAGATCCCAGCCAATTCTAAGACGCTGAAAATGCACCAAAAGTTTAGAAGCTCCACCAAGAACTAGGGCAGTTGGTAGAGGCATATGTGTGTGTAGGGTAGTGGGGGTGGGGAGGGATTCCTGGGTTAGCACGATAAATTATAGGGTCATTTAGAGGTCGAGTTGTATTTTCAGTTCTTAAAAATATATATATATATATATATATTTATATATATACATCTTTATGTGTCTCTATACATAACTATACTGCAGCACAGCAGCAAAACATTTGGTTAAAAAATCCAGCAAGAAGGCAGCAAAATACTCCATGGAGGCATGCAGGCTAGGATGAAGGCAGTAGGAGGGGAGCCTGTATGGTTGCCATAGGGGTGAGTTCCAACAAATGGGCGGCCCACCCAGCCACCAGAGCACCACCTGGACATGTGCAAAGACATACACGTGCACATGGAAAAACAGAATGGTTTTGCAGAGAGAGCAGTCACCACAAGAAAAGATCTCACATGGTCATTGTAACAGGCAACTGCACAAGCCCCCATGACCTAGTTCTCATTTTAATAAGTCAACTAGTAGAGACCTCCTGAAGTTACAAGTTGCAATTGGCAGGGATTAGGGGAGAAACACCACCACACCTGGCTTTCCTGACCCCTCTCCTCACCTCCCTGAGAGTATTTCTTTCATTCATTTCCTAGCATCAGCAGTTTTTCTGCCAGTCAGAGAAAAACATTCCCCAACTCCCTGAAAAAGTGAACTCCCTTGAATCCTTTGCAGATCCTAGGCCATTCACAAAAAGCATATCTCAATTAAATATTGTAGTTGCTCAAGATGCACGAAGAGAACTGAACAAGACAACTCGGAACAAGAATCTTTGGCCAATGAGAAAATGTAAACCTCTAAGGAGACCTGATTGAGTCCAGACAAAAATGTATTAGTGTAAAGATTTGGAGGATCTTTCTTGGTGGTGCTCATGTTTGTTCTGAAATAATTTAGTCTAGCCTGTATTGAGGTTTCAAGAGTTTTTGGTAGAATCCTAAATGTTGTGAGTTCTTCCATCTTTCCAGGATTATAGTTGAGATCCTGATGGTGTTGGAGAATCATCATATTTTGCTTCATCTTCATGATGTCTGTGATGCCACAAATTTCCTTTAGAGAAAAAAAGCAAATATAGAAACAAAGAGGTTAGCACATTGCCAGCCTAAATGTAGGGACCCTAAAGAGAGCAAACAGTCTTTTAGGAGACACTCATTTGTTCATATTGTCTCAGCCATCTCTAAGTCATCTTAGAAAACCAGCTAATACCATGCAAGCCAAACACAGATGGGATGAGTTCTTAGAACCTGATAACCCATGAAACTGCTATTGACCCCTTCTGAGTATTCAGAAAGACTCTCAAGCACCATGGGTCTCCTGGCTGGCAGATTCTTTGGGACTCAACATAGCTGGACCAAACACAACTTGATCCAGGAAATTCTCTCTTGGCATCTGTGCAAATCTCAAAAAAACAAAGAACTACCACCCTCCATCCTTTTTCCCCTATGTCCACCATTGTTATCTCTCTCAAGCTTCCAGGTCATCTAGGCTCAAAATTTAGGAGAGACCATTGATGTCAGAATTGGCATAACTGACAACTCTAAGGGAACATTCTTTTGAGTTCCACTGACATATCAAGAACATTTAAGTCCAATTCTGAAGAAGTGCTCAGTTGCTTCAGTCGTGTCTGACTCTTTGCGACCCTATGGACTGTAGCCCACCAGGCTCCTCTTATTTCCCGGGCAAGAATACTTGAGTGAGTTCCCATGACCTCCTCCAGGGGATCTTCCCAACCCAGGGACCAAACCCATGTCTCTTGTGTCTCCTGCATTGGCAGGTGGCTTGTTTATCACTGTGCCACCTGGGAAGCCTGTATTTTGAAGAAGAGGTGGAACCAAAATTCAAATAATGAAACAAAGTTTGCATTTCCAGGGACTGACTATAACAGATACAGAATAGGAGTGTTTAGATAGATCATGAAAACTGTTCCTGACACTGTAGGTGCCCATACCGACACGACACTCTCAACCCATGTCAAATAATACTGCTTTCTGGAGCAGGACCAGAAGCTTGTAGTTGTATTTGACTGGGAAAGATATCTAAATATGACTATTTTGCAATACTTTATCAACAAAGAAAGGAATGAATCATGTGGAAAGTTAACTGCTTATTCTCATTTTTTCCTCTGCAGCTGTTTACATCACAGAGACTGCACCGTAAGGTTGCTGCTCAGGCTCTCTTCTTGTCAGTGTCCATAACCACTTGCTTTTTTCCTTAAAGGTCTGTCCTTTTTTTTTTTTTTTTTTTGGTCACACTGCACAACACGCGGGATCTTAGTTGCCCAACCAGGGATCAAGCCTATGCCTCCTGCAGTGGAAGTATGGAGTCCTAACCACTGGACTGTCAGGGAAGTCCCTCCATATCACTTTCTAACTCATACCTTATCCAAGAGACTTCTTGGCATCACCTGAAGTTGGCTCCCAGCTGGCTGCCTCCTCCATTACCACTGTACCTGCACACATTTCTAATGTGAGCTTCAGGCCTTTGGGAGGGAGGGACCCAGGCTGCTGGGAGGTCTTCATGACCTTGGGGGAAACTTACCAATAAAACCTGGGATGCCTTGGCCTGATTTAGGCTTGTATTCCTCTTCTGACTTCTTTTTCCCCAATTTGGGGAACTTAACTTTCAATCTGAAGCTTTTGCTGTCAGTGTCTGAGGACTTTTCCTAGCGAGGCATGACAAAAGGAAGGTCAAAATGTTAGTTGCCTAATAGAAACAATTCTTAGAGACTTGGAGAGATGGTGAACAAGGACGGCTGCAGGAAGCTGGCCAATCTGCTATCTATTCAGGTGTGGGAGACATCCCTACTCACTAGTACCATACCTGAGAAGGGATCTGGTCTTTACCAAGATCCTACTCTGTGCCAGATGCTTTGCTAAACGCTTTAATGTGTGTGTGGTCAGTCACTCAGTCATGTCCAACTCTTTGTGACCCCCATGGACTATTGCCCTACCGGGTTCCTCTGTCCATGATATTTTCCAGGCAAGAAATACTGGAGTGGGTAGCCATTCCCTTCTCCATAGGATCTTCCTGACCCAGGGATAGAACCTGGGTTTTCTGAATTGCTGTCGGATTCTTTACCACTGAGCCACGTGGGAAACCCCTAGCCCCTAAATGAATGCTCTCATATGTATTACTGCTCTTCTGAATTGCCTTTCAGAAGAAACCTAAAGTAAGGCCATAGGACCTTCCCTCTCAACCAAAGCTCTGGAAAGCCCAATGAATAACTGACTCTCCTCCTGCTTTTCCCCATCAAAGTGGATCTGCATCTTCTGTGGCATTAAGGCAAGCAAGGTGGGTGTTAGGTGAATGATCAACGTCTTCCTGCCTTTCTTTCAATCTACTCTGCCCTTCTTTAGAGCCTCATTTCTTCATCTTTATGGAAATACTGAAGTCCAGAAAATAGATTATGCCCAGACAAGGCAAATTCAAATATTGAGACCTCAGAACATGGACTGTTTGTCTTAGTTCTCTCAACATCCAGTCTGTCTGTCTAGGTCAGGGGCTTGGTGCTAGATAGTTGAACTGAGGAAGGAAGTACTACTACAAGAGTTTGCTTCATTATATGTCTAACAGCATGTTTTCCCCAGAGGGCTGCTGGTCAAGAGCAGCAAAGGCATATGATAAAGTTATTAAATCATTTAAGACCTGAATTTGCCTATGGCTTTTTCGCTTAAGTTCAGTTCAGTTCAGTCGCTCAGTCATGTCTGACTCTTTGCGACCCCATGAATTGCAGCACACCAGGCCTCCCTGTCCATCACCAACTCCTGGAGTTCACTCAAATTCATGTTCATTGAGTCGGTGATGCCATCCAGCCATCTCATCCGCTGTCAGCCCCTTCTCCTCTTGCCCCCAATCCCTCCCAGCATCAGAGTCTTTTCCAGTGAGTCAACTCTTCACATGAGGTGGCCAAAGTACTGGAGTTTCAGCTTTAGCATCACTCCTTCCAAAGAACACCCAGGACTGATCTCCTTTAGAATGGACTGGTTGGATCTCCTTGCAGTCCAAGGGACTCTCAAGAGTCTTCTCCAACACCACAGTTCAAAAGCATCAATTCTTTGGCGCTCAGCTTTCTTTACAGTCCAACTCTCACATCCATACATGACCACAAGAAAAACCATAGCCTTGATTAGATGGACCTTTGTTGGCAAAGTAATGTCTCTGCTTTTCAATATGCTATCTAGGTTGGCCATAACTTTCCTTCCAAGGAGTAAGCGTCTTTTAATTTCATGGCTGCAATCGCCATCGGCAGTGATTTTGGAGCCCCCCCAAAATAAAGTCTGCCACTGTTTGCACTGTTTCCCCATCTATTTCCCATGAAGTGATGGGACCAGATGCCATGATCTTCGTTTTCTGAATGTTGAGCTTTAAGCCAACTTTTTCACTCTCCTCTTTCACTTTCAACAAGAGGCTTTTAGTTCCTCTTCACTTTCTGCCATAAGGGTGGTGTCATCTGCATATCTGAGGTTATTGATATTTCTCCCGGCAATCTTGATTCCAGCTTGTGCTTCATCCAGCCCAGCGTTTGTCATGATGTACTCTGCATATAAGTTAAATAAGCAGGGTGACAATATACAGCCTTGACATACTCCTTTTCCTATTGGGAACCAGTCTGTTGTTCCATGTCCAGTTCTAACTGTTGCTTCCTGACCTGCATATAGGTTTCTCACGAGGCCAGTCAGGTGGTCTGGGATGCCCATCTTTTTCAGAATTTTCCACAGTTTATTGTGATCCACACAGTCAAAGGCTTTGGCATAGTCAATAAAGAAGAAAGAGATGTTTTTCTAGAACTCTCTTGCTTTTTCGATGATCCAGTGGATGTTGGCAATTTGATCTCTGGTTCCTCTGCCTTTTCTAAAACCAGCTTGAACATCAGGAAGTTCACGGTTCACATATTGCTGAAGCCTGGCTTGGAGAATTTTGAGCATTACTTTACTAGTGTGTGAGATGAGTGCAATTGTGCAGTAGTTTGAGCATTCTTTGGCATTGTCTTTCTTTGGGATTGGAATGAAAACTGACCTTTTCCAGTCCTGTGGCTACTGCTGAGCTTTCCAAATTTGCTGACATATTGAGTGCAGCACTTTCATAGCATCATCTTTCAGGACTTGAAATAGCTCAACTGGAATTCCATCACCTCTACTAGCTTTGTTTGTAGTGATACTTCTTAAGGCCCACTTAACTTCACATTCTAGGATGTCTGGCTCTAGGTGAGTGATCACACCATCGTGATTATCTTAGTCATGAAGATCTTTTTTGTACAGCTCTTCTTTGTATTCTTGCCACCTCTTCTTAATATCTTCTGCTTCTGTTAGGTCCATACCATTTCTGTCCTTTATCGAGCCCATCTTTGCATGAACTATTCCCTTGGTATCTCTAATTTTCTTGAAGAGATCTCTAGTCTTTCCCATTCTGTTGTTTTCCTCTTTTTCTTTGTATTGATCGCTGAGGAAGGGTTTCTTTTCTCTTCTTGCTATTCTATGGAACTCTGCGTTCAGATGCTTATATCTTTCCCTTTCTCCTTTGCTTTTCACTTCTCTTCTTTTTACAGCTATTTGTAAGGCCTCCCCAGACAGCCATTTTGCTTTTTTCCATTTCTTTTCCATGGGGATGGTCTTTATCCCTGTCTCCTGTACACTATCACGAACCTCTGTCCATAGTTCATCAGGCACTCTATCTATCAGATCTAGTCCCTTAAATCTATTTCTCACTTCCACTGTATAATCATAAGGGATTTTATTTAGGTCATACCTGAATGGTCTAGTGGTTTTCCCTACTTTCTTCAATTTAAGTCTGAATTTGGCAATAAAGAGTTCATGATCTGAGCCACAGTCAGCTCCTGGTCTTGTTTTGCTGACTGTATAGATCTTCTCCATCTTTGGTTGCAAAGAATATAATCAATCTGATTTTGGTGTTTTCGCTTAAATGGTAGCCTAATTGCTGCACTAGTCCAAATCCTTGTATGGCTTGCTCACATTCATATAACTGGTATATAAAGTCAGAAGACAGGTATAATGAGCAGAATAAATAAGGATTCCTACACAGTGTCGAAATGAGCAATTCCATGGTAGAGAAGTTTAAAGAAAAACCCTGTCAGACCTTAATGGGAGTAACTTACCTGGTGATAGGTAGACATCTTTCAGTCATTTGATTTATCAAATGCACTATTTTTCCATCTCAGGAAAGCACTCAGAATTGTCAAAAAATGACAACATCCCCAGAGCTATATTGTAGCGACTGCTGCCATGCTTGATTTTCTTTTAAGCCACACATGTGCTAGGGGAAGGCACTGAGAAAGCCTGCTTTCCTTCCAGAGTGGGAGGGACAGAAAGCAGCAAGGAGAGGTGATACTTGGTTGATTTAACCACAAGTATGGCCTGGGCACCAACCATTTAGAACAAATGTTGGCTGTAAACAACTGGTATTGGCCCTAATGGTATGTACCAGATGAAATTCAGTCCTGGTAGCAGGTACTAAGCAGGGGAGGGGAATTGTGGCCAGGAGAAAAGCACAAAAAAAGACCAATCTTGCTTATTCTTTTCCAATCTTCTCTACAGAGTGGTTCTTCTTTCTGGTTATGTTCCCACTGTCATCTAGTTTTTCAATGTGACTTCTGCCTTGTCCTGCCTACTTAAATGGAGAGGAGATGCAAGGAGGAGGCTCCATTAAGCTCAAGCTGAAAGCCACTACTGGTCTCCATCTGCTATATCAGTCATTGTGTCCTGGCTTATACTGGAAGGCAAAGCCCTCAGGAAGAACCCCTCTTTCCCTTTATTTCCCAATCCACAGGTCACATACCTCTGGGAAAAGGATTGAATTCATCCAGTCAATCTTGGACAGCTTTTCAAACTCCTTATTCATGGCATCCAGGGAAATTTTCAGTGTGGCCTCATATTCAGCGTTTCTCAGCTGGTTAAAACAGGAAAAAGAGTGAGTATCCAATGCTTACCTAGTACTTCATAGACTCGTGCCTTCTCCCCAACTCCCAGTCCCTGCCTAGTGGCCATTAGACCACAGGTTGCCAACTTATATCTCCTTTGGTCCATAGGTTCACTGGAAAGTATACTCAGCCAGCTCTTGACTTTCTCAATAGGGAGATTCAGGAAAAAAAATCAGATAGTGATGTTTTCCTTGGAGCTTGGCACACTCACAGTTTGCAAGCAGAGAGGCCCTTTGATCAGTATAAGTTAACACTGAGTTGTACCCCAATAGCTTGGGGTCCAGGATAAAGGTCCTACCCTTGATCCTCAAGGCTCTGGAGACATCTAAATGTCCTCATAATAATAGCTACCAATTTTTGAGCATATACTATATGCTAGGCACCATGCATACATGATTTCATTCCATTTTCTCAGTAGCTTGATAATACCTTATGATGTACTATTGTTCTCATTTTATAGGTAGAAAATTGAACTCGAGTTTAGTGCTCAAGATCGTATGACTAGACAGAAACCAGATCTATTTAACTCTATAGCCTATCCTCTATACCATACTACCCCAGAAAGGGTATGTGGGGTGGTTAGATATTAGGGTTGGGGGGGAATCTTTATTACCCAGTTACCATAATTTAAAGGCTGCTTTGTGAAGCAAGGGGGAGGGCTAGAGAGAGACAGGCTCAAAATTTCCCTTCCTGGCAAAGAGGGTCTGCCTCTCCAGGCTGTGCTTTTAGCCCCTAGCTATTCACTGTTAGTAAATAAGAAATAGTTTCAGATGGCTTGTCTCACAGGTTCAAGAAACAAAGCTTAAGTATCCCCCAGCACCCACAGGATGAACTCTGTATACTCCATGGAAGAGTTAAAATAGATTCTTCTAAAATCATCTCCAACTTAGAAGACCCAAGTTCCAGACCAACAACATGGGTGAGATAGTTCCTATTCCATTAGTGAGCTGGGAGGATAGATGCATGCCGATATCATCAGCCCTGATGTCCTTTCCAGCTCACCTAACTTGCCTTCATCTCTCCTCCCTGGCATGTGCTCTACTTTCAATCTGGTACTTATGTGGCTTCTTGCTGTGCATGGGCCACCCTTAAGTGGAACCTGGCCAACTGTCACAAATGAGTGGCAGGTGAATGAGTAGGGGGGTGGGATTAGAGGTTATGACCATCATGATGGGATATGAGAGGGTGACCAAGTCATGCTGACAAATGATCTTCTGCTTTTGCTTTACAACTAATGAGTTAGGATAGTACAGGGCAGCCCAGGTGCACAGGACACGTGTGTGCATGTGGTGGGCTGGGCATTGGTGGTGACAGGCAGACACACCCTCACTTGAGGGTAAGGGGGAGGGGCAGGGGTCCTTGGGGGCATACTTACAAGCAATGCTCCAAAGGGGTTTGGTAGGCAAACCCACAGCCACAGAGTAAAATGAGGAGCTGGGGCCTTAGAAAATGATTCCTGATCATAATAGGAGAGGAGTAAAATGGCTTCCTAAGAACTTCCTATTTTGGCACCTAGAGAATCAGGCTCTGAAAAATAGTATGTGGGTGGGCCTGAATCTCATGCTATATTCTCTTGTCCTTCTGGCTCCAAGAGAGACCTTGTCCAGGACTCTTCTCTGAGATAAATGTGCAAACTGACTCAGGGGACTGTGTTGCTCACTTCTTGTTCCTGTTCGAACACATCGCTAAGTCAGTTTGCCAAATAAGGGAAGTTGGAGTTACTGGGTGGGATTTTCTTCATCAAAAGGCTACAACCCTCTCCCAACACTGAGCTCCTTATTGTCCTCCTCCTTCAAAGGGAGAAATAACAACATTCAAATGAAATAAACCTTATGTCCATGCCACCTTCATGATATGGCCTTTCTTAGCTTCCATTTGCACCCAGGTCTCACTTGGATGTTTGTGTGTGTGTGGGTCCTTACCAGGTTCTTTATTAAGTGTGGTATGTGCTTGGTTTTGGTTGTTGGCTGGTATAAATCAATTTTCATGAGTCCATGAGCCTCAAGAAAGCCTGAGTGTCAATGAGAGACCAGGCTCCCATATTTCCTGCTGCCCAAATTGGCAAGCTCATTGAGCTCTATCTATATATAGAAGGTACTCCTGGTGCTGTCTCTAAAGGCTGAAACTCTAGCCTGGGGCTCAGATGTTGGGACAGTCTGGCCTGATTGTCTTTGCCACTCTGCCACCTGTGCAGTGTGCCAATTAGATGTGCAAATGGAAGGGGGAAGTGGATGCACTTCTTTCAAAATCAACTCACAGGCCCCTCTTCAAATAAACCTTAATTAGATGAGAGGCAAGAACAGCATCTTCCTCAGGGCCTTAGCAGTGAAACTCAAAGTGGGGTGGTCATGTTCAGTTGACTCATTAGCGCACATTCACCAGGTGTGCCTATGGGCTTTGCAGTATGAGAAATAGCAACTCTTGTTGTAGCTCAAAAACTGAGCCTCAGTCCATTTTCCCTAACACTGAGAAAATCTACCATCTGTCAAGCTGCTAGGCAGAGCTAGGCACTTAATAAACAGTAGTTTGTTTAATCCTGACAACAACCTGGAGAGGTAGAGATTACAATCCCTATTTTGCAGGTTGGGAAACAGAGGTGAAGTTACCTCACATAGATACTGTTATGGATTCATTTGTGTTCCCTCCAGAAAGATATCTTGAAATCCTAACTTTCAGTACCTCAACTATTGGGAAATAGGGTCACTGAAGATGTAATTACTGAGATCATTGGCCTGGTCTGGACCCTGGTGTAGGGTTGGCCCTCATCCAGTATGACTGGTGTCCTTTAAGGAGACGGCCATGGGAAGACAGAGAGAGCACCATGTGAATATGGAGGACTGGAGCAATGCATCTATATTACAAGCCAAGGAATGGTCCAAACACTGCCAACAAATCACCAGGAGCTAGGAAGAGGCAAGGAAGGAGTTCCCTACAAGTTTCAGAGGGAACATAACCCTGCTGACACCTAGATTTCAGGCTGCTAGCCTACAGAACAGTGAAACAATGACTTTCTGTTGTCCACAGTCACCCAGGCTTCAGTGTTTGTTACAGCATCCTTAGGAAATTAATACAGTTAGTAACTGGCAGATTTGAACTCAGAGACTGCCAATTTTCCCCACTATTCCTTATTCTCTTCCCACATGGTGAAAGACGTATTGTGGAAACTCGGGAGACACAGAGCAGCTCAAAAGAGCTCACCCTTTTCTACTGAAGCTGTATTGGGTATAATGAGAACACCCTACTTCTGTTTGGTCTCGTATGGACCTAAGAGACATTTGCCAAAGAAGAGGGGGAGATTTTTCTTCAAGGATATGATAGTTCCTATGGACTCGCATAATTTATGAAGTGACAAGATCAATGATAATTCTAGGTGAGGATGACACAGCAGGAACTGCCAGATAAACACGTGGGCAAAATGCTCCTACATGTCTTCCAGTGCCCTAGAACCAAGTGCAGACTGTGACCAACTTTAGATGGGATACATTGCCCTCCCTTGTTCCAAACCCATCCACTCACCAAGTTTTCATCCAGGAAAGCTTTGGTGTCATCGTAGAGCCCTTTAAGACTAAATGTAACATCTACTGCATCATTTCTGGTTAAAGTCTGAGAGGAGAAGAAAAGAAAGGAAGGGAAAGGACAAAGACAAAGTTGCTGGTTAGTAAGCATGCAACTGGCTTTTCTATGGGAAGGTAGGGGCAGGCTAGTAGGATGTGGCTGTAAGTAAAAAAGTAATATTCACAATATAGAACAACTAATAGTTCAGCATGGGCAGCAACCAGTCAAAACTGATGCCAGCTATCAACTATAAGTGCAGCTGTACTGGTGTGTCCTATGTAGCAACATAGGACAACTTTGCATTTATCATCACTGATTGAGTACTTTGGGTATAGGGAAACAAAAAGTATGCAAACCAGACATAAGTTTGAGGCCACTTCTTGCCACTAGCTGCTGCTGCTGCTAAGTTGCTTCCATCATGTCCGACTCTGTGTGACCCCATAGACAGCAGCCCACCAGGCTCCAACGTCCCTGGGATTCTCCAGGCAAGAACACTGGAGTGGGTTGCCATTTCCTCCTCCAATGCATAAAAGTAAAAGTGAAAGTGAAGTCGCTCAGTCGTGTCCGACTCTTAGCGACCCCATGGACTGCAGCCCACCAGGCTCCTCCGCCCATGGGATTTTCCAGGCAAGAGTACTGGAGTGGGGTGCCATTGCCTTCTCCATGCTGCTAGCTAAAGCCACCTTTTCTAGGGAATGTGGAATTAGGCTTAACCATCTCTCTTCTTGAAACTCCAGGCCCATTCCAATGAAGATCTGGCCCCCCATAAATAGGTAGCCTATATTTTAGGAGACCCTGATCATGCATGTGGCCCTTTTGTATGGTTTTTCTTAGCATAAAGTTACTTTTTACAAACATCACTTAAAAATCTTCTGCCAGTGGCTCAAGTCACGAGATGGCACATTTAACATCGAGCATCCTAATCTGGACCTTTCCCTCAAGAGGAAAACCAAAGCAACCTGGAGTTCAGGTTTTAATGACAAGTATCACCTTAACAGGTTATACAGGGATCCACCTGGGATGAGGAAGGGCCAAAGCCAAGTTCCTCTCCATTCACAGGCTATTTCTTCTTGAGACCAGTGTAGCAGATAGCTCTCAGGCTGATGAAGTCTGCTATGGGATTCTCCCAGTAGCCACTCTGAACCTGTAACAAGTCAAGGAATATCTGCCTCCCTTTCTACTCCATCCATCAGTTTCCTGCCATGTCATTTGCTCGGGTTTTCTATCTAGCCTCTGGTTCCTCTTCCTTCCCTTCTATCCCCTTTCCTATTTGGTTTACTCCTTTCCTTCATCTGCCCCTTCCTTCCTTACCTCAATGGGAGTGCAGGAAGCTGCAGCTGTCTCATTGCCACTCTCTTGTTTGTAAAATACTTCATTTAGGGTGTTAGCACTGGCATTCACAGAATCCATGAGGACAGACACATGCTGGTGGACCTTGCTCAGGTCAGTAAGTCTGTAATAAAGCAAGGAGAGATAAACAAGTCTAGAGTTCTGAAGGACTTCTGGTCTGAGGTACTTGTGAGGGTTAGGATTAAAAGTAAAAATGAAAGCTCTGAGTACCTGAATTGTATTCTTTACTCCCTCCTGTTATTTCTACTCGTTTCTAGGTAGCCACTTATGCCAGAAAATATTTCTACTCTTCTGTAGGTATTCACTTTTGTCCATCCTTTTTTGGGGGACCTTAGTTCCCCAACCAGGGGTTGAACCCCGGGTCCTGGCAGTGAAAGCACCAAGTCCTAACCACTGGACTGCCAGGGAATTCCCACTTTGTCCATCCTTATCTTACCTGAATTAGATACTAGGTACTTTGGAAGAGTGGGAGGCTAGAATAGAGGAAGGAGCTGATTCCAGAAATTCTAAGGCCTTCCTGATATTTAAGGCCAAGGATAAACATTTTAAATCCTGTTGGGTCTGGGGGAGCAGGAAGAGATCAAAATTCGTCTTTGGACTTAAGGGGAGAAGTCCAAGTTGACTACAAAGACTATTTCCTGTCTGGATTGTTAGGGTCTCTTTCAATCCTCAGAGCTCTGGGCAAGACTCCTTTCTGAGGTCATGCTCTCCAGTAGCCTACAGACACAAGTTGGCTTCTTCTCCCCATCCCTTCTTGGGATTTCCAGGCCTGCATCTGGGCCAGATCACTTACCTGCTGATGAGATTTTCTGCAAGCCGAGTTAAGTGCTGCATCTGGGCATACTCCTCATCAGAGAGGCTATCTTGAGATTCCTGGGAATCCAGCTGGGGTTGAGAGGCAGCTTGGATTTCAGAATGCTTGCACTCCCACATTTTCATTGAGTTCTCAAAGTCCTGGAAATGAAGACAGTGACAGATCCTAATGACTGCTGTTAGCTAAGAGAGCACATGACAGGTCTGTCTGTGAGTCTGATATGTGTGGGTCAAGGGGAATGAGGGCCCCATGTATTCCCCCATACACCCATCTCCACACTTTATACATCTGTCCAACATTTTATTCAATGTCTTTAATACTAAGCACTTTTAGTTTTGTTGTTGTTTTTACTCTTACAATGCCAAGTCTTGGGACAAGATGCTTGAATCAGACAGATGTCTGTCTTCCAGAAGCTTCTATAGGAAGGCATCATGATCAGTAAGACAGTGGAGCCCATTTCATGCTCCCTTCTTTGCCAAATCTAGGCAATATGTGCTGATGGATTTTAGAGCCAGATTTAATTTTAGATCTAATTTAATTTTGAATTGTGCTTCTGTCATTCACTAGTCATGTGACTTTTAGAAAAGTATTTAACCTCTCTGGTCCTTATTTTCCTCACCTGTAAAATGGGAATAAGTGTATCTACCTCATAGAAAGAGGAGAGTGAAAAAGTTGGCTTAAAGCTCAACATTCAGAAAACGAAGATCATGGCATCCGGTCCCATCACTTCATGGCAAATAGATGGGGAAACAGTGGAAACAGTGTCAGAATTTATTTTGGGGGGCTCCAAAATCACTGCAGAGGGTGACTGCAGCCATGAAATTAAAAGATGCTTACTCCTTGGAAGAAAAGTTATGACTAACCTAGATAGCATGTAGAAAAGCAGAGACATTACTTTGTCAACAAAGGTCCATCTAGTCAAGGCTATGATTTTTCCAGTGGTCATGTATGGATGTGAGAGTTGGACCATAAAGAAAGCTGAGCGCCAAAGAACTGTTGCTTTTGAACTGTGGTGTTGACGGAGAAGACTCTTGAGAGTCCCTTGAACTGCAAGGAGATCCAACCAGTCCATCCTACAGGAGATCAGTTCTGGGTGTTCACTGGAGGGACTGATGTTGAAACTCCAATACTTTGGCCACCTGATGCAAAGAGCTGGCTCATTTGAAAAGACCCTGATGCTGGGAAAGATTGAGGGCAGGAGATCAAGGGGAAGACAGAGGATGAGATGGTTGGATGGCATCACCAACTCAATGGACATGAGTTTGGGTAGACTCTGGGAGTTGGTGATGGACAGGGAGGCCTGGCATGCTGTGGTTCATGGGGTCGCAAAGAGTCGGACATGACTGAGCGACTGAACTGAACTGAACTGAACTTCATAGACGGTTGAGAGGATATATTTGAGAGAATATATGTAAAGTGCCCAACACAAAGCAGGTAGTTTATAAACTAGACATCCCATCCCTTCACTAGTGCTGTGTCTATGGACTGTGCATAAGCCACAGTGTAAGAAAGCCTGTAATCACTGAACACTGATCAATAATGGTTCCTTTCTAGCTTTAGGTGGTTTAGCTGAGGTGATATTTGTGAATGCAGTATTTTAAGATGCCGTGAAAGTGAAAGTCACTCTGTTGTGTCCAAATCTTTGTGACCCATGGACTATACAGTCCATGGAATTCTCCAGGCCAGAATGCTGGAGTGAGTAGCTGTTCCCTTCTTCAGGGAATCTTCCCAACCCAGGGATTGAACCCAGGTCTCCCTCATTGCAGGCAGATTCTTACCAATTGAGCTATCAGGGAAGCCCTTTAAGATGCCTTACCAATTCAGTTCAGTCTCTCAGTCATGGCCGACTCTTTGCAACCCCATGAATTGTAGCACGCCAGGCCTCCCTGTCCATCACCAACTCCCGGAGTTTACTCAAACTCACATCCATCGAGTTGGTGATGCCATCCAGCCATCTCATCCTCTGTCGTCCCCTTCTCCTCCTGCCCCCAATCCCTCCCAGCATCAGAGTCTTTTCCAATGAGTCAACTCTTTGCATGAGGTGGCCAGAGTACTGGAGTTTCAGCTTTAGCATCACTCCTTCCAAAGAACACCCAGGACTGATCTCCTTTAGAATGGACTGGTTGGATCTCCTTGCAGTCCAAGGGACTCTCAAGAGTCTTCTCCAACACCACAGTTCAAAAGCATCAATTCTTTGGCGCTCAGCTTTCTTCACAGTCCAACTCTCACATCCATACTTGACTACTGGAAAAACCATAGCCTTGACTAGACGGACCTTTGTTGGAAAATTAATGTCTCTGCTTTTCAATATGCTGTCTAGGTTAGTCATAACTTTTCTTCCAAGGAGTACATGTCTTTAATTTCATGGCTGCAATCACCATCTGCAGTGATTTTGGAGCCCCCCAAAATAAAGTGTGACACTGTTTGCACTGTTTCCCCATCTATTTCCCATGAAGTGATGGGACCAGATGCCATGATCTTCGTTTTCTGAATGTTGAGCTTTAAGCCAACTTTTTCACTCTCCTCTTTCACTATCATCAAGAGGCTTTTTAGTTCCTCTTCACTTTCTGCCATAAGGGTGGTGTCATCTGCATATCTGAGGTTATTGATATTTCTCCTGGCAATCTTGATTCCAGCTTGTGCTTCATCCAGCTCAGCATTACTCATGATGTACTTTGCATATAAGTTAAATAAGCAGGGTGACAATATACAGCCTTGATGTACCTCTTTTCCTATTTGGAACCAGTCTGTTGTTCCATGTCCAGTTCTAACTGTTGCTTCCTGACCTGCATACAGGTTTCTCAAGAGGCAGGTCAGGTGGTCTGGTATTCCCATCTCTTTCAGAATTTTCCACAGTTTATTGTGATCCACACAGTCAAAGGCTTTGGCATAGTCAATAAAGCAGAAACAGATGTTTTTCTGGAACTCTCTTGCTTTTCCATGATCCAGCGGGTGTTGCCAATTTGATCTCTGGTTCCTCTGCCTTTTCTAAAACCAGCTTGAACATCAGGAAGTTCACAGTTCATGTATTGCTGAAGGCTGGTATGGAGAGTTTTGAGCATTACTTTACCAGCATGTGAGATGAGTGCAATTGTGCGGTAGTTTGAGCATTCTTTGGCAATGCCTTTCTTTGGGATTGGAATGAAAACTGACCTTTTCCAGTCCTGCGGCCACTGCTGAGTTTTCCAAATTTGCTGGCCTATTGAGTGCAGCACTTTCACAGCATCATCTTTCAGAATTTGAAATAGCTCAACTGGAATTCCATCACCTCCACTAGCTTTGTTTGTAGCGATGCTTTCCAAGGCCCACTTGACTTCACATTCCAGGATGTCTGGCTCTAGGTGAGTGATCACACCATTGTGATTATCTTGGTCATGAAGATCTTTTTTGTACAGTTCTTCTGTGTATTCTTGCCACCTCTTCTTAATATCTTCTGTTTCTGTTAGGACCATACCATTTGGAACCTAAATATCCTATTCAATGAAGAATCTCTTGTTGAGCGAGCAGATTTCTCCATAACCACTGAAGTCTTTAGCTCTCTGTGCATTGTAAGAATGAGGACAACTTTGTTGAAAACCACAGGAGGCAGCTCCTTGTGTCGCTCTCTTGGACAGTGCTTTGCAAGTGTCTCTATGTATGAGAGTATCTCAGAGAGCTTGTCTGCAAATGCAAGTTCCCAGGAAATACCCTTCCCCATTCTGATGCAGTGGGAACTTGTGGGGCATAGTAATGAGTATCTCTAACAGGCACCCAAGGTGACTCTGAGATGTCATGCAGACCTCCCTTTGAGAAATTCTGCCTGACTGGAAGCATTCAGTACTCAAGTGATAGCTGTAGATGAGACAGTGGAGGAGCCCAAGATGAGCCTTTCCCTTCTTACCCGATCTCTGGTCAACATCTGAGCAGTGTTCTTGTATCTAATCTTGATAAGGCCTGGCCTCTGAACCCAGGCCTCCCCATCCACCTGCACTGGGACACCTTCTTCACCATTGATAGTTATCATCACCTCACGGCACTGCCAGAGAAGAGGAGGGAGAATGGGGAAGAAAAATCAGGCAATGACTATAGACTAATCTGATAATCTCACAGTCACAGCCTAAATGTGTATCTGAACAGGATCAGCAAAAACGTGAATCAGAGTATCCCAGGGAGGAAACATATGTTTGCTCTAGACTTTTTGCTCCTTTGGTCCCTACCACCTCTATTTCTAATCTCAGCCAGCATCTTGCTGCCTACCAGATACCCTACTCCCTCCACCCTGCCATTCTTATACCTGGTTAATTCCTGGGAGCACCCCACATCCTGTGTTGTAGCCACAGAGCTCAGACCCTTTCTGGTGCCCACCCAGCGTGTGCCTACCTGGGCGATGCGATGATGATGCAGGTTGATGATACGAGACATTGCCATCTGTACAGAACCAAAGATTGCCACTACTTCTAGCTTCCCATCATCTATCGCAGGAGCTTCATATTCCTGAAGAAAAAGAACTGTGTCACATATCTCTCTTTTGAAGAACCACACTTTGTCACATGCAGGTATGCTTTGAAAGCTCATGGTAAAATTTTTTCCAGCTCATGAAGAGTGGAGAAACTACTACATTATGAAAAGGGGAAGGATGAGGTCAGGAAGCCAACTTGGGAGAAAGGCACTGAGCTCTAAACTCAGCTCCTTATGAGATCACAACTCTTAGCTGGTTCCCTCCCTGTCCAATATAGCATCATAAATCCCCAAAGCCACTGGTCTCATGGCCTTCTTGGGTGAGCTCAGAGGAAAGGATTCATGACCAGTTTCTCAGGAGATTTTATTGACAGACCTCCTTAGTGAAAAGTTCATGATGCAGTCAGCCTTTCAAGGATCTGTCAGGCTTGAGAAATGGAAAATTCAAAGTCCATGCAACACGGAAGAATTGATCTGATCCTCAGGTTTTCAGTTGATTCTTGTGCTCTAGGGTGGTAATTGCCTTAAAAATACTCATCATACAGCTGCTAATAATGGTCCCCAGCCTGCCTCCTTTTCCCCCACACTCCAGTCAGTTCAGCTCTCCTTCTGATAGACTTTAGAGGAGTCAAGATTTTCTCCCTCCCCATTCCCTGTTCCATACTCACTGTGGTTGCCGTGCTGCTTCCCCAAAAGTTGATGCCTCCGGCATAGCTGGTAATGTTGAGCACTACAATGCCTTGCAGATTTGGCAAGGAGATGGCCTCTCCATCACACTGAAAGAAAAGAATAGCCCTTATTGGCTGGCTCTTCAGATACCAGTGTGAAGGGATATTTACAGACATGGGGGAAGGGCTCTGTCTTCTCGCCATGCTATCATTTTCTTATCCATAAAATGGAAACCTATCCTCATGCTTTCCTCCCATGAGTGAGGATCAGAGTTAAAGCTTGAGAAGAACTAAGGATATAGAGGGAAGTTGATTCTCAAGGTCATGATATGTCCTTTCTTCACGCCCAGGAAGGATCATCCTCTTTTTCCACTGACCTCCAGGTGCACTCGTTCTTCCAGTTTCCTGTAAGAGCGCTGAAAGAGTTCCTTGCTTCCCAGAAGGCCATACCACATCTTGTTCTTAAAGCGGCTACTACAGGGAGATAAAGGTAGAGAAAGATAGTCAGAGGGTGAATAATATAAAGGTAAACGGATGAAGAAAAGTAAGACAAGATGCTATCTTATTCCTCCAGTGCCTTGTTATAGGGAGGAGTCATGGTAATGTGACACAAGCGGGAATGCTAGGATAGTGTAACTGGAATCCTTATTCACACACCAGCTGTAATGGGTTCCTGGGTGTCCTTGAGACCTCAGCATCCCATTGATTTGTCACTTGCTGTTGATATTGGTTCAGTTTTGCAAGAGATAGGCTATATTTAAAAATAAAGCTCATAAAAAGCTATGAGCATAACTGGCTTGTACGTGTTAAGTCACTTCAGTTGTTTCTGACTCTTTGCAATCCTTTGAACAGTAGCCCACCAGCTTCCTCTGTCCACGAGGTTCTCCAGGCAAAAATACTTGAGTGGGTTACCATGCCCTCCTCCAAGGGATCTTCCTGAACCTGGGATCGAGCCTGCTTCTCTTATGTCTCCTGCATTGGTTTCTCTACCACTTGCATCACCTAGGAAGCCCAGCTGGCTGGTACATACCAGCAAGTGCCACTCTGGGAGATCAAGATTTTAGCCTCTTGGAATCAATTTCATTTGAAATATGTGACAGACTGCAGTTTCTTTGAAGCATAACTTTTCTGGCAAAGTGGAGGGATTTTGTAAGACCTGTATCTCAAAGACTTCAGTTCAGTTCAGTTGCTGAGTCATGTCTGACTCTTTGAGAACCCATGGACTGCAACACGCCAGGCTTCCCTGCTGCTGCTGCTGCTAAGTCGCTTCAGTCATGTCCGACTCTGTGTGACGCCATAGACGGCAGCCCACCAGGCTTCGCCATCCCTAGGATTCTCCAGGCAAGAATGCTGGAGTGGGTTGCCATTTCCTTCTCCAATGCATGAAAGTGAAAAATGAAAGTGAAGTCGCTCAGTCGTGTCTGACTCTTCGTGACCCCATGGACTGCAGCCCACCAGGCTCCTCTGTCCATGGGATTTTCCAGGCTTCCCTATCCATCACCAAATTCTGGGGCTTACTCAAACTCATGTCCATCGAGTCAGTGATGCTATATTCAACCATCTCATCCCCTTCTCCTGCCTTCAATCTTTCCCAGGATCAGGGTCTCTTCAAATGAGTCAGTTCTTTGCATCAGGTGGCCAAAGTATCAGAGTTTCAGCTTTCAGCATCATTCCTTCCAATGAATATTCAAGATTGATTTCCTTTAGGATGGACTGGCTGGATCTCCTTGCAGTTCAAGGGACTCTCAAGAGTCTTCTCCAATACCACAGTTCAAAAGCATCAATTCTCTGGCACTCAGCTTTCTTCACAGCCCAACTCTCACATTCATACATGACTACTGGAAAAACCACACCTTTGACTAGATGGACCTTTGTCGGCAAAGTAATGTCTCTGCTTTTTAGTATGCTGTCTAGGTTTGTCATAGATTTTCTTCCAAGGGGCAAGCATCTTTTAATTTCATGGCTGCGGTCACCATCTGCAGTGATTTTGGAGCCCAAGAAAATAAAGTCTGACACTGTTTTCATTGTTTCCCCATCTATTTGCCATGAAGTGATGGGACCAGATGCCATGATCTTCGTTTTCTGAATGTTGAGTTTTAAGCCAGCTTTTTCACTCTCTTCTTTCACTTTCATCAAAAGGCTCTTTAGTTCTTCTTCACTTTCTCCCATAAGGATGGTGTCATCTGCATATCCGAGGTTATTGATATTCTCCTGGCAATCTTGATTCCAGCTTACGCTTCATCCAGCCTAGCATTTCACATGATATACTCTGCATATAAGTTAAATAAGCAGGGTGACATATACAGCCTTGATGTACTCCTTTCCTGATTTGGAACCACCCTGTTGTTCCATGTCCAATTCTATCTGTTTCTTCTTGACCTGCATACAGATTTCTCAAGAGGCAGGTCAGGTGGTCTGGGATTCCCATCTCTTTCAGAATTTTCCACAGTTTGTTGTGATCCACACAGTCAAAGGCTAAACACTTAATTCAGTGCTATAAAACAGAGCTAAGACAGCTAAGTCTGTCTTACTAGACAGACTGTAGAGGAGGGCCCAGTGGAGAGAATATGGGACAGGCAAGGATATCAGGAGACTTGTGGTGGAGGTGGGAAGAACAAGGTCCTTCTTACTGTAGAGTCTCTGATAAAAGCAGGCAGGATACTCACAATCCCTAGAAAGGCTGGATAGAATCTACTCTGAACTTTCAAAGTAGAGTCACAGAAATGAGCCACCACAAGGCATGGGTTTTGAAATGTAACAAGGCTAGCACAAAATTATTTGCACTCTGCTTTAAACCATAAGTTCTCTGGACACTTTAGTTTCCTCATCTATTAAAAATCAGAGCTTAGTTATATGGAAATGCAAAATACCTAGAACAAATAAGACCATTCTTAAAAAAGAACAGAGTTGGAGGAATTTCATCTCCCAATTTCCAAACTTACTATAAAGCTACAGTTATCAAGACAGTGTGGTGCTTGCATAGGATAGATACATAGATCAGTGGAAAATACATGAGAGTCTAGGAAAAAATCCTTTATATTTAGGGTCAAGCGGTCAAGCAATTTTTGACAAAGGTGCCAACACAATTTGTTGGGGGAAATACAATTCAAAGGATAGTTTTAAAAAATGGTGTTGTGGTAATTGGATATCCATGTGCAAAAAGATGAACTAGGTTCTTACCTAACACCATACATAAAAATTAACTTGAAGCAGGTCACAGACTTAAAGGTAAGAGAAAAAACAATAATTTTGGAAGAAAACAGAGCAAATTTTTAAGACCTTAGGTTAGGCAAAGATTTCTTAGATACAGCATCAAAATCATGGTCTGTAAAAAAAAATAGATCAATCAATAGGAACTTATCAAAATTCAAAAGTTTTGTATATCATAAGATACCATTACATGAAAAGACAAGCAATAACAACAAAAAAGACAAGCAACTGGGAAACAATATTTTCAAAATGCTTATCTGATAAAGTACTTGTTTCTCAGTCCAGATCTGCTGTGAGGAAGACGTTCTGGTGGCAGGTGGCAGGAGTGATGATGGTGGATGGAGGAGGTGCTTATTTTTCTTCATAATTTCAATCTACCATAAGAACTCTGAGGCTTTAGATAATGTAAATCAAAACCACAATGAGGTACCATTACATACCAGTCAGAATGGCTGCAATCCAAAAGTCTGCAAGCAATAAATGCTGGAGACGGTGTGGAGAAAAGGGAGCCCTCTTACACTGTTGGTGGGAATGCAAACTAGTACAGCCACTATGGAGAACAGTGTGGAGATTCCTTAAAAATTGCAAATAGAACTGCCATATGACCCAGCAATCCCACTTCTGGGCATACACACTGAGGAAACCAGAACTGAAAGAGACACATGTACCCCAATGTTCATTGCAGCACTGTTTATAATAGCCAGGACATGGAAACAACCTAGATGTCCATCAGCAGATGAATGGATAAGAAAGCTGTGGTACATATACACAATGGAGTATTACTCAGCCATTAAAAAGAATACATTTGAATCAATTCTAATGAGATGGATGAAACTGGAGCCGATTATACAGAGTGAAGTAAGCCAGAAAGAAAAACACCAATACAGTATACTAACACATATGTATGGAATTTAGAAAGATAGTAACGATAACCCTGTATGTGAGACAGCAAAAGAGACACAGATGTGTAGAATGGACTTTTGGACTCTGAGGGAGAGGGAGAGGGTGGGCTGATTTGGGAGAATGGCACTGAAACACGTATACTATCATGTAAGAAACGAATCGCCAGTCTATGTTCAATACAGGATACAGGATGCTTGGGGCTGGTGCACGGGGATGATCCAGAGAGATGATATGGAGTGGGAGGTGGGAGGGGGGTTCAGGATTGGGAACTCATGTACACGCATGGCGAATTCATGTCAATGTATGGCAAAACCAATACAGTATTGTAAAGTAAAATAAAGTAAAAATAAAAATTAGAAAAAAAAAAAGAACTCTGAGGCTGCCTTAGGGTATATCTGCAGTACAAAAGTACTGGAAGGTGCCAAGCAGGCCAGCCCTGGATGGGGTAAAATCAGTAGGTCCAGGGGAACCAGGTTAGGAACCCTAAGAACCAGTAGAGTGATCTTTGATACTTTGCAGCCTTGCCAAGCAAAAGCAGACCTGAAACTACTACTAGGACCTTGTCAAATTCTCAGAGACAGAACAAAGATAGAGAAATGGCTAAATCAAATCAATGTAATCTGTTTTTACTAACAGTAACACAGGTAGCTGTATTTACACAGCAGTCCACAGGTCAAGACTATGAAGATGGCTCCAAGTTCAGAATACCAGTGCAGTCATCACAGATTTGGTCAACATTTGGGGCAAGCTATCCTATTAGGCTAAGCTTTGAACTAATGTTTTACTTTCAAATGACGGACTCTTTACTTCTCAAAAGAGTTCTGTTGTTTGTGATATGGGAGATGTAGGAGTACATGTCAGAGAAGGCGATGGCACCCCACTCCAGTACTCTTGCCGGGAGAATCCCATGGATGGAGGAGCCTGGTAGGCTGCAGTCCATGGGGTCGCTAAGAGTTGAACACGACTGAGCGACTTCACTTTCACTTTTTTACTTTCATGCATTGGAGAAGGAAATGGCAACCCACTCCAGTGTTCTTGCCTGGAGAATCCCAGGGACGGGGGAGCCTGGTGGGCTGCCGTCTGTGGGGTCACACAGAGTCAGACACGACTGAAGCAACTTAGCAGCAGCAGCAGCAGCAGCAGGAGTACATGTGTGTATTGTGATTGTGTGTTTGCATGTGGGCAGGGAAGTTTCTTTTCCTTACTTGTATTGTCCTGGGTGTTCATCTCTTCTGGTGTTGAATTCCAGAGAAATTTTAGCATCTAGTCCAATTCCAAAATAGTTGTTCATGACACGCTTTTCTTTGAAGCGTCTGAAATTAGCCAAAGGGAAGAAAAGAGTAGACATTGGTATAGGAAAGAAGTGGTATTATCACTGGGCTGCAGACTTTATCTGAATGTTCAAAACCAATGAGAGAAGGCCTGTTCTACATTGGGTACAAGGCTTAATATTCTTGAGAGGCACATGTAGATATCCTATTTTGTTAACAAGTAGCTTATTAGCTGTAAGAGAGGATACCCAGCCAGCTGGGAGGATTCAGTGGGATTGAGACTCATAATGAAGAAGTCATCTTTGGAGACTGTCAGATATGAGTGGCCAATATTTTCTCCACATAAACTAGAAGGAAATAAGAGTCATTGACTTATTCCCAAAAAGAAACTTTAAGTATCTCATATTAAAATGTATGATGAGAGGAAACTCTGTATTACTGTTTTTAGAGATTTTTGAACTCCTTTTAGCACTTTCACATCCAAGGGCAAAGTGACCACACATTTGAGGGGAGAAACCTTATAAAAGAAGGTAGATATATGTAGAATAAAAACAAACAAACAAACAAACAAAACAAGCAGTTTATTTGATTCTTTTGCATCCATCCATTAAAACCAGTGGTGTGCTGGAGACAGTTCATATTAGCTTATGTAAGCTGATTATGCCTATAATTCCCAACTCTGCAATCAATGACATTGTATCAGTAGCTTGAAATAGGCCATAATGGGAAGGTTTATAACAGGAATAAATCAGGGCTTCCCACCTGCCACCCACCCTTGGGAGCTGGTTGTTAAATATTTTTTAGCACACCATTGATCAAAGTGATAAATGATAAGTTCACTGAGGTCTCAGATATGAACTTAAGCCAGTGGCAAAGTGGAGGGAAGTGGGAGTTGAAAATGGGGGGAAGCTGTAGAAAACATATAATTGCTAACTGTCTTTCAAGAAACTAAAAATAGGTAGTTTAGCTACTTAATCACAGATTTTTTATAATTCACTACTAAATTGACCCTACATCTTTCATGTAAGATTTGCCTCCCTTGAATATAGTCCAGATATTGGGGTTTCTTTGACTGATATCACCAATCTTCTTAATGGAACTCAAAATGAGTGAGTGTGTTGGAACTTGGCTACTGGGAATATTCTAAAGAGGTAGGGTTACTGAGACAAATGTCTTTACGTTTGTTTCCTAGTCCCCTAAATGCCCACTTATTTCTTAGCAACTTCAGTTGTTTACTATCAAAGGCAACAGTGAAAAACAGGTCCTTTGAAATGAAATGAAGTTGTGATAATAATAACTATAATACATATAAACCTAACTATGGATGCGAAAGACTGACCAATGTAAGTACTTTGGATAAATAAACTCAATAAATACACAACCTATGTGACAAGTTCTACAATTATCTCCATATTATACGTGAGGAAACTGAGGTTTGGTTGAACTATTTGTGTAAGGTCACACAATTAGTCAGCATTTGACTCTAGGTATCCTTATTCTATTCTCTTTACCAGAGAAAGGAAGAAGCCATAGAAAGGTAATAGGTCTATAAATACTTACATAGTTTCAGGTGTAAAATGTAAGTGCTCCAAATTGAGGTTTTCTAGGTCTTCACTTTTGAGAGAAGATATAGAAGACAGAGTACCAAGACGAGAACCTAGACACAAAAGATATCACCTTGGTGTCAGATACAAAAAAGAAAGCCCTTCCCCTACTATTATTTCACCCTACTTTCTCTGTTGGAACAGAGTCAAGCTCAATGACTTTCTTTTAGATAATATTCAGGGTTCTCATTCCAAAGAGGGATCATCTTGGATGGACAGGGACTTCCACTGAGAGAATAATAAGGCTGGGCAGACTGCTTGCTGGCAGTGAAACAGCTTCAAATCTTGGGTTTCATCAGGCCTTTTCAAAGAACCTAATGGGGTCATTACTTCTGGATATAGGCATGGGGCCTTATAGTGTGGGGTTTCTGGAGAAAAGGGAGGGATCTCTATGGCAGAATTAGTGAAAGTGAACATTGCTCAGTCGTGTCTGACTCTTTGCGACCCCATGGACTGTAGTCCATGGAATTCTCCAGGCCAGAATACTGGGGTGGGTAGCCTTTTCCTTCTCCAGGGGATCTTCCCAACCCAGGGATCAAACCCAGGTCTCCTGCATTGCAGGCGGATTCTTTACCAGCTGAACCATATGGCAGAATAGGATTAGGGCAAAAGGAAGATGCATGAAAATACTAAAGATATATTCTTTGGGAACTAGAAGACAGAGATGAAGCATAGAATAAAAGGAGAAAGATCCTTACGGTGTCTTGGGCTCATCTGGTTAATATCTTCTGAGTCATCTTCTAGGAAGAAAGTTGAACTGAAGTTCTTAACTGATATTGTCTGTCGGCTTTGCTCATCAAGAACTACAGAGAAAAAATGGAAGGAAGGAGGGAAGGAGGGATGGAAGGAAGAAAGGGAAGGAAGGAGGAGGGGACAGAGGGAGGAAAGGAGAAAAGGAGGATTGGTCACATTTCTTGAGCATCTCTTTTGTTAACACCAGTGTATGGGGAGACAACGGAGACTCCCATTTGATCATTATTACCTCTGCTCCATAATGCTGTTTATGGTTTCAGTTTTTCTATAGTATTGGCATGTTTCTTTATGTCCATGCTTGAGTTTTCTCTGTTTTACTTGTTACTCTTTTCCTATCACCCAGTAAATGTGATTGTGAGCAGAAGCTGGGGGCCAGGGGTAGGTGGAGCAGGATAGGAAACCCTCTGCTCTTCTACCTCCATTTTCATCCTATTTGTAATTCATTTACTCATGTGCCCTTTGTTCTAAACTTAACCCTCTAGGACACATGCCTTTCTTTCACTCAAATGTCTCACCAATACCCAGAATATTTGAGAAGTCGCCTTCCTTTCACCAACCTATATATTAATATCATATAGCTCATGTGCTTGGCTTATGCCAAAGCCTGTAGGTTCAATCCCTATCCTACCCAGGGGTGCCTTTCTCTGTCCCATGGGCACAAGCTATACTTCTAAACCTGACTTATGTATTAATGGAGCAGGTTGAGTACTAGTTGTGACAGGGTTATGGCTACATCAGATTGATCTGATCCCTGTTCCTTGGAAACTGCATGCATACATGCTAAGTCACTTCAGTCGTGTCTGACTCTGTGACCCTATGAACTGTAGCCTGGCAGGTTCCTCTGTCCATGGGATTCTCCAGGCAAGAATACTGGAGTGGGTTGCCATGCCCTCCTCCAAGGGATCTTCCTGACTCAGGGGTCGAACCCACATCTCTTGTGTCTCCTTCATTGGCAGGCGGGTTATTTACCACTAGCGCTACCTGGGAAGCCCCCTTGGAAACTACCTACAGAAATAGAGGCAAATTGGCTGTTTAATTATTTCACACTGCAGAAGGGATATTTCCTTTTTTTTCTTAGAAACTTGGCTGAGGTTGTATCTACATGCACCAAGGCAGGAGAAGGTACCATAGGTAAAAGCCAAAGGCCAGCCAAAGGGACTTCCTTGCTACATGAACTACTGCTCAATTCCAATAGCTCAGGCAGAACACACTTGGTGTTAACATAATTTTCTGATCTGTTTTTCAAAGAAGCATTGTGGAGAAGAAATGGAAACCAGAATGTTAAATTAAGAAGTTGGAGTTGAAAGAGCTTTCGTACTCAGTTGGAAGCTTGTAGGTTGTCATGAATTATGGGAAATGGCAATCAATGCCGGAGCTGCCAGGACCACTCTCGGGGCCCTTGTGCCTGATGAATACTGTGTAAGACATGCAGAGATGAACACTATTTTCTTTCTAGAATTGTCATAGGCTCAGTGGTTGGAAGGGGATAGGAGCAGGTGGAAAAAAATTCCATGGCTGGAGGTGGAAGCTGACAGAGCTTTGAGCCAAGCCTCTAAGCAGCTGTAATTGTTTAGGATGAGTGCTAATTCCAAAAATAAATAAGTAGCAAGAGTTTAGTCCCTGTGAGGTAGGAGGTGCCAAAGGGGCAGCTTATCAGGAGTGAGGCTTTTCAAAATCAGTCTCTGATTTTGATGCTTTACGAATGCAGAATCTAGTCAAGTTTGGGTAGTGGTGTCAAATAGAAGACCCAGAGTGAGGTAGATCAGTAACGATCCACAGGAACCTTCCCTTTCCCCTCCTTCAGTCAGCACAACCCTGGGACCTTTACCTTGTTCAACTTGGAATATGATGAGTTTCAATGACTTTTGGAGATTCTGGGCCTTTGTAGCCAGTTCCAACTTGCACTTGGCTATGTGGTCTATTTGAGGGATGGAGGGCTTTCCATCGGCCTTGGCACTTTCTTTATGTGCTTTGGCACTCTTCTCAACAGCTGCATCCTCAGCAAGGATATCAATCAGGACACTGAGCTTGTCGTACATTAAGTCGCTCTATATAGGGAATGAGACAGACAGGTCATTGTTATGAGAAATTCATGCTTGAAAGGACAGAATGAGTAGTTAGATAGCATGGAGAGAAGTGCAGAAGGGTAACAGTTGGCCAGGACACTGAGCATAGGAAGCTAAATGTGGGGAGAGGAAAGTTTAGGGAAAGAAATTTTGGGTAGATGTGATAAGATAGCCAAAGGGTATTAGGGGTTAAAGAGACATCATTTGTTTCTGAGCAGCTTCAGGCACCAATGTATGTTGCCTAGTCTTTCTCATGTCCAAATGGTCTGTAAAATGATATACAATATAGTAAGATTGAGGAAAGATAAACACACATTTCTGGATTGGTGTTTTCGTGGGCATGCTCCTATGGATACGGATGTGGCTCGGCATGGGTGCCTGGTGTCTGCTTTTGTCTGTGTGTATGTTTGGGGATGTACTGCATGATTATGGCCTGATTCCCAGCTCCATCACTTAATAGTTTGTGAACTGAGGCAAGTAACTTAATCTCGTTGTGCTTTTATATTCTTGAGAAGTTGTGAAGATTAAATAAGTGAATACATTATAAGTGCTTAGAACAGTTCCTGGCACAGAATAAGTGCTATAGAAGTATTAGCTATTATTGTTACTGTTATCATAGAGGTGGCCATGGGTGTATCTCTAGCATGTATTCGTATGTAGTTTCAAGAATGTTCTGGTATACAGCCATGTGCATACATGTTGGTATATGCTTGTGTCTGGGTGTGGACAGATGCTTAACATATGCTTAGGTACATGGTACATGGACTAGCATGTACAGTGCCACTCTTTATTTGGTAAAAGGTGGAAGTTCAATGAGGATTTTCACCATCAGGGAGGCTTACCAGCTGCTTCTCCTTGCCCTTTAACGATTTCCAGTGAGAGAGACATTTGCTTTTATTAAAAATTGGGGCCCTGGTGCCACAAAGAGTATAAGACAGAAGGATGGAAACTTACTTTCAAAATGACAGACTCTATTGCTGTATTGTTCTGCTTTATCCGGCTCCAGGCCTTTACAATATCAACCACAAAATCTTCCACTGCTGAGCACAGGAATCTGGAAAGATAAGATAGATGGCACAATGTGACATGGACATGAGGTCCAGAGCCCTTCTGTCTTATAATGTCATTAGTTTCCATCTTCCTCCTCTTCCTTCTCCCTCTCTCTTTTCTGATCTCTCCTTTCTCCCTCTCCTTGTTCCTCTCTCCCAACTCCCTCTCCTCTCTTTGTTTATTCTGATTCTTCATGTGCATTTGGGCAAATATGCCAGTACTTAAGAGAGTTTAACCAACATTTCTTAGCCCAAATTCCAAATTTTCAGAAAACAGAATTCAATTTGTATAACTTGGGTCTGGATTTCATCCTGGGTCAAATCAACTATGTTTCAAGGACCCAGCTAATTTAGTAAAAATATAGGGACTTTGGTATTATGGCCCATGTAGGGACTGTTTCTCAAAAAATAATGTGGTAGACTTGGAAGGACTCCACCAGAGTCCCAGGATAAATGAATGGCCCACATATTTAGAAGAGGAGAATGTGTTGCTCAGCTATGAGAAAGCAGCAGTAGTAGGCACCACAGAGAGTTTTCTAAGTATTAGATGGAAAATGTGTCCCTACTGGAGGGAGATATGCTATGCTCTTGAGTGGTATGGAATGTTGTGTTTCCCTTCTGTAACCCCTCTTCCAAATCTGTGGCTTGCAATTTTGTCATTTTGGAGCAGCAGGAGAACTCACCCCAATCTCATATTTTTTTAAAATTTATTTTTCATAAACTTCCCACTCAGGAGATTTGAGTTAGAAGAAATTTGATTTTGGAAGGTAAACATAGGCTTTCTTTGACCTCAACCCCCAAGCTATTAAAATGAGCACCATCTCTGACTGATGGAACAGCCTATGAGAAAAAACACCCCAAAAGGTTGAGAGGCAAAGGAAGACTGACCTGGTTGCGATAATCATCTCTGTTGGGTACTTGGCCTTCAGGATTTTGTTTAACTCAGTGGATGCAGATTCTAAGTGTTGGATGGCAGCAGCCTAGGGAGAAAATGGAATTTAGCCCTGGAATCTTAGCATTGTGACATAGTGTGCCACACATCCCCACCCCCTCATTATTTTCTACTGATGCTTTACCAGCAACACAACTGCTTCTTTGAAAATAATACACTCAAAAAGAATTCTCGTTGAAGATCTCCACAGATAATCTTAGATCTGTGATTACTCTAAAAATAAGAGATGTATATTATTTCCTCTCATTTAAATTGATACTCAAAAACTCATGTGAAGGGGGTACATGTTTCAAATGAAAAAAACCATCTCATATCACATAGCTAGTAAATAATACATCTGGGATTTGAACCTATATCTTTCCAACCAGAGTGTCATCTCTTATATATAATATTAAAAATAATAATCATTTTAATGCTCTATCATATCAAACTCTTTGTGAGCCCATGGACTGTAGCCCACCAGGATCCTCTACCCATGGGATCTTTCAGGCAAGAATACTAGAGTGGGTTGCCATTTCTTTCTCCAGGGAAAAATAACAGCAACCACTTATATAGAACTTGCTGTGTCCCAGGCTCTGTTCTAAGATACATACATATATATATATATATTTTTTTCAGGTAACCTTTATAACAGTCCTATGAAATAAGGATTATTATCCCCATTTCACAGAACAGAAAACTGAGGCATAGGAAAGGGGAGAGCTGTTAAATGGTAGAGCCAGGATTTGATTCCAGGTAGTCTGGTTCTTGAGTCTGCACTCCTAACTATAACTTATACTCACCCCTCTCTATCACCCTCTGTATTGAAATACATACCAAGATCTGATGATTCTATCACTTGAAAATGTTTTAAATATGGACCTATTACCACTTCAGCAGTCCAAATCACCATTATCTTTTGCCTAGAAAATTTTAGCACTGCCTATCTTTTTTCCTTGCCTCTATGCTTTATTCCTTCATTTGTTTCTCCATATACCATGGAAATATTCTGCTTAACACCTTTCTATTAGATAGCAGAATAGATAGATGGATAGATATGAGATAAAGTATAGTGAAATATTAATGGTAGAATCTACCATTCAAAATTTCCTATATGTTTGAAAATTTTATAATAAAATAAGAAAATGTTCTTCTATAATTTTCACTGTTCTTAGGATAAAAGTTCAAATTTCCTGGGGGAGAGATCAAGACAGATTAGGAGGACATGGAACTCACTTCCCCCATGAACATGAAGATACCTCTAAATGTGGAGAAAGTATCACTGAAAACGAATTGGAGACTGGCAGAAAGACTTTTGTACAACCAAGGCTATAATAAAGAGCCATACAGATTCTGGTAAGAATAGAGGAGTAGCAATCATGTTGGGACCTGTGCCCTTGGTGGGGGGCACAGAAGATGAAGAGCATTACAAAGCAGAGAGCCTCCCTGGGGAGTGAGCAGTTCAAGCCACATATTGGGCACCACATCCCTGGAATTTGACATCAGGAAGACAGGTCCCCTAAACAGGTTAGAAAACCAGTGGGACTAATAGGAAGGCTGTAAGAAACCTAGACTCAGAGTGATTCAAATCAAGAAGGCAGAGTAGGGGGATATGGAACTCAGCTTCCCCCATGAATATATCAAAAATACATCTACATGTGGAACAGTTATCACTGAAAACTAACAGGAGACTGGCAGAAAGATTCCTATATAACCAAGGCTATAAGAAAGATCCACGCAGAATCACATAGGAAGGAAGAGAATCGATCATGATGGGATGTGTCCCCAGGAGGGGATGTGTAGAAAAAGGGAGACTACCTGGGTACATGCCCTCCCTGGGGAGTGAGCAGTGACAGCTACATATCAGGCATTCCATCCCCAGGGTTCAGCAAAGGGGAGACAAGCCCCCTTGGCTGGTTGGAGGGTCAGTGGGACTAATAGGAGGGCTACAGGGAAGCCTGGACTCTGCTTGGAAGGAGCCCATGAACACTTGATAGCTCCCTAAGCAGTGCAGAAATGGTGAGTTGAAACCACTCGGGGCTGACTGGTTTTCTCTGATCACTCTGGTGTCTGCCCCAGCCTGAGCCAAGCAAATGCTCCAGCACCATTAGCAGTTCCACACAGGACTAAGGGCTGCCACAACAAGGAAAAAACTTTGCAGTAAGATGCTATGGTGTCAGTTCAGTTCAGTCGCTCAGTCGTGTCCGACTCTTTGCAACCCCATGAATCGCAGCACGCCAGGCCTCCCTGTCCATCACCAACTCCCGGAGTTTACTCAGACTCACGTCCATCGAGTCGGTGATGCCATCCAGCCATCTCGTCCTCGGTCGTCCCCTTCTCCTCCTGCCCCCAATCCCTCCCAGCATCAGAGTCTTTTCCAATGAGTCAACTCTTTGCATGAGGTATCCAAAGTACTGGAGTTTCAGCTTTAGCATCAGTCCTTCCAATGAACACCCAGGACTGATCTCCTTTAGAATGGACTAGTTGGAGCTCCTTGCAGTCCAAGGGACCCTCAAGAGTCTTCTCCAACACCACAGTTCAAAAGCATCAATTCTTTGGCGCTCAGCTTTCTTCACAGTCCAACTCTCACATCCATACATGACCACTGGAAAAACCATAGCCTTGACTAGACAGATCTTTGTTGGCGAAGTAATGTCTCTGCTTTTTAACATTGCTATGGTGTAACTACCTACAATGGAGAAGAATCTGAAAATAGAATGTGTGTGTGTATAAAACTTTGCTATACACCTGAAATATTGTAAATAAAGTAAATAAGTAAAAAAAAAAATGCTATGGTGGATAAAACCTTAAGTGGCATCTGAGTAGGGAGTGGGCATCGACTACTGGCAGTTGCAAAGTTGAAGCATCAGAGGCAGACAAGATCTCTGATGGCAGCCAGACCACCACAGCCCATGCCTCCACCCCTGTTGAATACCCACACTAGCCCCTCTTGCTCCAGCACTGTTCTACTTGGGTGAGGGTGCCAATGCTGGGAGGGGGAAGAGCACACACTTAAAAGAAACTTTTATATGTGGATTTTTGTATATGGAGATATATATATATATATATATATATATATATATATATATATATGTATATATACATATAGCAGGAGCTATATATAGCAGGCATTCCATCCCTGGGGTTCAGCAAAGGGGAGACAAGTCCCCTTGGCTGGTCGGAGGGTCAGTGGGACTAATAGGAGGGCTGCAGGGAAGCCTGGACTCTGCTTGGAAGGAGCCCATGAAAATTTGCTTGCCTGATATGTAGTCCATATATATATGACTTTTTCACATTATAGGCATTGCAGAAGGGGAAAAGAGAGAGAGAGAAGGGTGTTGAAAATGTATTAAAAGAAATTATGGCTGAAAACTTCCCAAACCTGAAAAAAAGAAACAGATATCCAAGTATAAAAAGCATGAAAGTTCCCAAATAAGATGAACCCAAGCAGATCCACACCAAGACATATAATTAAAATGTCAAAACAAATTCTAATGGCAGCAAGAGAAAAATAAAGAGTCAGTTACAAGTGAACCCCCATAAGGCTATCAGCTGATTTCTTTAGAGAAATGTTGCAGGCCAGAAGGGTATGATAAGAAATATTCAAAATACTGAAAAGGAAAAACCTGCTACCTAGGATACTCTGCCCAGCAAGGTTATTATTTAGGAGAGAGAAAGACCTCTTCAAACTAGCAAAAACCAAAATAAATGAGCAATACTAAACCTACTCTAAAAGAAATGTCCTACTCCAAATGAAAAAGAAATAAGAATCTATAGGAATGGGAAACTCCAAAATAGGAAAGGATTTAAGATAACCTAAATAAGCAAGCTTCCTTGGTGGCTCAGAGGTTAAAGCGTCTGCCTGCAATGTGGGAGACCTCGGTTCGATCCCTGGGTTGGGAAGATCCCTGGAGAAGGAAATGGCAACCCACTCCAGTGTTCTTGCCTGGAGAATCCCATGGATGGAGGAGCCTGGTGGGCTACAGTCCACGGGGTTGCAAAGAGTCGGACACGACTGAGTGACTTCACTTCACTTCAAATGAGCAAGCACATAGATTAAAAGGGCTTCCTTGGTGGCTCAGTGGTAAAGAATCCACCTGCCAACTCAGGAGACATGGGTTTGAACCCTGGGTCAGGAAGATCCCCTGAAGAAGGAAAAATTGTAAAATCAACTATAAAGACAATAAACAGTGAAGGAAAAAATGTAAAGATGTAAAATATGATTTTAAAAAATACAAAATGTTGGGGAAGGGAATTAAAATGTAGATCTTTTAGAATGTGTTTAAACTTAAATGACTATCAGTTAAAATCACATAGATATAATTATGAGTCAACATATTTGAACCCCATGGTAACCACAAATCAGAAACCTGCAAAAGATATACAAAAACCAAAAAGAAAGGAACCTAAGCATACTACGAAGGAAATAATTAAACCACAGTGGGAGAAACAGAAGAAATAAACAGAGAACTATAAAAAACAATTGGAAAACAAGTAATACAATGACAATAAGTAGCTAAAAAGCCTCTTGATGAAAGTGAAAGAGGAGAGTGAAAAATTTGGCTTAAAGCTCAACATTCAGAAAACGAAGATCATGGCATCCGGTCCCATCATTCCATGGGAAATAGATGGGGAAACAGTGTCAGATTTTATTTTGGGGGGCTCCAAAATCACTGCAGATGGTGATTGCAGCCATGAAATTAAAAGACGCTTACTCCTTGGAAGAAAAGTTATGACCAACCTAGATAGTATATTCAAAAGCAGAGACATTACTTTGCTGACTAAGGTCTGTCTAGTCAAGGCTATGGTTTTTCCAGTGGTCATGTATGGATGTGAGACTTGGACTGTGAAGAAGGCTGAATGCTGAAGAATTGATGCTTTTGAACTGTGGTGTTGGAGAAGACTCTTGAGGGTCCCTTGGACTGCAAGGAGATCCAACCAGTCCATTCTAAAGGAGATCAACCCTGGGATTTCTTTGGAAGGAATGATGCTAAAGCTGAAACTCCAGTACTTTGGCCACCTCATGCGAAGAGTTGACTCATTGGAAAAGACTCTGATGCTGGGAGGGATTGGGGGCAGGAGGAGAAGGGGACGACTGAGGATGAGATGGCTGGATGGCATCACGGACTCGATGGACGTGAGCCTGCATGAACTCCGGGAGATGGTGATGAACAGGGAGGCCTGGCGTGCTGCGATTCATGGGGTCACAAAGAGTCAGACACGACTGAGCGACTGAACTGAACTGAACATGTGCTGTGCTGTACTAAGGTGCTTCAGTCATGTTCGATTCTTTGTGACCCTGTGGACTGTAGCCAGGTTCCTCTGTCCATGGGATTTTCCAGGCAAGAATACTAGAATGGGTTACCATGCCCTCCTCCAGGGGATCTTCCCAACACAGGGATTGAACCTGTGGCTCCTGCAGCTCTTGTATTACAGGCAGATTCTTTACAGCTGAGCTACCTGGGAAGCCCAGTAAGTACATACCAATCAATTACTACTTTAAATGACTTTAAATGTCAATAGACTAAATGTTCCAAAAGACAAAGGGTGGCTGATTGGATTAAAAAACAAGACCCTTTAATATGCTACTCTTCAGGGCCAAAGACATATAGAATGAAAGTGAAGGAATGGAAAAAGATATTTCATGAAATCGTTAATGACAAGAAAGTGAGGGTAGTGGTATTCATATAGAACAAAAAAACTTTAACATGAAGGCTATAACAAAAGATGAGTGCATTATATAATCATAAAGGGATCAATATACAAAGAAGCTATTACTCTTGTTAACATATATGTACCAAACACAGGAGCCCCTAAATAAATAAAGCAAATACTAGCAGACATAAAGGGAGAATTTGACAATGATACAATATTAGTAGAGGACTTTAACACTCCCCTGATATCTATAGACATATTATCTAGACAGATGATAAGACAACAGTGAACTTAAATGACGCAATAGACTAGTTGGACTTAATAGATGTCTTACAAGACATTCCATCCCAAAATAGCAGAATACACATTCTTCTCAAGTGCTTATGGAATGTTCTCCAGGACAGATCACATGCTGGGCCACAGAACAAGTCCCAAAAAATTTAAGATAGAAATTATATCAAGTATTTTTTAATGACCAAAACAGTATGAAACTAGAAATCAACTACAAAAAGAAAAAAAAATGGTAAAAGAACAAACACATGGAGGCTACACAACACACTACTAAAAACCATTGGGACAGGATGAAATCAAAGAGGAAATCAGAAAGTCCCTCAAGACAAATGCAAATGGAAATACAATTTTCCAAAATCTATTAGATGCAACAAAAGCAGTTCTAAGAGAGAAGTTAGTGCCAATACAGGCCTTTCTCAAGAAACAAGAAAAATTTTGCATAAAACATTTTATCACCTAAAAGCATTAGAAAAAGAACAAACAAAACCCAAAGACAGTAGAAGGAAGAAAAAAAAATAAAGATCAGAGAAGAAATAAATAAAATAGAGATACTTGTACACCTGTGGCTGTTTCATGTCAAAGTATGGCAAAAACCACCACAATATTGTAATTAGCCTCAAATTAAAATAAATAAATAAATTAAAAAAATAAAAAAAAACAATAGAAAAGATCAATGAAACCAAGAACTGGTTCTTTGAAATGATAAAATTGATAAACTTTTCACCAGGGTCACCAAGAAAAAAAGAGTGAGGACCCAAATAAAATAAAAATGAAAGAGGAGACAAAACAGCTAATAACACAAAAATGTAAAAAATCATAAGAGAATACTATGTTATATGCCGACAAATTGGACAACCTAGAAGAAATGAACAAATTTCTAGAAAAATACAGCCTGGTAAGACTGATTCAAGAAGAAACAATTTGAACAGAATAATCACTACAAGTAAAATTCAATTTGTAATAAAAATCTCTAGCTAAGAACAGTCTAGGATCAGATGGTTTCAGAAAAGAATTCTAACAAAGATATTTGTTGCTGTTCAGTCGCTCAGTTATGTCTGACTCTTTGCAACCCCATGGACTGTAGCATGCCAGGCTTCCCAGTCCTTCACCATCTCCCAGAGCTTGCTCAAACTCATGTCCATTGAGTCGGTGATGCCATCCAACCATCTCATCCTCTGTGTCCCCTTTTTCTCCTGCTTTCTATCTTTCTGAGCATCAGAGTCTTTTTCGATGAGTTGGCTCTTTGCATCTGGTGGCTAAAGTATTGGAGCTTCAGCATCAGTCCTTCCAATAAATATTCAGGGTTGACTTTATTTAGGATTGACTGGTTTGATCTCCTTGCAGTACAAGGGACTCTCAAGTCTTCTCCAACACCGCAATTCAAAAGCATCAATTCTTTGGTGCACAGCCTTCTTTATGGTCCAACTCTCATGTCTGTACATGACTATTGGAAAAACCATAGCTAGATGGACCATAACTAGATGGTCCTTTGTCAGCAGAGTAATGCCTCTGCGTTTTTCAAAGATATAGACAAGAGTAAATAATCCCTGTCAAATTGTTCTAAAACTTGAAGAGGAAGGAGTACTCGCAAATTTATTCTACAAGGCCACCCTTATCCTGATACCAAAATACAACAACAACAACAAAAAAAAAACACTACAAAAAAAGAGAAAATTATAGGCCTATATATATATATATATATATATATATATATATATATATATGTATATATATATATATTTAAAAAGCTTTTTATTTTGTATTGGGGTATAGCTGACTAACAATGTTGTGATAGTTTCAGGTGAACAGCAAAGGATCTCAGCCATATATGTACATGTGTCCCTTCTCCAAACTCTGCCACATAAGACTGAGCAGAGTTCCACTAGGTCCTAGCTGGTATTCCATTTTAAATATACCAGTGTGCACATGTCCATCCCAAACTCCCTAACTATCCCTTCCCCTCATCCTTCCTCCTGGCAACCATAAATTCACTAAGGCTGTGAGTATGTTTCTGTTTTGTAAGTAAGTTCATTTATATAATTTCTTTTTAGATTCCATATATAAGGGATGTCATATGATATTTCTTCTTCTCTGTCTGACTTCACTCAGTTTGACACTGTCTAGGTCCATCCTTGTTGCTGAAAATGGCATTATTTTATTCTTTGCAATGGCTGAGTAATATTCTGAAATTGCCTATATGTACCACATCTTCTTTATCCATTCCTCTGTCGATTGACATTTTGGTTTCTTCTATGTCTTGGCTATTGTAAACAGTGCTGCAGTGAACATTGGGGTGCATGTATCCTTTTGGATCATGTTTTTCTCTGGATAAATGCCCAGGAGTGTGATTGCAGGGTCATCAGTTCAGTTCAGTTGCTCAGTCGTGTCCGACTCTTTGCGACCCCATGATTCACAGCACGCCAGGCCTCCCTGTCCATCACCATCTCCTGGAGTTCACTCAGGCTCATGTCCATCGAGTCCGTGATGCCATCCAGCCATCTCATCCTCTGTTGTCCCCTTCTCCTCCTGCCCCCAATCCCTCCCAGCCTCAGAGTCTTTTCCAATGAGTCAACTCTTCGCATGAGGTGGCCAAAGGACTGGAGTTTCAGCTTTAGCATCATTCCTTCCAAAGAAATCCCAGGGCTGATCTCCTTCAGAATGGACTGGTTGGATCTCCTTGCAGTCCAAGGGACTCTCAAGAGTCTTCTCCAACACCACAGTTCAAAAGCATCAATTCTTCGGCGTTCAGCCTTCTTCACAGTCCAACTCCCACACCCATACATGACTACTGGAAAAACCATAGCCTTGACTAGACGGACCTTAGTCGGCAAAGTAATGTCTCTGCTTTTGAATATACTATCTAGGTTGGTCATAACTTTTCTTCCAAGGAGTAAGCGTCTTTTAATTTCGTGGCTGCAGTCACCATCTGCAGTGATTTTGGAGCCCCCCAAAATAAAGTCTGACACTGTTTCCACTGTTTCTCCATCTATTTCCCATGAAGTGATGGGACCAGATGCCATGATCTTTGTTTTCTGAATGTTGAGCTTTAAGCCAACTTTTTCACTCTTTACTTTTACTTTCATCAAGAAGCTTTTTAGTTCCTCTTCACTTTCTGCCATAGGATGTTGTCATCTGCATATCTGAGGTTATTGATATTTCTCCTGGCAATCTTGATTCCAGCTTGTGTTTCTTCCAGTCCAGCGTTTTTCATGATGTACTCTGCATAGAAGTTAAATAAGCAGGGTGACAATATACAGCCTTGATGTACTCCTTTTCCTATTGGGAACCAGTCTGTTGTTCCATGTCCAGTTCTACCTGTTGCTTCCTGACCTGCATACAGATTTCTTAAGAGGCAGGTCAGGTGGTCTGGGATTCCCATCTCTTTCAGAATTTTCCACAGTTTATTGTGATCCACACAGTCAAAGGCTTTGGCACAGTTAATAAAGCAGAAATAGATGTTTTTCTGGAACTCTCTTGCTTTTTCCATGATCCAGCGGATGTTGGCAATTTGATCTCTGGTTCCTCTGCCTTTTCTAAAACCAGCTTGAACATCAGGAATTTCACAGTTCACATACTGCTGAAGCCTGGCTTGGAGAATCTTGAGCATTACTTTACTAGCACGTGAGATGAGTGCAATTGTGCGGTAGTTTGAGCATTCTTTGGCATTGCCTTTCTTTGGGATTGGAATGAAAACTGACCTTTTCCAGTCCTGTGTCCACTGCTGAGTTTTCTAAATTTGCTGGCCTATTGAGTGCAGCACTTTCACAGCATCATCTTTCAGGATTTGAAATAGCTCCACTGGAATTCCATCACCTCCACTAGCTTTGTTCGTAGTGATGCTTTCTAAGGCCCATTTGACTTCACATTCTAGGATGTCTGGCTCTAGATGAGTGATCACACCATCGTGATTATCCGGGCTATGAAGATCTTTTTTTGTACAGTTCTTCTGTGTATACTTGCCACCTCTTCTTAATATCTTCTGCAGGGTCATTTGGTAGCTCTATTTTTATTTTTTTGAGGAAGCTCCATATTGTTCTCCATAGTGTATAGGCCAATATCTTTGATGAATATAGAGGCAAAAATCCTCAAGAAAATATTAGGAAACTGAATCCAGCAATATATAAAAAGGATCATACACCATGATCAAGTTGAATTTATTCCAGGATCAAAAGGGTGGAGTAACATTTGCAAATCAATAAATGTGATGTACAACAGTAGTCCCAAAATTTTGGCACCAGTGATCAGTTTTACAGAAGACAATTTTTCCACAGACCTGCACGTGGTGCGGAGAGGCGGGGGATGGTTCAGGTAGTAATGGGAGCAATGGGGAAAAATGAGATGCAGCAGATGAAGCTTTGCTTGCTCACCTGCCACTCACCTCCTGCTCTGCAGCCTGGTTCCTAACAGGCCATGGACCAGTAGCAGTCCATGACTCAGGGACTGGGGACCCCTGATGCACAACATTAACAAAAGGAAGGATAAAAATGTCACATGATCATCTCAATAGATGCAGAAAAAGCATTTGAAAAATTTCAACATCCATTCATCACTTCATGACAAATAGATGGGGAAACAGTGGAAATAGTGGCTGATTTTATGTTTCTAGGCTTCAAAATCACTGCAGATGGTGATTGCAGCCATGAAATTAAAAGACACATACTCCTTGGAAGGCAAGTTATGACCAACCTATACAGCATATTCAAAAGCAGAGACATTACTTTGCCAACAAAGGTCCATCTAGTCAAGGCTATGGTTTTTCCAGTAGTCACGTATGGATGTGAGAGTTGGACTACAAAGAAAGCTGAGCACAGCAGAATTGATGCTTTTGAACTATGGTGTTGGAGAAGACACTTGAGAGTCCCTTGGACTGCAAGGAAATCCAACCAGTCCATCCTAAAGATCAGTGCTGGGTGTTCATTGGAAGGACTGATGTTGAAGCTGAAACTCCAGTACTTTGGCCACCTGATGTGAAGAGCTGACTCATTGGAAAAAACCCTGATGCTGGGAAAGATTAAGGGCAGGAGGAGAAGGGGATGACAGGGGATGAGATGGTTGGGTGTTATCACCGACTCAATGGACATGGGTTTGGGTGGACTCCAGGAGTTGGTGATGGATAGGGAGGCCTGGCGTGCTGCAGTTCATGGGGTCACAAAGAGTGGGACATGACTGAGTGACTGAACTGAACTGAACTGACATTCATGTTAAAAATTCTCATATAGTACATATAGAAGAAACATGTCTCAACATAATTAAGGCCATATTGATAAACCCATAACCAACATCATACTCAGAGATGAAAAGCTGTAAACCTTCTCATTGTATTCTGGAACAAGACAAGGATGCCCACTCTTACTACTTCTGTCTAACATAGTAATGGAAGTTCTAGCCACAGTAATCAGAGAAGTAAAAAAAATAAAAAGCATCCAAATTAGAAGGAAAGAGGCAAAACTGTCACTATTTGCAGATGACACTATATTTATATAGGGAATTCTAAAGTGTCTGCCCCCAAATATTAGGGCTAATAAATGAATTCAATAAGGTTGAAGGATACAAGACTACTATATAAAAATATATTGCATTTCTATACACTAACAAGGAAATTTTAGAAACAGAAAGTAAAAGATCATCCTGTTTGAAATCACAACCAGAAGAATAAAACACTAAGAATAAACTTAACGAAGGAGGTGAAAGGCCTATAATCTAAAATTTGAAAAAACACTGATTAAGGGAATTGAAAACAATTTAAAGAAATGGAAATATACCCTATACCCTCGGATTAGAAGAATAAATATTTTTAAGTTGGCCATACTACCCAAAGCAATCTGCAGATTAAATGGCAAAGAGTCTGCCTGCAATGCAGGGGACCCAGGATCAATTCCTGGGTTGGGAACATTCCCTAGAGAAGGGCATGACAACACACACCAGTATTCTTGCCTGGAGAATCCCATGGACAGGGGAGCCTGGTGGGCTACAGTCCATAGGGTTGCAATGAGTCAGACATGACTGACTACATCTATCAAAACACCCATGACATTTTTCACAGAATCAGAACAAATAAAAATCCATATGGAACTACAAAAGACCCCAAATTGCCGTAGCCATCTTGAGAAAAAAGAACAAATTGGAGGTATAACCCCCCCCCAGACTTCAGAATATACTACAAAGCTACAGTAATCAAACAGCATGGTACTAGCACAAAAACAGATACATAGATCAGTGGAGTAGAATAGAGAACCAGAAATGAACCCATACATCTATTGTCAATTAATTTATGAGAAATGAGTCAAGAATATACAGTCAAGAAAAGACAGTCTCTTTAGCAAGTGGTATTGGGAAAACTGGACAACCACATGTAAAACAATGAGATTAGAACATTCCCTCAGACCATATACACAAATAAACTTGAATTGGTTTAAAGACGTAAGTGTAAGACATGACGCCATGAAAGTCCTAGAAGAGAACACAGGCAGAACGCTCTTTGCAAAACTGTAGCAATATTTTTGGTCAGTCTCCTAAGTCAAAGGAAATAAATGCAAAAATAAAACAATGGGGCCTATTTAAACTTAAAAGCTTTTGCACAGCAAAGGAAATTTTCAATAAAATGAAGATAAAACATATGAAAGGAGAGAAAATATTTCCAAGTGATGTGGCTGACAAGGGGTTAATATCTAAAATACACAAAGAGCTCATAGAACTCAATACCACAAAAAGAAACAACCCAATCAACAAATGGGCAGAAGACTTCAATAGACATTTTTCCAAAGAAGACTATATGGCTAACAGGCACATGAGAAGATGATCAACATCAGTAATTATTACAGAAATGCAAAACAACAATGAGATATCACCTCACATCTGTCAGAATGGCTATTATCAAAAAGTCTACAAATAACAAATTTTGGATAGGATGTGGAGAAATGGAAACCTTCATACACTACTGGTGGGGTTTTACACTGTTTCCAGTCACTATGGGAAACTGTACGGAGTTTCTTCAAAAAACTAAAAATAGAACTATGATATGATCCAGCAATTTCAGTGCTAGGTGTGTATTTGCAGAAAATGAAAACACTAATTTGAAAAGATTCATGGACCTCAATGTTCACAGCAGCACTATTTATAATAGCCAAGATATGGAAGCAACTTGAGTGCCCATCAACAGATGAATGGATACAGATGTGGTTTATACATACAATACTACTGGAATACTACTAAGCTCCCCCCCAAAATGGAATTCTGCCATTTATAACAATGTGAATAGACCTTGGGGGTATTATGATTAATGAAATATATCAGTGAGAAAAAAAGAGTACTTTATCACTTATACATAGGATATGAAAAATAAAACAAATGTATACTTAAAGAATAAAAACAGACTCACAGGTGTAGAGAACAAACTAGTGGTTGCAAGTGTAGAGGGAACAGGGAGGGGTGAGATAGGGGTGTCAGATTTAGAAATACAAAATAAATATATATTTATAAAATACAAGCAAGTTATATATAGAATAAATAAACAACTTGGATGTATTGTACAGCAAACAAACCAAAGAAACCTTTTTCTTTGCTAGTGATCACACACACATATGATTTCTCCTGAAACAAGGCAGAAGAAACAGATTGAAACTGAATAGGACTCTGGCCAGTTTCCCACAACCTCTGGCCCATGGCCAGCCTGAGCCAAGAACCCATTTTATCCCACTTGCTTCACAATAGTAGTTCTACACTAGGGTGAGAATGGCTGAGGGGAGCGCTCAGATGTGAGGGACTATGCCAGCCCAGATCCTGAACGGCATCTAAATGAGGCAGGGGCCTCAAACTGGAGTTTACGGAGGCACCACATCAAAAGTATTCCAGGATGCTGAGTGAAACTAAGGACACCACAGTCTGTGCCCAGGCCCATGCCAAGTGCCCTCTCCAGCCCCTCTTTCTGTAGTTCTATTCCCCTCTGGGGAAGTGTGCTGGTGCTGGGAGGGAATAGAGCTTAGAGGGAATAGAGCTATCTTAGACTTGACCCTCAGGGCTTTTGCTCCAGCAGTTTGGGACCTGCCCTCACTCTAAGAGGGTAGTGTTGGCACTGAAGGAAGGAGAAACCCTGCTTCACACCTGACTCTGGCTCTTGTTGCTGTATCTCCAGCATTGCCTCCTAACAAGATGATAGCTGCTAGCATACTCTGGGGAAAGACATGACTTGTGCTCAAGTCAGGTGTAGCTCTCCCACTAAAGTCCTTGGGCACAGGCAGAGTGTGTGGGGATGCCCATAAACAAGAACACCCCTTCAAGGCTGGAAAAAGGTAATTGTTTCATCTAATTTCATAGAATATATACAGCAAAACTGAGAAGACAGAGGGATTTGTTTCATTGAAAAAACAGGAGAAACCCCCTGAAAAAGCAATTAATGAAACAGAAATAAATGATTTGCTAAATAAAGAATTCAAAGCATTAGTAATAGATAGGCTAACTGAATTAGGGAAAAGAATAGATGAACACTGAGAATTTTAACACAGGGATAAGAATTTTTTAAAGATGAAATGAAAAACAGGCTAGAAGGCATTAACAGGAGCCTAGGTGATACAGAAGAATGCATAAGTTATCTGGAAGACAGAATAACAGAAAGGACACAATCAGAGCAGCAAAAAGAAAACTAAAAAAAATGATAACAGTTTAGTGATAATTAGGACAATATTAAAGCATACCAACATCTGCACTATAGGGGTCTCAGAAGCAAAGTGGGGGGGGATGTTGAAAATGTATCTGATGAAGTTATGGCTGAAAACTTCTTAAACGTGAAGAAGGAAACCAATATCCATGTACATGAAGCTTAGAGGATTCTAAACAAGATGAATCCCAACAAACCCACACCAAAAAAGTAATTAAAACAGCAAAAGTTTAAGATAAAGAATTCTAAAGGCAGCAAGAGAACTCAAAAGAATCATGAGAATCTTATAAAGAACCTTCATAACGCTATCAGCTGATTTCTCTGCAGAAAACTTGCAGGGCAGAAGGAAGGGCATGCTGTATATAAAGTCCTAAAAGGGAAAAACTTGCAACCTAGGATACTCTACCCAGCAAGATTACCATTTAGAATTGGAGGAGAGAAAAAAGAACTTCCCAGACAAGCAAAAACTAAAAACACTGAGCAATAAAAACCTATCCTAAAAGAAATGTTAAAGGGTCTTCTCTAATTGAAAAGGCTACATTTACATTTGCTGTTGTTTAGTCACTAAGTCATGTCCAACTTTTTGTGACTCAGGGACTGTAATCTGCTAGGCTCTTCTGTCCAGGCAAGAATACTGGAATTGGTTGCCATTTCCTTCTCCAGCAGAGTTTCTGGACACAGGGCTCAAACCCATGCCTCCTCATTGGAGGTAGATTCTTTACCATTGAGCCACCAGGGCAGACTTACATTTACATTAGTAAAGGCAAATATATAGTAAAGGCTGAGAATCAACCACCTAAATAAGCCAGTACAAAGATTGAAAAAAAAGTAAAATCAATTATAACTACAATAAACTGAAGGGATAAACATAGAGATGTAAAATATTATATCAAAAACAAAATGTGGGGAGGGGGGTAAAAAAGTAGATAGTTTAGAATGTGTTTGAACTTAAAGGACTAACAGTTTTAAAAAAGTAGGTCAACATATAGAAACCCATTGGTAACCACAAATTAAAAACCTACAACTGAAACATAAAACCACAGTGAAAATAATATAAGTATACCAATAAGGAAAACCATCAAACAACAAGGGAAGAAACTAAAAGAAGAATGGTTAAATACAAACACAAGTATAATATAATTAACAAATTGGCAATAAATACATACCTATCACTAATTACTTTAAAGGTCAATGGACTAAATATTCCAATTGAAAAACTTAAGGTGGCTGATTGGATCAAAATAAGACCCGTATATATGCTGCTTACAAGAGACTCATTTCAGAGTTAAAGACACACATGGACTGAAAACCAGAGGATGGAAAAACATATTTCATGTAAATGAAAACACTAAGAAAATTGGAATAGGAATATTCATATAGGACAAAACAGTCTTTAACAAAAGATGAAGGGTATTATATAATGACAAAGTGATAAATACAATCAAGATACAACACTCCTTAACGTATACACACCAAATATAGGAACACCTGACTATATAAAGCAAATATTAACAAACATGAAGGGAAAAGTTGACAATAATACAAATATAGTAGGGGACTTTAACACCTCACTTATGTCAATAGACATATCATCTAGAGAGAAAATCAAGAAGGAGACAGTCTTAAATGACATATTATACCAGTTGGACTTAATATCAGTAGATATCTATAGGACATTCCATCCCAAAACAGCAGAATACACATTATTTTCAAGTGCACATGGAATGTTCTCCAGGACAGATCACATGATAGGCCACCAAACAAGCCTCAACAAATTTGAGAGGATAGAAATTATATCAAGCATTTTTTCTGACCATGACAATATGAAGCTAGAAATCAATTACAGAAAGAGAGATGGAAAAACACGAACATGTGAAGACGAAACAACATGCTACTAAAAAAAATTCATGGGACAATGATGAAGTCAAAGAGGAAATCAGAAAATATCTTGATACAAGTGAAAATGGAGACAAAACTTTCCAAAATCTGTGGGAAACAGCAAAGAAGTTCTAAGTGGGAAATTTACAGGGATACAGGCCTACCTCAAGCAACAAGAAAAATCTCAAGTAAACAACTTATACTACCACCCAAAAGATAAAAAGAGCAAATGAATCCCAAAGTCATCAGAAGGCAGGAAATAAAGTTCAAGAGAATATAAATAAAATACAGGCCCCCATAAGAAAATGATAGAAAAGATCAATGAAACTAAGTGTTGGTTCTTTGAAAAGATAAAATTGATAAACCTTCAGTGAGGCTCACCAAGAAGAAAAGAAAGAGGACTCAAATAAGAAATGAAACAGGAGACATAACAACCAATACCACAGAGATTCAAAAAGAATACTATGAACAGTTATATGCCAATAAATTGAACAACCTAGAAGGAATGAGCACGTTTCTAGAAATATACAATCTTTCAAGACTGAATAAGGAAGAAATAGACAATCTGAACAGACTGATCACTAGTAGTAAATTTGAATTTGTAATAAAATAATCTTCCAGCAAACGAAAGTCCACAATTGTATGACTTCACAGGAGATTCTACCAAACATACAGAGAAGAGCTAATACCTAGTCTTCTCAAACTATTCCAAAAAATTGAAGAAAAAGGAACACTTCCAAATTCGTTGTACAAGGCCACTTTTACCCTGATACCAAAACCAGACAAAGACATCACACACACAAAATTACACACCAATATCTTTGATGACTATAGATGTAAAAATCCTCAGCAAAATATTGGCAAACCAAATCCAATAACATATAAACATAATTATATACCATAATTAAGTTGGATTTATTCCAGGGATGTAAAGATGATTCAATATTTGCAAATTAATCAATGTGACATATCACATTAACAAAAGGAAGGAAAAAATCACATGACCATCTCAATAGATGCAGAAAAAGCATTTGACAAAATTCAAAATCCATTCATGATAGAACTCTCATCCCAGTGGGTATAGAGGGAATATATCTCAACATAATTAAGGCCATTGTGACAAATCCACAGGCAACATCATACTCAGTGGTAAAAAGCTGAAAGCCTTTGCTCTAAAATCAAGAATGAGACATGGATACTCATTAGAAGTTACTTATATTTAACATATTATTGGAAGTCCTAGCCATAGCAGTCAGAAAATAAAAAGAAATAAAAGGCATCCAAATTAGAAGGGAAGTAGTAAAATTGTCACAAGTTGCAGGTGACATGAAACTATATATAGAAAACTCTAAATTTTCCACAAAACATTATTAGAGCCAGAAAAGAATTCAGTAAAGTTGCAGGATACAAGATAAATGTACACAAATTTGTTGCTTTCCTCTACACAAATGATGAGCTATCAGAAAAAGAAAGCAAGAAAATAATCTTGTTTAAAATTGCATAGAAGAAGAATAAAATAATTAGGAATAAATCTAACCAAGGAGGTGAAAGACCTATACTCTGAAAACTATAAAACCTTGATGAAAGAAACTGAAGATGATACAATGAAATGGGAATATATCTCTTGTTCATGGGTTGAAAAAGTTAATATGGTTTAAAATGTCCATAGTACTTGAAGCAATCTATAGATTTAATGCAATCTCTAGCAAATATCCAGGATATCTTTCACAGTACTAGAATAATCCTAAATTTTATATGGAACCACAAAAGAACCACAATTGCCAAAGCCATCTTGAGAAAAAAGAACAAACTGGGAAGTATCATGCTACTTGACTTCAAACTATATTACAAAGCTACAGTAATCAAACAGCATGGTACTGGCACAAAAACAGACACAAAGATAAATGGAACAGAAGAGAGAGCTCAGAAATAAACCTTTAGATTTATGATCAATTAATCTATAAGAAATGAATCAAGAATACACAATGAAGAAAAGACTATCTCTTCAATAAATGGTGCTGGGATCACTGGTCAGTTACATGCAAAAGAATAAAATTAGGCATTGAAACATGTATACTATCATGTAAGAAATAAATCAATAGTCTAGGTTCGATACAGGATACAGGATGCTTGGGGCTGGTACACTGGGATGACCAAGAGAGATGATATGGGGAGGGTGGTGGGAGGGGGGTTCAGGGTTGGGAACTCATGTATACTTGTGGTGGATTCATGTCAATGTATGGGAAAACCAATACAGTATTGTAAAGTAAAAAAATAAAATTTAAATTAAAAAAAGAACATTTTCTCATACCATGTACAAAAAATAAACTCAAAACTGATTAAAGATCTATAAACCTAGCTTGGGGCTGGTGCATGGGGATGACCCAGAAAGATGTTAGGGGAGGGAGGTGGGAGGAGGGTTCATGTTTGGGAATGCATGTAAGAATTAAAGATTTTAAAATTTTAAAAATAAAAAAATTAAAAAAAAAATAAATAAATAAATAAAACAAATATCTAAGAAGACTGATGAAAAACTTCAGATTAAAATATTTTATAATTTTTTACTGTATTGCATTTTCAAATTGTAAGGTGAAGGTTTGGTAATTATAATTTCCTTTTTTCTTTTCAAGGAGAATGTGACTTTTCAAATACCAATATAGGTTAACATACCTTCGTTAAATATGCAAAAGGTAAGTAAGAGTTTAAAAGTTTTGGGGTAGTCTTCCTTAGGGAAACATATAAAAAGAAAATAAAAATTCCTAAGTAGCATTCAATCAATTCTCCTATCATTTTCTTTTCCATTATATATTGATAAACATTGTTCAAAAATAAATATGTCATATTGTAGAATAAATATAATGAAGTCCACAAAATGTCCATATTACTCATTTTGGCAGATTATTATCTTCCAAAGATGTCTACAAAACTATCTCCTACCCTATAATTTCCTCTAGAACCTTGCCACTCCACCATCAAATAGTGGAGTCTGTATTTCCTCTTCTTGAATCAGAGTGGGCCTTCGTGACTACCTCCATTTACAGCGTGGAGCATAAATGATGCTGTTTAACTCCAATTGGTAGGACATAAAATGTAGTGTACTTTCACCTGTATCGCTGTTGGATCCATCAATCCCCCTGTAAGCAATCTGATTTCCCTGAGGCTGCCATACTGCAAGGGAGTCTGAACTACTACATGAGGAGAAACCTGGGATCTATCTGAAGAAAGAGCTGCCCGCCAGTCTCCAACTCTCTCAGTCATCTGTTCCAGATCTATCCAACTTCCGACTGCAGCTGTATGAGAGACCCCAAACCAGAACCACCCATTCCATCCCCTCCTGAATTCCTAACCTATAGATACTGTGAGACATAAAAACATATTTGATGTTGTTTTGAGCCACTGAATTTAGCAATGATTAGCTATGTAGAAATAGATAATAAAAAATCTCATTCCTTTGAAAAAAAAAAAAGATCTATAAACCTAGAAGAGAACATAAGCAGCATACTACTTTATATAAGTTGTAGCAATATTTTTTTGTATATGTCTAAGACAAAAGAAATAAAAACAAAATTAGCAAGTGGGACCTAATTAAACTTGAAGGTTTTGGCACAGCAAAGGAAACCACTGACAAAATGAAATGACAACCTACTGAATGAAAGAAAATATTCATATATGATATGACCAGAATTAGGGGTTCATAGCCAAAAAAATAAAAAACAGAACTCAATATTAAAAAAAAACAAACAAAACAACCTACCAAAATGGGCAGAAGGTCTCCCAGAATAATGGAAATAAAAGCAAAAATAAACAAATGGGACCTACTTAAGCTCAGAAGCTTTTGCACAGCAAAGGAAACAATAAGCAAAATGAAAAGACAACCCACAGATTGGAAGAAAATGTTTGCAAATGATGTGACTGATAAGGGATTAGTCTCCAAAATTTTTGAACAGCTTATGACACTTAACAGTATCAAAACAAACAACCCAATCAGAAAAAGGGAAGAATAGATGTTTCTCCAAAGAAGACATACAGATGGAGATGAGGCACATGAAAAGATATTCAACATCATTAATTACTGGGGAAATGGAAATCCAAACTACAATGAGATAATATCTCACACCAGCCAGAATTGCTATCATCAAAAAATTGACAAACGATAAATGCTGGAGAGGGTGTGGAGAGAAGGGAACCCTCTTATTGGTATAGCTACTATGGATAACAGAATGGAGGTTCCTTAAGAAAAAAAGCAAACTAAAAATAGAGCTACCATCAGCTCAGTTCAGTTCAGTCTCTCAATCGCGTCCGACTCTTTGCGACCCCATGAATTGCAGCACGCCAGGCCTCCCTGTTCATCACCAACTCCCGGAGTTCACTCAGACTCATGTCCATTGATTCAGTGATGTCATCCAGCCATCTCATCCTCTGTCGTCCCCTTCTCCTCCTGCCCCCAATCCCTCCCAGCATCAGAGTCTTTTCCAGTGAGTCAACTCTTTGCATGAGGTGGCCAAAGTACTGGAGTTTCAGCTTTAGCATCACTCCTTCCAAAGAACACCCAGGACTGATCTTTAGAATGGACTGGTTGGATCTCCTTGCAGTCCAAGGGACTCTCAAGAGTCTTCTCCAACACCACAGTTCAAAAGCATCAATTCTTTGGCACTCAGCTTTCTTCACAGTCCAACTCTCACACCCATACATGACTACTGGAAAAACCATAGCCTTGACTAGATGGACCTTTGTTGGCAAAGTAATGTCTCTGCTTTTGAATATGCTGTCTAGGTTGGTCATAACTTGCCTTCCAAGGAGTATGTGTCTTTTAATTTCATGGCTGCAATCACTGTCTGCAGTGATTTTGGAGCCCCCCAAAATAAAGTCTGACACTGTTTCCACTGTTTCCCATCTATTTCCCATGAATTGCTGGGACCGGATGCCATGATCTTCGTTTTCTGAATGTTGAGCTTTAAGCCAACTTTTTCACTCTCCTCTTTCACTTTCATCAAGAGGCTTTTTAGTTCCTCTTCACTTTCTGCCATAAGGGTGGTGCCATCTGCATATCTGAAGTTATTGATACTTCTCCCGGCAATCTTGATTCCAGCTTGTGCTTCTTCCAGCCCAGCGTTTCTCATCATGTACTCTGCATATAAGTTAACACTCCTGGGCATTTTTCCAGAGAAAAACATGATCCAAAAGGATACATGCACCCCAATGTTCATTGCAGCACTGTTTACCATAGCCAAGACATAGAAGCAACTTGAATGTCAATTGACAGAGGAATGGATAAAGAAGATGTGATACATATATGCAATTTTGGAATATTACCCAGCTATTTAAAAAAAATAATGCCATTTGCAGCAACATGGATGGACCTAGACAGTGTCATACTGAGAGAAGTAAGTCAGACAAGAGGAGTAGAAATATCATATGACATCCCTTATATATGGAATCTAAAAAGAAATGATAGAAATGAACTTACTTAAAAAACAGAAACAGACTCACAGACTTAGAGTGTGAGTTCATGGTTGCCAGGAGGAAGGGCAGGGGGAAGAGATAGTGAGTTTGGGATGGACATGTGCACACTGGTATATTTAAAATGGATTACCAAAAAGGACCTACTGTATAGCACATGGAACTCTGCTCAATCTTATGTGGCAGAGTTTGGAGAAGAATGGATACTTGTATATGTATGGCTGAGACCCTTTGCTGTTCTCCTGAAACTATCAAGCTATTTGGACTACACCCAGTGCAAAATAAAAAATTTAAAGTAAAATGAGCAGAAGATCTGAATAGACATTTTTCCAAAGAAGATATACAAATGGCCAACAGGCTCAAGAAAAAGATGCTCAAAACTGCTAATCATTAGAGAAATACAAATGAAAACCACAATGAGATACCACTTCACACCTGTCAGAATAACTATCATAAAAAAGACAATACATAGTAAACACTTGTGAGGATGCTGAGAAAAGGGAACCCAATTATACCATCAGTAGGAATATAAATTGGTACAGCCATTATGGAAAACAGTATGAAAATTCCCGAAAAAACTGATAATTGAACTACCATATGATTTATAAATTCCATTCCTAGGAATATACCTGAAGAAATGAAAACACTTATTTGAAAAGATACATGTATCTCAATATTCTTAGCAGCATTATTTACAATGACCAAAATATGGAAGCAACCTAAATATCTATCAACAGATGAATGGATAAAGAAGATTTGGGTGTGTGTGTGTGTGTGTGTGTGTGTACACACACAAAATGGGATATAACAGTCATAGAAAGAATGAAATTCTGCTATTTTCAAAAATGTGGATGGACCTAGAGGGTATTATTCATAGTGAAATAAGTAAAAATAGAAAGACAAATACTGTTACCACTTATATGTGGAATCTAAAATATAATACAAAAGGATTAATACTAGAAGACAGAAATAGACTCAGATATTTAGAAAAAGCTGGTGGCTACAAGTGGGGAGAAGGAAGATGGAAAGAGCAAGGCAGGAATATGAGATTATGAGATACAAACTACTATCTATAAAATAAGCAATAAAGATATATTATATTGCACAGCAAAATATAGCTATTATATTGTAATAACTTTAAACTTTGTGTGCATGTGTGCTAAGTTGCCTCAGTCATGTCCGACTCTTTGCAATCCTAGGGACTACAGCCTGTCAGACTCCTCTACCCATGAAATTCTCTAGGCAAGAATATTGGAGTGGGTTTCCATGCTCTCCTTCAGGGAGTCTTCCCCACCCAGGGATCGAACCCAGGTCTCCTGCATTGCAGGAAGATTCTTTACCATCTGAGCCACCAGGGAAGCCCTAAATCAACTATGTGTTGAAAGTGTTAGTCACTCAGTTGTATCCAACTCTTTGCGACCCTATGGACTGTAGCCTGCCAGGCTCCTCTGTCCATGGAATTCTTCAGGCAAGAATACTGGAGTGGATTGTCATTCCCTTCTCCAGGGGATCTTCCTGACCCAGGAACGGAACCTGGGTCCCCTGCATTGCAGGCAGATTCTTTACTGTCTGAGCCACCAGGGGAGCCCTAAATTAACTAAAAAAAAAAAAGTTTATAAACTTCCTGCCATGGTTTACCAGGTCCTTCCTGGCCTGATCCCGGATTGCCTTTCCAACCTCATGTTTGGTTACTTTCCCTATATACCCGCTATGGCTAAGGCCCCTATGCCTTAGCCATTATGAATGCATTTATGTTCTGTGAATATTCCATGCTCTTTCCTTTGTAACACACACTGTTCCATCTTTCTGAAACAGGCTTCCTCTTTTCTTATTATCTTAATTAACTCCCTCTGGTCCTTGAATTGCTTCTGAAATGACCTTCTGAGTTTTCCCTGATTTTCCCCAGACTGGGTTAGGTATGTGTGTGCTAAGTCGCTTTAGTCATGTCTGACTTTTTGCGACACTATGGACTGCAGCCCACTAGGCTCTTCTGTCCATGGGATTCTTCAAGCAAGAATACTGGAGTGGGTTGCCATGCCCTCCTCCAGGGGATCTTTCAGACCCAGGGATCAAACTGGCATCTCTTACACCTACCTGGAATGGCAGGTGGGTTCTTTACCACTAGCACCACCTGGGAAGCCCCGGGTTAGGTACACCTGCTGGGTATTTCCATTCCCTTCTATTTCATTATATACAAACACTATTACTATTTTATTAAACTATTTTTCTACCACTGCACATAGACTATGGGCTCCATGACAGCATGAACTGTGCCAATCTTCTTTGCCAATTAGCCTATAAGAACAACTCCTAGAACAGTATCTCACACACTATAGTTAATCCATATTTTCTGATGGAATTATATCCCCAACACCTCACACAGTTTTGTTTGGTAAAGAACTGCTGATTGAAATGTCCCTAATCCTCATTGATCTCATCTTCATCAAGACCATGGATAATACAAATGGTTCTCTTTGGTTTTTACCTATTATTTCAATGCAGAATAAAGATGTTGGCTTGAATTACAACTAGGCAGTAGTTACCTCAAATCGGGGTACGTCCATTTCAACTTGCCCTCTTAGCAATGGGGTTTGTCTGGGAGTCTCACGGATCATCACACTCCATCTGAGATAACATTTAAAGACAAATATTTAGGGCTCTGTTTCATTAAAGGGTGGCATCAATGCTTCATATGTCATGAAAAAGGTCAAAATATTTATGTGGTGAGTCATGATGTGTTGTAGGGGATGCCCAAGTTATCTCAGGTCACTTGATCTCAAGGTTAGAGGACCAAGAGGGTCCTCTGCCTCATGACTTCTCAAAGCCAGTTTGATGGAAGGAATTCTACCACAGAGTTCTCAGACAGCAGCACTTCCCAAGCAGTGATAACTGTCAAGATCACTTGAGGTGCTTTTGTAACATATACATACCAGAGCCCTACCCAAGACCTACTGAATAAGAATGTTTGTGCTAGGGCCCAGCTTGGTACCTTGAAAAAGCTCCCAAGGATAGTCTTATTAGCAGCCATAAATCAAATAGTATGCCCCCTCATAGAAAATCTCTCTTCTCAGAAGATTGGAGGGCAATATTCTCTCTTTTCTAGGGCACAAATAATCCAGGCCAATTATTTATGAATCCTCTTTTTTAATTTCTTTGAGAACTGAATGAAGCTATAGAACTATAGAATAGTTTTTTCTACAATCTTAGAATAGAAAGATGGAAATTTTCCCAAGGAAAAACTATGCTTACATAGATAATTAGCTATGCAATTTGAAGGAGGTTCGAAGAACCCTTGAAATTTACTGATGGGGGTTCCTGCTCTAGGATCTTTTAAGTTTGAAGAGGGGCTTCAGTGATGTTTAAAGGATACATAGTAGATTATTTTTTCTTAATAAACAAGATCCCCCAAATTTCCCTGCACTGGAGCCAGAAAAGCAATGAGGCTCTGTGAAGGAGTTTAGAACATCCCTGATTGAGATAATGTAACTGAGAGTAACTGGCAAGGGACTGGAAGAGCCACAATGAACTGATCTTTCAGCCACTCACCTGTCTAGAATCCTCACACCAGCTTTCTCTACTCTGTTGAGGATGTTCAGAGGTGACTTGTTTTTGTTCCAGAATGCACCCCAGCCGAGGACACGGGCCAGGTCATTACCAGTTCCAAGAGGGATGACTGCCAGCTGACACTGCAAGAACAATACCAGGCAACCTTTTCAGACAATCCTACCAAGATCCACCCATAAAAAGACCCAGAGGATCCTTTTTGGGAAAGAATATTGTCTCAAAGTCAGTGGCAATAAAGGACTTGTGATTTTAGGAAGTGTATAGGAAGATATTTGAAACTGAGTGAAATTTTCCCCAAGTAGTTGGGTCCCACTCTTGGCAATACAGAACCTACTCAGTAAGCAGAAAAGTTGCTGGAATATGCCAATATTTGTAGTTATGCTTCTAAAAGAGAAACATAGCCACAGATTTTTATCTAGGCTGGTCCAAGGAGATGAGGGGCCTCAAGGAGACAAAGTTACTGCAGTCAGAAGAGTAGGGGGCTGCTTAGGGAGAGCGCGGTGAGGTAGAGGTAGAGGAACATTCTGCTACACTTGAGACTCAGTGAAGAAAATAAGTGGCCTCAGGAAGGGTAGGGAATGGGTATTGAATGCTCCCTGATGCCACTTCTTTTTTGCTTGCCCTCCTCCCCTTTAAATCTTCATCTTGGGGCTTGGGGAATAGAGCATTGCTCATTTTTTCAGCTAATTTCCTCTTTTCTCCTTCCTATTGATAGATCCCAAAATGGTATAGGTTTAGATTGGGAATCTGTCAGTCAGGTTGACTGTGAAACCAGTAGGAAACACACATTTTATAGACAAAGAGAGTAAAGACGGGGATGTCGTAGGATAAGCAGCTCCATACTCTCTCTAGCAATGGTTAAACTAAATCACCTAGGGACTCACCTGTTCATGTAATCCAAAGGCATCAATCAGAGATAAGACCCAGTTCACACTGCCATCTCCACCACAAACCACCACGCGAAAGCGAGCAAAGTTCTTGAACATGCAGAGCCTGGAAGGAAGAAGGGAAAGGGCAGTCATTTCATGAACTAACAAGTTTTAAAACTCTTTCCTACAATGTGCCAGGAGCTAAGGACTGCTCCTTCTGCACTCTGCTATTAGGCTACCTGCCTCTTTTTCCTTAACCTCTATCTCTCTGTGTACTTAAGATTACAGGAAATGCTCCCACAGGCCTTGCCTTGACCCACACTTTTGTTGGCTCAACCTTGTTCTGTAAGTTACTAGTGGCCTAGCCAAATCTACTTGCTGAGGCCTAGGAAGAATGCCTTGCACAGTTGCCAGTGGGTTCACAGAAACCAGGGCTGAACAGCCAGATGGTCTCTAAATAATACAGCTTTCTAGTAGAAATATATCTACTGGTCCCCAGGAAAAAGAGTGAATGACAGGAAATGTGTGTAGTAATATCAGTTTGCCTCCTCCTCTGAAGTCAGGAGACACAGTTTTACCTTTTCCAACTGGAAAAGATAAAGCAAATCTGAGAGCAAGACATAGGCTTGAAAGGATTTCTGGAGATGGCTAAAAGTCTGCTAGCCAGCCAACTCAAGATGTTCTGGTGCTGTGTTTGTGTCCTGTCTTGAGAAAATAGATCTTTCCTGTGCAGGTACTAGAACTAATTCCAGGAAGCATATCCTACTCTAGAATGTGCAGAGAGGGGAATCATTTCTATATGCCCAACTACATCCCTTACCCCATGCTTACCCGGCTTCAGGTCCACCCTTTGACAGGTCAAACACTTGAGATGGGTTAAGGTACTGCTTGAATTTCCGGAGGAAGACGATCCCTTGATGATCGCCACTTTTGGAGTTGATGAAGATGAGAAGGGGGCATGAACAGGCTGAAGACCAATCAAGATGCCAAAAGTCTGGAGATACTACTAATTGGCCTAATAGTGCACACAACAGAAAGAAAAGAAAAAAGAAAAAAAAAAAAAAAGAAAAGGGCCATTGAGATGACTTAACATCAAAATTTGCAGACTTTTAAAAACAGCTTTATTGAGGTATAACATATACAAAGAACTGCATATATTTTAATGTGTACAATTTAGTGAGCTTAGACATATGCAAATACTCATGATACCATTACCACCATCAAGATAACAGGCATCTAATACCTCCCACAGCTTCCTTGTGCCTCTGAGACTGAAGAACAGAAGGGAAGTCAGATGCAACCCAAAGGGGCTTTCATTGAAAAAAAAAAAAAAGCTGATCTTTGCCCAGCTGTTGCCAGGTAGCCAATATTTCTTAAGCAACTACTACATACCAATCATCATGCTAGATACTTCTACAGTTCTAGACCTTGCCCTCAAGCTGGGGAGACAGACATACAAAAATGTGTATTGTAACACAAAGAATAAAAAATTGGTACCACAACCAAAGGTCAATAAAATGTCAAGGGGAAACTAAGGAAAGAGAAGACTGAGAGCTTAGGAGAAGGATCAACACACCTAATGAATACTAGCTCAGTGAGTGATGGCTCAGTTGCTACACTGAGAAGATATAATGTCAGGAGAGATAGGTAGGAAAGGCTGCCTTTCAGCCAAGAACTAATAACAGAAGATATCAACGTGGGGTGAAGCAGGGCACTTTAATTGCTCCTCTAAGGCTCTGGTAGAGCAATCTAAGTTATCATATCAACTTTCAGGGGAAACAAGACTATAGGGAAATTGTCTGGACAAGACAGAAGCTTTTAATAATCCCCAATAGTAAAATTCCCCATAGAGAAGTGGAGTTATAGCAGTCTAAATTGCCAAAGCCTGCCAGCTCATGCTGAGTCGTAGAGTCTGTTGGCAGGGAGACAGGCAGTGAGCAATGGCCTCATAGGAGATGCTAGACAAATTATGAGCCCCCAAACCTCTGAGCTCATAGCTTTGCAGGGATTCCCCAGCAAAAATAAGTGCAAAGAGGAAAAAGGATATGGGTTGCTCCTGAATGGTGTGGGCTAGGGGGAGAGAGGCAGGTTGAAATGCCCCATTTGTTGTAGCCTGGATAAAAAGAAGCCTGAAGGAAGACTATTGACTTGAGCAGACTTCATGGCTATTTTACCTGGAAAAATCTAAAGCAAGCTTCCTCTATGGGCTAAGTTCTAATCACTGGCCAGTGGAACTTGAAGGCATCCTGAACCAGTTAGGCTGTCATGCACCACATTTTCAGAGCTTGCCAGGACTTATAACTACATGAGGAGTCTGCTATGTTCCTTCAGTAGCATAGCCTGGAAGGAGTTATCCTCCTTGAACATGTTATCCTTTTTTTTTTTTAACACTTTTTTAAATGAAAAATATGTTAAAATAGTGGTAGTTAAGACATTCATTCATTCAACATATATGTACTGAGGGCATTCTTTGTGCTTGTCCTTGTTATGTTCTGATATATAATGATAGACAAGATAGAAACAATCTTTGCTCTTGTGGAACTTATATTCTAATATAAGGATACAGACTGTAAGAAATAAATATAGAAATAATGTGATATGAAGAAAAATAGAGCACGAAAAGGGGATGGAGACTGAAGGGGATGTTATTTTAGACAAGATGATCAGGAATGGCTCCTCTGGGGAGATGACATTTGAGATGAGATTTGAATGAAGGTAGTAAGTAAAGCAGATATCTGGGGGAATAGTTTTTTAGGGGTCAGGAGGAAGATTAAGAAGCTACCCAGATGGCCTAGGATGTCTAGGGACAGTGAAGAGAAGAGCATGGCTACTGTGGAGTAAAGGAGAGAGGTGACAGGGACCAGATAAAATGACAATAAGGTGTTAAATGAATCCTATGAACAAGGTGACAAGATTACTACATGGATAGTAATGTGGGCTAGAATATAGCAATGTTAAGAAGATTCATAACCAAGTAAATAATCATGTCCACAAGGTTGCTTTTGAATAGGCTAATGTTAATTGTAAGGGAATGTCCTGCATTATTCAGCAATTTTAACTAATTAAAATAAAAATATAGAAGGGCAACTTGTCAACTTTGAAGTACCTACAGCTGGAGGGAGAGCCACTGGATGACAGAATCAAGATTGACAAATGACCTTAACAAGCAGTTGGGTCAAAGTCAACAAGCTGAAAAGGGGATAAATATAAGGCTTGGCCTTTAGGCCCAAGGGCATAAATTGCAGCAGAACAGGACAATAGGAACTTGGCTTGGCAGCATCAAAGTGTGAAAAGGGCTTAGGGGATTTACTTGACTTTAAGCTCCAGATGAGTCAACAGTCTGAAAGAGCCTTTCAAAAAAGAGTTCATGCTTCTTTGAGCTACATTAATATAATCACAGTGCCCCAAACCAAGGAGCCAACAGTCACTCTCAAACTTGTTCAGTTCATACCACGAAAGGATGTTAAGGTTGGCTTCCTGTTCCCCTTCCTGTATTTTAAAGTCCTCTTTTACAAATGTTAACTCCTCATTTAACCCTCATAAGGCATCCGAGCAGGAAACAAATGGTACATAAGGCAGAGAGAGGTTAAGTAACTGGCCCAAGGTCACACAGTTAGTACATGATGGAGTATGCTCCCAAGACTAGTAGTATCAGCATCATCTGGGGATGTGTTAGAAATGAAAATTCTTGTGCCCTACTCAGCTCTACTGAATCAAAAGCTGTGGGGCAGGGGCTGGGGCCTAGAAATCTGTGTTTTAATAAGCCTTCCAGATGATTCTGATGCATTCTCAGATTTGACAAATACTGCATATGAATTTTGCCCCCATGTGAATCAGGGATTCTGTCTTAGTCATATCCTATTCTCTACATTGTTCATCACTGAGTCTTACATATACTTGGCATTCAGTAAATGTATTAATTAATTCATGCAACAAATCTTGACTGTGCATATGCCATGTATCCCGGTTTAAGTGCTAGTGGTACAAGAGCTCCCAGTCTGGAGTAGAAGACATTCATGTGATGAACTATAATATAGTGTGGTAAGTGCTCTGAGATATGTGTTCTGGGTTCACAGCAAAGGAAGTGATTTATTTGTCAAGAGAAATGGGGAGGAGCAATTACAGAAACCTTTAAACAGAAGATAAGAATTAACTTTGTTCTCACCCTCTAGGATGAGAGAAGAAGCAGATTAGGTAGGAAAAGGGGGAAATTAGAAGACATTCTCAGAAATTAAGAGTTTGTTGACCAAATAAATAATGAATGAATAGATGAGTGCTACTCAGCAATGGCACGTGTTTCCTCAGATGCCTCCACTCTGGGATGTTAGAGAAGGGATTCCCTAGCTTGGCCAGAGGGGTTGGCCCAGATCATTTTTAATGATTTTATCATCTCCAAGATGGGTGGGACTTCCCAACGGGAGACCTATCCATTAAGGATAGGTCCAAGAAGCCAGAAAAAGTCAAGAAGATACAGAGGTTTTAAAAGCTACTCCTAATAAACTAAGTAATACATGCTAGAATGACGGGTTCTCAAGAGTGACATTCAGTTGGATCAAGACTGCAGATGACGAAGATGAAAGGCTAACTCATGGGGCATTAACGTGAGTCACTACACCAAAAGAATGGCTTAGCATAGGTGCTTCTAAGAAATAATGACATTGGTGGAAAGCAAAAGGAAGCAGCAATACTATTAGCTGACCATCTATAATAGGAGTAAGAAATTATATAGGATGGGAAAAAACAAACTAAAAAACTCTAACTTCCACCAGGCCAGGAAACATAGAACTCATTGGGCCAGTTACAAAGAAGAGGTAGCAGCCCCTTAACACTTATTTGGGAGTGATTTATTAGATGCTGAAGTGGCTATCCTTCAGACTCCCCAAAGACATCTTCCCCAGGTTCCTGTAGTGGTGAGCAAAGTCTCACCACTTCACATTCAGGACTTCATTGACTTTCACTAGGAGTCTGAGTACACTTGGCTGACTAGTTTGTTACTTTTCCTGTTTTATCAACTCCATCTTTCCCGTAGTCTCTTTTTTCTCCTAGCCAGTCAAGTATCCTTTATGTACCAAGGCATCAGTCTCATGACTTCTCTAGTCACCTATCTTGTAGGTGAATCTATGTGGATAAATATTTGAATAGATCTGAGATTATTATATATATATGCATCCCTGAGTGAGGGATATGTGCCTGAGCATGTCATCATGGGGACATATGAGTATGTTTGCCTGCAGAAAACTGTGTGAGTGGCTCATTCCATGTACCAATGTCTGTCTGTATCTGTGTTGGGATTAGGAAAGAAACTGGAAAATACTAGAACAGCTCACATACATGTATGTGCACATATGCTGTGTCTAGTTCTAAAACTGTTGTAATGATTACAGGAATCCTTCCTCCTTTTGTTCTCTAAGGAAACTATATACTCTTCTTTCTTTTCCTTTCTCTGCTCCCAGCTAATGCTGGGTTTTACTTGGCAATGAAGTAGGCAGCAAGCAAACAAAATTATTTCATGGATTATCTAGTGTCTGGAAATCAAGAAAAAGCTGAAATGAATTCTGATCATTTGGTAACAACTGTGACAGAGGCTACAAAGAACATCCCCACATACAGATACATCTACACTCACCATCCCAAAGGTCTAAAAATCATGAGCTGTCTTTACACATAGGGGCTTTCCTGGTGGCTCAGCGGTAAAGAATCTGCATGCAATGCACAAGACACAGGAGACGCAGGTCTGATTCCTGGGTCAGGAAGATCCTCTGGAGGAGGAAATGGCAACCCACTCCAGTATTTGTGCTGGGAAAATCCCATGAACAGAGGAGCCCGGTGGGCTATGGTCCATGGGGTTGCAAAGAGTAGGACACACTGAGCTGCGGAGCACACAGGTATGCTCTACACATTTGCACACTTGTACTTTCAGAAATGCTTGACTAGTTGACCAGAATAATTTAATTGCAGTCATTTCCCCCAGGCTTTGCACCCTCCTTCCCTCCACAATGTATTTCTGAGATTAACATTTAGCTACTCACCATCACCTTTGGGGTCGCTCAGGGCAGTGGGAGGAATGACTGATGATCGATGACTTCCAAACCAGCATTCCTTGGAAAACCGTCTCCTGCAGTCATCATGCACCTGGAACGACAGGAGAAGAAAGAAAAAAAGAAAAACATGAGTGGGGTGAAAAAAGGATAACATAGAGCATCATTTTGTCTCAATTCCAAAATTTAAGTGCTTAGTACTCAAAACTCCCTTTTTGAGATTTGGTGCCATACACATACTCCTGACTCAACGTCTTTTTCCATTTTGAGTCTGCATCATCCTTGAATGTGGTCTCTGAACCCTGTTCCTTTCAAAGGTGCCTTTCAGAAGATACTATTATAGGCACTGAGTAGATGCCAGTCCTAGGGTACAATTTTAGTGGCCTACAGAATGGGGAGTTTACTTGTAGTATAAGAGTGCTAATCCTGATAATATGTTATTATACTTCAAACCTTACAACAGTCATGTGTGTTAGGGAAGACATTATTAAATTTGTTTTAGAAATAAGAAAACCAAAGCTCAGAGAGGAAAAGGATTTTGCTCAAGGTCAAACTTTGAAGTAAAAAACCTAAGACTCGGCCACCTTCCCTACTAATGGCATACTTCCCAGATTTCTGATATCTTCAAGCATCACTTCCTGAAAAATTACACAGTTACTAGATGACATGAACCTGGCCTAATTAGGCAAAATTAATTGAAAAAGATCCAGAGGACAACCAGAGTTGTCTTATTTTTAAATGACAATATAATTGAAATAAACATTACATTAATTTCAGGTATACAACCTAACGACCTGATATCTGTATACATTGTGAAATTGTCACCAGAGTGAGTCTAGTTAAATCAATAATTATACATGGATACATTTTTTCCTTGTGATGAAAACTTAAGATTTACTTTTCTTTAAAACTTTTATTTTATACTGGAGTATAACTGATTAACAATGTTGTGTTAGTTTTAGGTATACAGTGAAGTGATTCAGTTACACATGTACATGTATATATTCTTTTTCATGTTCTTTTCTCATTTAGATTATTATAGAATATTGATCAGAGTTCCCTGTGCTGTTCAGTATGTCACTGATGGTTACTAGATTTACTTTCTTAAGGAACCCTAACATATTACTAAAGGAATCCATCAAAACACAAGAAACCAAGAGGAGAAGACAAGAACAGAGAACTACAAAAACAACCAGAAAACAATGAACAAAATAGCAGTAAGTAAATACCTATCAATAATCACTTTAAATTTAAATGGATGAATTCTCCAATCAGAAGAAATAGAGGGCTGAACGGATACCAAAATAGGGCACATATATGCTGCTGACAAGAAACTCACTTCAGATCTAAAGCCACACACAGACTGAAAGTGCAAATGGATATTAAAAGAAAGCCATAATAGCAACACTTATATTTGACAAAACAGACTTTAACACAAAGACTGTAACAAAACAAGGAAGGGCATTAAATTATGATAAAGGGGTCAATCCAACAAGAATATATAACATTTGTAAACATTTATGCACTCAACAGAGGAGCACCTAAATATATAAAGCAAATATTAACAGAAATAACTGAAGAAAGAGACAGAAACACAAGAATTTTAGAGGACTTTAATATCCCAGTTACATCAATGGATACATCAGCCAACAGGTAGTCAATAAGGAAACGCTGGCCTTAACAAATTAGATTACCTTAACACATGAGATTACCTTAATAGATATACATAGAACATTCTATAAGAAAGCAGCAGAATACATATTCTTTTCAAGTGTGCATAGAACATTCTTCAGATACATCACATGCTAAGCCATAAAACAAAGTCACATTAAATGTAAGAAGATTCAAATCATGGTAAACATCTTTTCTGAAAACAACACTATGAAATTAGAAATCAACTACATGAAAAAAACTGGAAGAAACACAAACATAAGGACACTAAATGACGTGCTGCTAAATAACCAATAGGTCAATAAAAAAATCTAAATATACCTTGAGACAAATGAAAATGGAAAAACACCTCTAAAATCTATGTTGTTGTATTCAGTGTTAAGTCGTGTCCAAATCTTTGCAACCCCAAGGTCTGTATCATGCCAGGCTCCCCTGTCCTCCACTGTCTCTTGGAGTTTGCTCAAATTCATGTTCATTGAGTTGGTGATGTTATCTAACCATCTCATCCTCTGTTACACTCTTCTCTTGCTTTCAATCTTTCCCAGCACCAGGGCCTTTCCTAGTGAGTCGGCTTTTCACATCAGGTGGCCGAAGTATTGAAGCTTCAGCTTCAGCTTCAGCATCAGTCTTTCTAATGAATATTCAGGGTTGATTTCCTTTAGGAAGGAAACAGCAACCCACTTCAGTATTCTTGCCTGGGAAATCCCATGGACAGAGGAGCATGGCAGGCTATAGTCCATGGGACTGCAAAGAGTCAGACACAACTGAGTGGCTAATACACTGACTGGTTTGATATCCTTGTAGTCCAAGTCACTCTCAAGAGTCTTCTCCAGCACCATAGTTTGAAAGCATCAATTCTTTGGCACTCAGCCTTCTTTATGGTTCAACTCTCACATCCATACATGACTACTGCAACAACCATAGATTTGACTATATGGTCCTTTGTCAGCAAAGTGATGTCTCTGTTTGTTAATACACTGTCCAGGTTTGTCATAACTTTCCTTCCAAGCAGCAAGCATCTTTTAATTTCATGATGGCAGTCACTGTCTGCAGTGATTTTGGAGCCCAAGAAAATAAACTCTGTCACCTCTTCCACTTTTTCCCCTTCTATTAATAGTTGCCATTGAGTGATAGGACCAGATGCCATGATCTTAGTTTTTCCAGCGTTGAGTTTCAAGCCAGCTTTTTCACTCTCCCTTTTAACTCTCATCAAGAGACTCTTTAATTCCTTTTCACTTTCTACCATTAGAGTGGTACCATCTGCATATCTGAGGTTGTTGATATTTCTCCTGGCAATCTTGATTCCAGCTTGTGCTTCTTCCAGCCCAGCATTTCTCATGATGTACTCTGCATATAAGTTAAATAAGCAGGGTGACAATATACAGCCTTTTCATATTCCTTTCCCAATTTTGAACCAGTCAGTTGTTCCAAGTCCAGTTCTGTTTTTTTTTTTTTCTTTGATCTGCATAGAGATTTCTCAGGAGGCAGGTAAGGTGGTCTGGTATTCCTATCTGTTTAAGAATTTTCCACAGTTTGTTGTGAGCCACACAGTCAAAGGCTTTAGAGTAGTCAGTGAAGCAGAAGTAGATGTTTTCCTGGAACTCCTTTGCCTTCTCCATGATCCAATGAATGTTGGCAATTTAATCTCTGATTCCTCTGCCTCTTCAAAACCCAGCTTGTACATTTACAAGTTCTTAGTTCACGTATTGCTGAAGCCTAGTTTGAATGATTTTGAGCATAACCTTGCTGGCATGTGAAATGAGCACAGTGTAGTGTAGTTTGAGCTTCTTTTGCATGTCCCAAAATCTATGGGACACAGCAAAAGCGGGAGGGAGTTTTATAACAATACAGGTGTATTTGAAGAAACAAAAATCTCAAAGAATCTAAATATCCATTTAAAGGAACTACAAAAAGAAGAAGAAGCAAAGCCCAAACTTAGGAGAAGGAAGAAAATAATTGATAATAGAGGAAATAAATGAGATAGAGTCTAAAAAATACAAAAGATCAATGAAAGTAAGAGCTGGTTTAAGAGAGGAATTAAAGAGTCTCTTGATGAGGGTTAAAAGGGAGAGTTAAAAAGCTGGCTTGAAACTCAACGCTGAAAAAAGTAAGATCATGGCATTAAAAAGACAAGCAAAATCAAGAAACTATTTAGTTAGACTGATCAAGAAAAAAAGGAGCACCCCAAAAAAGATAATCAGAAATTAAAAAGGAAAAATTATAACTTTACACACCAGAAATACAAAGGATTATAAGAGAATACTATGAACAATTATATGCCAACAAATTAAACAACCTAGAAGAAATGAAAAAAACTTCTAGATCATATAATCATCCAATACAGAATCACAAAGAAACAGAAAATATGAACTGACTCATTACTAGTAATGAAATTGAATCAGTAATCAAAAAACCCTCCCATAGAAAAATCAAGGTCCAGATGGCTTCATGATGAATTCTATTAAATATTTTAAGAAGAGTTAATATCTATCAGTTTCAAAAAAAATGACAAAGGACTACTTCCAGACTCATTCTATAGGGCCACCATTATCCTGATACCAAAACCAGACAAAAACACTACAAGAAAGAAAATTACAGGCCAACATCTTTGATAAATATAGATGCAAAAATCCTCAACCTAGCCATAGCAATGAGGTTCAAAAAAGAAATAAAATCATCAAAATAAGAAAAGCAAAAGTAAAAAAATCACTATTTTCATATGACAGAATACTACATAGAGAAGACACCAAAGACTGCACCAAAAATGTAGTAAAGGTAATGAATTAAGAAATTTGCAGACACAAAATTAATATACAGGAACCTGTTGCATTTCTATACACTAATGATGAACTATCAGAAAGAGAAATGAAGAAAAGAATCCAATTTATAATTGCATCAAAGATAATAAAATACCTAGGAATAAATTTAACCAAGGAAGTAAAAAGACCTGTAACCTCAAAACAATAAGACAATGATTAAAGAAACTGAGGATGACACACCAAAATATGGAAAAATATATCACAGTCATGAACTGGATGACTCAATATTGTTAAAATGTCCATACTCCCCAAAGTAATCAACAGATTAAATGCAATCCCTATCAAAATATCAATGGCATATTTCACAGAACAAGAAAAAACACAGTTCTTAGATGAAAACACAAAAGACTCCTAATAGCCAAAGCAATCTTGACAGAACAAAACTAGAGCTGTCACACTTCCATACTACAAAGCTATAGAATTCATAGCAGTATGGAACTGGCACAGATCAAGGGAAAAGAACAGAGAGTCCATAAATAAATCCACACTCATATGATCAGCTAACTTATGACAAAAGAGATAATAAGAATATAAATGGAAAAAAAGACAGCCTCTTCAATAAAACTGGACAGCTGTATTGAAAAGAATGAAACTGGACCACTTTCTTACAAATACATGAAAATAAAATAAAATGGATTAGAGGCTTAAATGTAAGACTTGAAACCATAAAACTAGAAGAAAACATAAGCAATGAGCTCTTTGAAATATTTTTTTTTTGTATATGTATCCTCAGGGAAGGCAACAAAAGCAAAAATAAACAAATGGAACTATATGAAACAAAGACTTTTGCACAGTGAAGGAAAACACCAACCAAATGAAAAGAGAACCTCCTGACTGGACGAAGATAATTGCAAGTGATATACCCAGTAAGTGGTTGATACGGAAAATATATCAGGAACACATACAACCCAATACAAAAAACAAACAAACAAACAAACAAACTGGTTAATAAATGGGCAGAGGACCTGAACAGACATTTGCCAATGTAGACATATAGATAGCCAACAGGCACATGGAAAGATGCTCAACATCTTTAATCATCAGGGAAATGCAAATCAAAATGACAATAAGCTATCACCTCACAAGTTTCTGATGACTTTTCAAAAATACAAGAAACAACAACTGATGGTGAGGATGTAGAGAAAAGGTTCCCTTGTGCAATGTTGGTGGGAATGTAAATTGATGCAGCCACTATGTAAAACATTATGAAGATTCCTCAAAAGAACTAAAAATAGAACTACCATGCAACCCATCAATTCCACTTCTAGGTATTTATCCAAAGAAATGAAAACACTAACTCAAAAAGATATACATACCCCTATGTTCACTGAATACTATTTAAAATAACAAAAATATGGAACCACTGTAAGTGTCCATTCATAGGTGAATGGATAAAGAACATGTTATATATATATATATATATATATACACACAGATATAATGTATACATATATAATACATACATATACACACATATGTATATACATACACACATATAATATATATATAATGTACATACATGTCTATATTTTTATATATATAATGGTATATCACACAGCCATAAAAGAGAACATTTTGTCATTTGTGGCAACATGGATGGACTTGGAGGTTATTATGCTAAGTGAAATAAATCAGATAGAGAAACACAAATACAGTATTATTTCATATATATGTGAAACCTGAAAAGAAAACACATGAACAAACATAACAAAACAGAAATGGGCTCATATACACAAACTGGTGGTTGCCAGAGTGGAAGAGGTTGGGGGATGAGTGAAATAAGTGAGTGGGATTAAGAGGCAAAAACTTAGGACTATGAAACAGCTTTCAAGCTAGGCCTCAGTGGGGTTTCTCTGGTAGCTCAGCTGGTAAAGAATCCGTCTGCAATGCAGGAGACCCTGATATGATTCCTGGGTCATAGGTATGACTCCTGGGAAGATCCCCTGGAGGAGGGATAGGCTATCCACTCCAGTATTCTTGGGTTTTTCTGGTGGCTCAGATGGTAGAGAATCTGCCTGCAATGTGGAAGACCTAGGTTTGATACCTGAGTTGGGAAGATCCCCTGGAGGAGGGCATGGCAACTCACCCCAGTATTCTTGCCTGGAGAATCCCTGTGGACAGAGGAGCCTGGCGGGCTACAGTCCATAGGGTTGCAAAGAGACACAACTGGGTGACTAAGCACAGCACACAGCACAGGTCTCAGCAGTATGTGAACTAACTTGCAGTTGTACAAGCTACGTTGAGAAAAGGTAGAGGAACTAGAGCCCAAATTGCCAACATTCATTGGATCATGGAGAATGCAAAGGAATTCCAGGAAAACATCTACTTCTGTTTCAATGACTACTCTAAAGCCTTTTACTATGTGGATCACAACAAACTGTGGAAAATTCTTAAAGAGATTAGAGTACTGGACCACCTTACCTGTCTCCTGAGAAACCAATATGATGGTCAAGAAGCAACAGTTAGAACCAGACATCGAACAACTGACTGGTTCAAAATTGGGAAAGGAGTGCAACAAGGCTGTATATTGTCACCCTGCTTATTTAACTTTTATGCGGAGTACATCATGCGAAATGCCAAGCTGGATGAATCACAAGCTGGAATCAAGACTGCCAAGAGAAATATCAACAACCTCAGATATGCAGATGGTACCACTCTAATGGTAGAAAGTGAAGAGGAACCAAAGTATTTCTTGATGAAGGTAAAGAGGAGAGTGAAATAGCTGGCTTGAAACTCAACACTAAAAAAACTAAGATCATGGCATCTGATCCCATCACTCAATGGCAAATATTAATAGAAGGGGGAAAAGTGGAAGCAGTGACAGATTTTATTTTCTTGGGCTCCAAAATCACTGCAGACAGTGACTGCCATCATGAAATTAAAAGATGCTTGCTCCTTGGAAGGAAAGCTATGACCAACCCAGACAACATATTGAGAAATAGACATCACTTTGCTGACAAAGGACCATATAGTCAAATCTATGGTTGTTGCAGTAGTCATGTACAGATGTGAGAGTTGGACCATAAAGAAGGCTGAGCACTGAAGAACTGATGCTTTTGAATTGGAGTGCTGCAGAAGACTCTTGAGAGATCAAACCAAGTCAATCCTAAAGGAAATCAACCCTGAATATTCATTGGAAGGATTGACGTTTAAGTTGAAGCTCCAATAGTTTGGCCACCTGATGCAAAGAGCTGACTCATTGGAAAAGACCCTGATGCTAGGAAACATTAAGGCAAAAGGAGAAGGGGGCAACAGAGGATGAGATGAAATGGCTAGATAGCATCACTTATTTAATGGACATCAATTTTAGCAAACTCTGGGAGATAATGGAAGACAGAGTAGCCTGGTGTTCTGTAGTGCATGGGGTTGCAAAGAGTTGGACACAACTTAGAAACTAAACAACCACCACAACAACATATATATATATATAATTATTAGATATACATACAAAGATCCTGATGCTGGGAAAGATAGAAGCAGGAGGAGAAGGGAATGGCAGAGGATGAGATGGTTGGATGGCATCACCAACTCAATGGACCTGAGTTTGAGGAAGCTCACGAAAATGGTGAAGGACAGGGAAACCTGGCATGCTTCAGTCCATGGGGTCACAAAGGGTTGGACATGACTGAGTGACTGAACAACAACCATACATACAAAAAAGAGAAAGGAATCTAAACATAATACTAAAGAAAGTGAAAGTGAAGTCACTCAGTCATGTCCGACTCTTTTGCCACCCCACGGACTGTAGCCTACCAGGCTTCTCTGTCCATGGGATTTTCCAGGCAAGAGTACTGGGGTGGGTTTCCATTTCCTTCTCCAGGGATCTTCCAGACCCAGGGATCGAACTCAGGTCTCCTGCATGCAGGCAGACGCTTTACCCTCTGAGCCACCAAACATAACACTAAAGGTGGCCTTCATATCACAAAGGAAGAGAGGAAAAGAAGAAAAGAACAAAAAGAAATACAAAAATAATGAAAAAATAGCAATAAGCAATACTTATCAGTAGTCACTTTAAATATAAATATGAACTAAATGCTCCAAAAAGAATATGTAGAGTAGCTGAAGGGATTAAAAAAAAAAAACCCATATATATGCACCTAAAAGAAATTCACTGAAGATCTAAAGATATATACAGACTGACAGTGAGAGAATGGAAAAGAGTATTTAATGTAAATGGAAATTAAACAAAAGCCAGGATAGCAATAGTTACATCACACAGAATAGAGTTTAAAACAAAGACTATAACAAAGACAAAGGAAGATGTTACATAATGACATAGGGATCAAACCAAGAAGAACATATAACAATTGAAAACATATATACACCCAACACAAGAGCAAATAACAACCTACATATCAATAAACAGATTATCTAGATAGAAAACCAATAAGGAAATATTGTCCTTAATACATAAGACAAACTGTTCTTTATATATATTCCATTCAAAAGCAGCAGAAAATAAGTTACTTTTGACTATACATGGAAAATTATCCAGAATAGATCACATGTTAGGCTGAAGAAAACATCTCAGTAAATTTTAAGAAAATTGAAATTATATCAAACAACTCTTCTGACCACAATGTTATGAGACTATAAATAAACTACAAGGAGATAAAACAAAACTGGAGGGGGCAATCCCAAGATGGCAGAGGAATAGGACGGGAAACCACTTTCTCCCCGACAAATTCATCAAAAGATCATTTGAATGTTGAGCAACTTCCACAAAACAACTTCTGAACACTGGTGGAGGACACCAGGCACCCAGAAAGGCAGCCCAATCTCTTCAATAGGAGATAGGACAAAATATAAAAGACAAAAACAGAGACAAAAGATTTAGGGATGGAGACCCTTCCTGGGGAGGGAGTCGTGAAGGAGAAGTTTAATGCTCTCACAGCCATGTCTGTGGGGAGTTTTGGAATCTCAGAGGGCAACATAACTGGGAGGGGAAAAAAAATCCGCAGAATATGCACCTAACCACAACTGCCAGCAGAGAAGTGGCCCAGACGCTGATGTCCTTCTGCAGCAAGTGGGGGTTGGGCAGGGGGACGTGGGCTGCATCATTGGTCCTTAGGGTAAGGACTGGGCCTGAATGCCCTGAGGACATGCTGAAGGAGCTAAGGTGAGATAACCCAAATCCTGGGAACACCAGAGACCAAAAAAAAGGCTTTTCCTGCAAAAGGCTCTAAAGCCTCACGGTGACCCTTGGCACTATCACAGAACAAAGGATTGAGTGAATACCAAAGAAGAGCAAGCTGGCTGCCACACAGGGCCCTCCCTCCCTGAAGGCAGAGAGGCTGGCCTGTGACAGCCAAAAGGTAAGGGGCTGCTGCAAGCTCAGCCCCAGAGACTGCATCTTCCACCAAACTGTGAGCAGGTTCCCAGTTGCTAACCACATCTTCCTGGGATCCTGGAAGGTTGACATCTGTCAGGAGTGTCACAGCCTAAGATCAGCTCCCCAGAGGAGACACACAAAACACCTGGGACTGTGTTCTAGTGGCACACCTGGGAAACTGAGTGACCAGGACCAGGGAGGTGAATAAAAGCACAGCCCACCTGGGACAGTGCTCTCGTCAAGCACCCAGTTGCCTGAGCTGCTCGGACCTGGGAAGGGCACAAAACACACAGCCCATCTGGGTCTGAGCCCCTGTGGAGAACCTGAGTGGCTTATACCTGGGAATTGCATGAAATGCAGGGCCCACTTGGGACAGTGCCCCTGCAGAGCACCCTGGAGCCTGAGCAGTGTAGACCTGGGAAGTACATGCTGCCTTGGGCTGTGGCAAACCTAATGTGGTCCATCCACTGTGAGCATTCCCCACTGCATGCCAGTGGTATTTGTTTGCAGTGTCCCTCCCTCCCCACAACACAACTGAACAAGTGAGCCTAAATTAGTGGCCACCTTTGCCCCCTAGTGTCAGGGTGGAAATTAGATACTGAAGAGACTTGCAGAGGAAGGAAGCCAAAATAAACAAAGAAGGGGGAACTGCTCTGGAAGTGACAGGTGCAACAGATTAAAACCCTGCATTTAGTAATGGAGACTGTGCATTTTAAGGGTACCTATAGACCTTGAGAACAAGTACAAGCCGGAACAAGGGACCATCTGACACTGAACTGACCCCACACTGCCCACAACAGCCAAAGAGAAATTTCTAGATATATTTTTACTATTATCACTTTTTAATTATTGTTTTAAAATTAGTTTTTTATTACTCCTTTAACTTTCATTTTTATAGCCTACTATTACTTTAAAAAACCTATTTTTTAAAAACAAGTTCCATATATATTTTAAAAAATTTTGTGATTATGTTTTGTATTTTTATATTGTATTTTTGAGAGTCTAACATCTATTCTAGGTTTTTAATCTTTGCTTTTTGATATTTGTTATCAATTTTGTACTGCTAAGAATCTAATATTTGGTATCCATTTTCACTTAGGAATTTGATTACCGGGTTGATTGCTCTCTCCTCTTTTGACTCTCCCTTTTCTCCTCCTGGTCACCTCTATCTCCTTCCTCCCTCTTCTCTTCTCTACATAACTCTGTGAATCTCTCTGGGTGTTCCAGGCTATGGAGAGTACTTAGGGATTTGATTACTGGCTAGATTGCTCCCTCCCCTTTTGACTTCCCCTTTTCTCCTCCTGGTCCCTCTTCTCTTCTGTATATCACTCTGTGAATCTCTCTGGGTGCTCCTGGCTGTGGAGAGTCATTTCACCAATAACCTAGGGGTTTTATCTTCTATGCTGTATGGATGGAAAATTCTTTAGGCTACTGTAAGAGAAGGGCTGAAACCCAGAGGCAGGAGGCTTAACTCCAAAACTGTGAAACATCAGAGAACTCCTAACTCTAGGAAACATTAATAGACAAGAGCTCACCCAAAAGTGTCTACACCTACACTGAAATCAAGCTCCACCCAAGAGCCAAAAGGTTCCAGTGCAAGACACACCATACTAATTCTCCAGCAAAACAGAAACACAACCCTGAACATTAAAAAACAGGCTGCCCAAAGCCATGCCAAACCCATAGAAACTCCAAAACTCACTATTGGACACTTCATTGCACTCCAGAGAGAAGAGATCCAGCTCCACCCACCAGAAGACAGACACAAGCTCCCCCAATCAGAAATCCTTGACAAGCCATTAGTCTAACCCTACCCATAGGGAGCAGACTCCACAATTAAGAGGAACCACGAACTTCCAGCCTGCAGTAAGGGCACCCCAAACACAGCAATCTAAACAAAATGCAAAAGCAGAGAAATATTCAGCAGGTGAAGGAACATGATAAAAATCCACCAAAGCAAATAAAAAAGGAGGAGATAGGGAGTCTACCTGAAAAGAATTCAGAATAGTGATAGTAAAGATGATCCAAAATCTTGAAAACAAAATGGAGTTACAGATAAATAGATTAGAGACAAGGATTGAGAAAATGCAAGAAATGTCTAACAAGGACCTAGAAAAAATAAAAAAGAGTCAATCAATAATGAATAATGCAATAAATAAGACCAAAAACCCTCCAGAGGGAACCAACAGTAGAATAACTGAGGCAGAACAGAGGATAAGTGAGGTGAAAGAATGGTGGGAAAATCTCATATAAACAATCTATAATTTTATACCTAAAGGAACTAGAAAAAGAAAAACAAATATAACCAAAAGTTAATAGAAGGAAGTAAATGATAAAAATTTCTTCTGTAATAAATAAATGAAATAGAGACTAAAAAATGGAAAAGATCAATGACACTAAGAGCTGGTTCTTTAAAAGATAAAATTGATAAACATTTAGTCAGAATCATAAAAAAGAAGAGAGAGGATCCAAGTAAATAAAATCAGAAATGAAAAAGGAGAATTTACAACTGATACCACAGAAATACAAAGGATCATAAGAGATTTCTATGAAAAAGTATATGATAATAAAAAGGACAATGTAGAAGAAATGGACAAATTCCTAGAAATGTACAATCTCCCAAGACTGAACCAAGAAGAAATAGAAACCATTATTAGACCAATTACTAGTAATAAAACTAAATCAGTAATAAAACACCACTCTCAAGAAAGGAAAGTCCAGGACCAGATGGCTTCACAGGTGAATTTTACCAAACATTTAGATGAGTTGACACCTATATTCTCAAAGTATTCAAAAATTGAAGAAGAGGGAACACTTCCAAATTCATTCTATGAGGCCACCATTACCCTGATACCTAAACCAGACAAAACACAACAAAAAAGAAAATCAAAGGCTAATATCTTTGAAGAATATAGATGCAAAAATCCTCAACAAAATATTAGCAAACAAATGTTACAATACATAAAAAGGATCATACATGATGATAAAGCTGGATTCATTCTAGAGTCACAAGGGTGGTTCAACATACAGAAATCAATCAATGTGATACAGCACATTAACAAAAAGGAAAAAGCACTTGATAATCTCAATAAATGCATAAGAAGCATCTGACAAAATTCAAAATAAAAATTCTCATCAAAGTGGATATAATAAAGATGTGTTTGTTTACAACAAACTCATGGCAAACATAATACTCGGTGGAGAAAAGCTGAAAACCTTCCAGCCAAATTGAGGAATAAGACAAAGATGCCAACTCTCACTGCTTCTGTTTTACATATTATTAGAAGTCTTGGATATAGCCATGAGGCAAGCAAAAGAAACAAACATTGTCCAAATTGGAATAGAAGGAATAAAACTCATTATCTGAAGATGACATGCTACTCTATATACAGAATACTAAAGTCTATATGTAAAACTACTAGAACTAATAAATGATTTCAGAAAGGGACTAGGATACAAGTTTAATACCCAGAAATCTTTTGTATTTCTATACACTAATAGTGAAATATCAGAAAATGAAAGTGAAAAAAATCTTATTTAACTCTAGGAATAGAGGTGAAAGACTCATCATATGAAAACTATAAAATTTTGATAAAAGTGATTAAATATTACTCAAAGAAATGGAAAGATAATCACTTGTTCTTAGAATGGAAGAACTAATATTGCTAAAATGGCCATACTACCCAAAGAAATCTATAGATTTAATGCAATTCCTATCAAAATACCCATAACATTTTTCACAGAACTAGAACAGATAATCCTAAAATTTGTAGGAAACCAAAAAAGACCCAGAATTGCAAAAAAAAAAAAAAAAATCTTGACAAAGAATTAGAAAGCTGGAAGAATCACACCCCCTAACTTCAGATCTTCAGACTGTGTAGTAATACAAAGCAACAGTAATGAAAACATTATAGTATTGGCACTAAAACAGACACATGGATCAATGGAATAAAATAGAGAGCCCAGAAATAAACCCACACAGATATGGCCCATGACAAAGGAGGCAAGATTATACAATAGACAAAAGAGAGTCTCTTCAGTAAGTGGTGCTGGGAAAACTGGACATGTAGATTAAAAAAAATTAGAATATTCCCTTAAACCACATACAAAAATAAACTCAAAATGGTTAAAGACCTAAATTTTAAGACATAACACTTCTAGAGGAGAACAGGGGCAAAACATTCCTTGACATAAATCATAGCAATATTTTCTTAGATCAGTTTCCCAAAGCAAAACAAATAATTGGAAAATATTTAAAAATAGGACATAATCAAACTTAAAAGCTTTTGCACAGTAATGAAAACCATCAACAAAATGAAAAGATAACCTATGGAGTGAGAGAAAATATTTGCAATGTGACCAAGAAGCAGTTAATATCCAATATATACAAACAACCCATACAACTCAATACTGAAAAAAACAAATAACCCAATCAAAAAATGTGCAGAAAACTTAAAAAGACATTTTTCTAAAGAAGAAATACAGTTGGCTAACAAAAAGATCTCAATATCACTAATTATTAGGGAAATGCAATAGGGAAATGCAAATAGGGAAAAAAACTATAATGAGGTATCTCTTCACAGCACTCAGAATGGTTATCATCAAAAGGTATATAAATAATTGATGCTAGAGAGGATTTATAGAAAAGAGAACCCTCCTACACTGTTTGTGGGAATGTAAATTTGTGTAATCACTGTGGAAAACAGTATGGAGTTTTCATAAAAAACTAAACCATATGATCCAGCATTTCTACTACTTGGTATGTATCTGGAAAAAATGAAAACTCTAATTTGATAAGATACATGCATCTCAATGCTCTTAGCAGCACTATTTACAACAGCCAAGATGTGGAAGTAACCCAAGTGTCCATCAGAAAGTATGGTTTAAGAAAGTATGAAACATATACACAATGGAATATTACTGTCATAAAAGGAAATAAATCTTTCCATTTGCAGCAAAGTGCATGGACCTAGAGAATATTATGCTTAGTGAAATAAGTCAGAGAAAGACAAATACAATGGACGACAGAGGATGAGATGGTTAGATGGTATCACCGACTCAATGGACATGAGTTTGGGTAAACTCCGGGAGTTGGTGATGGACAGGGAGGCCTGGCGTGCTGCGATTCATGGGGTTGCAAAGAGTAGAACACGACTGAGCAACTGAACTGACTGATATGATATTATTTTTATGCAGAATCTAAAAAATAATACAAATAAATTTGATAAATAGACTCACAGAGAAAGAAAAAAGCTTGGGTTTTTGAAATGGGAGAGGAAGTAGAGGAGGGACAAATTAAGAGTATGGGATTAATAGATACAAAGTACTATACATAAAATAGATAAACAACAAGGATTTACTATATAGGAAATATGCAGTATATATAGTATATATACTGCATGAGGAAGTATATACGATATCTTGTAAAAATCCATAATGGAATATAATCTGCAAAAAATTGAATACTGTACATACTTTTATAACTCAATTATACTTTCATTAAAAATGAAACAAAAGATTATAAAGTGTAGATGAGGATAGGAAGCAATAGAAACACTTAGAATGGAATATTATTCATCCATAAAAAGGAATGAAATATTACATTCATTCTTGTTGCTGTTGTTTTGTTTACTAGCCTTTTATTTTTTGAGTAGAGTTGCTTTACAATGTTGTATTAGTTTCTACTGTACAGCCAAGTGGATCAATTTTCAGTTCAGTCACTCAATTTTGTTCAGTCCTTTGTGTCCACATGGACTGCAGCACGCCAGGTTTCCCTGTGGATCACCAACTGCCGGAGCTTGCTCAAACTCATCTCCATCAAGTCAGCGATGCCATCCAACCATCTCATCCTCTGTCATACACTTCTCCTTCTGCCTTCTATCTTTCCCAGCATCAGAGTCTATTCTAATGAGTCAGTTATTCCCATCAGGTGGCCAAAGTATTTGAGTTTCAGCTTCAGCATCAGTCCTTCCAATGAATATTCAGGACTGATTTCCTTTAGGATGGACTGGTTGGATCTCCTTGCAGTCCAAGGGACTCTCAAGAGTCTTCTCCAACACCACAGTTCAAAAGCATCAATTCTTCGGCACTCAGCTTTCTTTATGGTCCAACTCTCACATCCATACGTGACTAATGAAAAACCATAGCTTTGACAAGACGGACCTTTGTCAGCAAAGTAATATCTCTGCCTTCTAATATGCTTTCTAGGTTTGTCGTTGCTTTTCTTCCAAGGAGCAAGCGTCTTTTAATTTCATGACTGCAGTCACTGTCTGCAGTGATTTTGGAGCCCAAGAATATAAAGTCTCTCACTGTTTCCATTGTTTCCCCATCTATTTCCCATGAAGTGATGGGACCGGATGCCATGATCTTAGTTGTTTTTTTTTTTTTTTTTTTTTTTTAAATGTTGAGCTTTAAGCCAGCTTTTTCACTCTCCTCTTTCACTTTCATCAAGAGGCTCTTTAACTCCTCTTCGCCATAAGTGTGGTGTCATCTGCATATGTGAGGCTACTGGTATTTCTCCTGGCAATTTTGATTCCAGCTTGTGCTTCAATCAGACTCTCATTTCTCATGATGTACTCTTCATATAACTTAAATAAGCAGGGTGACAATATATAGCCTTAATACACTCCTTTCCCAATTTGGAACCAGTTCATTGTTCTATTTCCTTTTCTAACTGTTGCTTCTTGACCTGCATACAGATTTCGCAGGAGGTGGGTAAGGTAGTCTGGTATTCCCATCTCTTGAAGAATTTCCCACAGTTTGTTGTGATCCATGCAGTCAAAGGCATTCAGTTCAGTTCAGTTCAGTCGCTCAGTCGTGTCCAACTCTTTGCGACCCCATGAATCACAGCATGCCAGGCCTCCCTGTCCATCACCATCTCCCGGAGTTCATTCAGACTCACGTCCATCGAGTCCGTGATGCCATCCAGCCATCTCATCCTCGGTCGTCCCCTTCTCCTCCTGCCCCCAATCCCTCCCAGCATCAGAGTCTTTTCCAGTGAGTCAACTCTTCGCATGAGGTGGCCAAAGTACTGGAGCTTCAGCTTTAGCATCATTCCCTCCAAAGAAACCCCAGGGTTGATCTCCTTCAGAATGGACTGGTTGGATCTCCTTGCAGTCCAAGGGACTCTCAAGAGTCTTCTCCAACACCACAGTTCAAAAGCATCAATTCTTCGGCGCTCAGCCTTCTTCACAGTCCAACTCCCACACCCATACATGACCACTGGAAAACCATAGCCTTGACTAGACGGACCTTAGTCGGCAAAGTAATGTCTCTGCTTTTGAATATACTATCTAGGTTGGTCATAACTTTTCTTCCAAGGAGTAAGTGTCTTTTAATTTCATGGCTGAAATCACCATCTGCAGTGATTTTGGAGCCCCCCAAAATAAAGTCTGACACTGTTTCTACTGTTTCCCATCTATTTCCCATGGAGTGATGGGACCAGATGCCATGATCTTCGTTTTCTGAATGTTGAGCTTTAAGCCAACTTTTTCACTCTCCACTTTCACTTTCATCAAGAGGCTTTTTAGTTCCTCTTCACTTTCTGCCATAAGGGTGGTGTCATCTGCATATCTGAGGTTATTGATATTTCTCCCAGCAATCTTGATTCCAGCTTGTGTTTCTTCCAGTCCAGCGTTTCTCATGATGTTAGTGTAGTCAATAAAGCAGAAATAGATGTTTTCCTGGAATTCTCTAGCTTTTACTATGATGCAACAGATGTTGGCAATTTGATCTCTGGTTCCTCTGCCTTTTCTAATTCCAGCTAGAACATCTTGAAGTTCTCAGTTCACGTACTGTTGAAGCCTAGCTTGCAGAATTTTGAGCGTTGCTTTGCTAGTGTGTGAGATGAGTGCAATTGTACAGTAGTTTGAACATTCTTTGGCCTTGCCTTTCTTTGAGATTTGAATGAAAACTGATCTTTTCCAGTCCTGGGGACACTTGTGTTTTCCAAATTTGCTGGCATATTGAATGCAGCAACTAAACAACATCATCATTTAGGATTTAAAATAGCTCAGTTGGAATTCCATCACCTCCACTAGCTTTTTCATAGTGATGCTTCTTAAGGATGACATGAATTTGCACTCCAGGATGTCTGGCTCTAGGTAAATGATCATACCATCATGGCTTTATAGGTCATTAAGATACTTTTTTTTTTGTATAGTTCTTCCATGTATTCTTGCCCCTTCTTAATATCTTCTGCTTCTGTTAGGTCCATACCATTTCTGTCCTTTATTGTGCCCATCTTTGCATGAAATTTTCCCTCGGTATCTCTAATTTTCTTGCAGAGATCTCCAGTCTTTCCTATTCTATTGTTTTCCTCTATTTCTTTGCTTTGATCACTGAGGAAGGCTTTATTATCTCTCCTTGCTATTTTTTGGAACTCTGCATTCAAATGGATATCTTTCCTTTTCTCCTTTGCCTTTTGCTTCTCTTCTTTTCTCAGCTATTTGTAAGGCCTCCTCAGACAACCATATTGCCTTTTTTTTAAAAAAAATATAAATTTACTTATTTTAATTGGAGGTTAATTACTTTACAATATTGTATTGGTTTTGCCATACATCAACATGAATCTGCCACGGGTGTACATGTGTTCCCCATCCTGAACCCCCCTCCCTCCTCCCTCCCCATACCATCCCTCTGGGTCGTCTCAGTGCACCAGCCCCAAGCATCCAGTATCATGCATTGAACCTGGACTGGGGATTCATTTCATATATGATATTATACATGTTTCAATGCCATTCTCCCAAATCATCCCATCTTTGCCCTCTCCCAAAGAGTCCAAAAGACTGTTCTATACATCTGTGTCTCTTTTGCTGTCTCGCATACAGGGTTATCATTACCATCTTTCTAAATTCCATATATATGCATTAGTAAACTGTATTGGTGTTTTCCTTTCTGGCTTACTTCACTCTGTATAATAGGCTCCAGTTTCATCCACCTCATTAGAACTGATTCAAATGTATTCTTTTTAATGTATTCTTCTTAATACTCCATTGTGTATCTGTACCACAGGTTTTTTCTTTGTCTTAGAGACGTTTTTGATCACAGCCTCATTCATACAATGTTATGAATCTCCATCCATAGTTCTTCAGACACTCTATCAGATCTAATCCCTTGAATCTACTTGTCATGTCCACTGTATAAACATAAGGGATTTGATTTAGTTCATAATTGAATGACCTAGTGGTTTTCCCTACTTTGCTCAATTTAAGTCTGGATTTTGCAATAAGGAGTTCATGATCTGAGCCACAGTCAGCTCCTGGTCTTGTTTTTGCTGACTGTATAGAGCTTCTCCATCTTCAGCTACAAATAAAATAATCAGTTTGATTTCAGTATTGACCATCTGGTGATGTCCATGTGTAGAGTCGTCTCTTGTGTTGTTGAAAAGGGGTGTTTTCTATGACCAGTGCATTCTGGCAAAACTCTATTAGCCTCTGCCCTGCTTCATTTTGTATTCCAAGGCAAAACTTGCCTGTTACTCCAGTTATCTCTTGAATTCCTACTTTTGCATTCCAGTCCCCTATGATGAAAAGGATATCTTTTTTGGTGTTAGTTCTAGAAGGTATGGTTTTTCCAGTGGTCATGTATGGATGTGAGAGTTGGACTGTAAAGAAAGCTGAGTGCTGAAGAATTGATGCTTTTGAACTGTGGTGTTGGAGAAGACTCTTGAGAGTCCCTTGGACTGCAAGGAGATCCAACCAGTCCATTCTGAAGGAGATCAGCCCTGGGATTTCTTTGGAAGGAATGATGCTAAAGCTGAAGCTCCAGTACTTTGGCCACCTCATGCGAAGAGTTGACTCATTGGAAAAGACTCTGATGCTGGGAGGGATTGGGGGCAGGAGGAGAAGGGGACGACAGAGGATGAGATGGCTGGATGGCATCACTGACTCAATGGACGTGAGTCTGAGTGAACTCCGGGAGTTGGTGATGGACAGGGAGGCCTGGCATGCTGCGATTCATAGGGTCGCAAAGTGTCGGACATGACTGAGCAACTGAACTGAACTGAACTGAACTGAACTAGAAGGTTTTGTAGGTCTTCATAGAACCATTCATCTTCAGCTTCTTTATTATTAGTGGTTGGGGCATAGACTTGGATTACTGTAATATTGAATGGTTTGCCTTGGAAATAAACAAAGATCATTCTGTCACTGTTGAGATTGCACCCAAAGAATTTCAGACTCTTTTATTGACTATGAGGGCTACTCCATTTCTTCTAAGTGATGCTTGCCCACAGTAGTGTATATAATGGTCATCTGAATTAAATTCACACATTCTGGTCCATTTTAGTTCACTGATTCCTATAATGTCGATGTTCACTCTTGCCATCTCCTGATTGACCACTTCCAATTTACCTTGATTCATGGACCTAACTTTCCATATTCCTATGTAATATTGTTCTTTACAGCATCAGACTTACTTCCATCACCAGTCACATCCTCAGCTGGGTGTTGTTTTCGCTTTGGCTCCATCTTTTCATTCTTTCCAGAGTTATTTCTTCACTCTTTTCCCCAGCAGGATATTGAACACCTACTGACCTGGGGAGTTCATCTTTCAGTGTCATATCTTTTTGTTGTTTCATATTATTCATGGGGTTTTCAAGGCAAGAATAATGAAGTAGTTTGCCATTCCCTTCTCCAGTGGACCACATTTTGTCAGAACTCTCCACCATGACACGCCCATCTTGGGTGGCCGTACAGGCATGGCTCATAGTTTAACTGAGTTAGACAAGGCTGTCATCCATGCGATCAATTTGGTTAGTTTTCTGTGACTGTAGATTCCATTCTGTCTGGCCTCTGATTGATAAGGATAGGAGGCTTGTAGAAGCTTCCTGATGGGAGGGACTGGCTGTTGGGGAATCTGGGCCTTGCTCTGATGGGCAATGTCATGCTCAGTAAATCTTTAATGTCATGCTCAGTAAATCTTTAATCCACTTGATGGGTGGAAATGTGTTCCCTCCCTGTAGTTTTGCCTGAGGCCAAACTATGGTAGGGGTAATGCCAACCTCCTTCAAAAAGACTTATGCTGAGGCTCCCAGGACTGTTGTATTCAGTGCCCCTGACCCCATGGCAGCCCACTATCGACCCACGCCTTCACTGAAGACTCTTGGGCGCTCACAGGCAATTCTGGCTCAGTCTCTTGTGGGATCACTGCTCCTTTCTCCTGGGTCCTGGTGCACAGAAGGTTTTGTTTGTTCCCTACAAGCATCTGTTTCTCCAGTCCTGTGGAAGTTCTGTAATCAAATCCCACTGTCCTTCAAAGTCAAATTCCCTAGGGGTTCTCAGTCCTTTTGTAGATCCCCAGGTTGGGAAATCTGTTGTGGGCCCTAGAACTTTCATAACAGTGTGATAAGTTATTTGCTAAAACAGTTCTCCAGTTTGTGGGTCATCTGATCAGTGGCCCTATGGTGGGGCTAATGGCAACCTCCTCCAAGAGGACTTATGCCACCCACCGCACCTCCCAGATCTGCTGCAGCCAGAGCCACTGTCCCCGCAGCAGGCCTCTGCTGACTAGTGCCTCCTCAGTTGACACTCAAACATTTGAGCCCTCTGAGCTTCTCTGGCAGATATGGAGTTTGATTCTAAATACGATTTCACTCCTCCTACCGTCTTTTGGGGCTTCTCCTTTGTCCTTGGATGTGGGGTATCTTTTTTTTGGTGGGATCCAACATTCTCCTGTTGATGGTTGCCCAGCAGCAAACTGCAATTTTGGAGTTCTTGCAGGGGAAGATGAGCACACATTCTTCTACTCTGCTGTCTTTGGTACACTATATGTATACATATATCTCCTCTGTTTTGGATTTCTTTCCCACTTAGGTCACCACAGAACACTGATTATGGTTCCCTGAGGTATACACTAGGTTCCCATTAGTTATCAATTTTATATATTGTGTCAATAGTATATATATATATCAATCTCAACCTCCCAATTCATCCCACCCATCCCTTTCCCAGCTATGTGTGTACACATTTGTTCTCTATGTCTGTGTCTCTATTTGTTTTGCAGATAAGATCATCTATACCATTTTTCAAGATTCCACATATATGCATTAATATACAATATTTGCTTTTCTATTTCTAACTTACTTCACTCTGCATGACAGTCTCTAGTACATTCATTCTTATACATGGATGAACCTTGAAAATATTAAGCTAAATGAAGCATCAGTCAAAAAAAAGCCACTATTGTGTGATTTCATTTATATGAAATGTCCAAAATAGTCAAATTCTGAGACAAAATATAGATTAGTGGTTGCCAGAGCCTGCAAAAGGGGTCCTGGGGATTGACTGCCAATAGGTGTGTTGTTTCTTTTTGAGGTGATGAAAATGTTCTAAGATATTGTAGTGGTGATTACACAACACTGTGATATACTAAAAAAAAACCTGTATGTACACTTTAAATGGGTGAATTGTATGGCATGTGAATTATGTCTCAATAAAGATGTCACAAATTTTTAAAAAATCCTTAACAAAATATTAGTAAACTGAATTTAACAATGCATTACTAGAAGGATCATACATCAAGTAGTATTTATCCCAGGGATGTAAAGATGATTCAATATCTGCAAATCAATCAATGTAATACACCATATTAACAAACTGAAGAATAAAAATCATATGATAATCTCAATAGATGCCTAAAAAGCTTTTGACAAAATTCAACATTTATTTATGATAAAACTCTCCAGAAAGTGGGAATAGAGGAGACATACTTCCACTGAATAAAGGCCAAATGATAGCTAACAAAATGACAAACTGATAGCTAACAGCATACTCAATGTGAAAAGCTGAAGGTATTTTCTCTGAGATCAGGAATAAGACAAAGCATTCCACTCTTGGCACTTTTGTTCAACATGATATTGGAAGTCCTAACCACAATAGAAAAAAAGCAATAAAAGGAATCCAAATTGGAAAGGAAGATGTAAAATTGTCACTGTTTGCAGATGACATAGTACTATACATAGAATACCCTAAAGATGCCATGAAAACACTACTAGAACTCATCAATGAATTTAGGGAGGTTGTAGGATATGAAATTAAGACACAGAAATCTGTTGCATTTCTATATACTCACAACAAACTATGAGAAAGTGGAATTAAGAAAACAATCCTATTTACAATAACATCAAAAGAATAAAATACCTAGGAATAAATCTAACTGAGGATATTAAAGACCTTTACACAAAAAACTATAAAACACTGATGAAGGAAATTGAATATGACACAAGATATACCATCTTCATGGACTAGAAGAATGTTAAAATGACCATATTATCAAGGCAATCTACAGATTCAGTGCAATCTTTATAAAAATACCAACATCATTTTTCACAGAACTAGGACAAATAATTCTAAAATTTGTGTGGAAACACAAAAGACCCAAAAGAGCTATAACAATCTTGAAAGAAACAGAGCTAGAGGTATCAACCTCCATGATTACAAGCTGTACTACAAAGCTACAGTAATCAAAACACATTGGTACTGGTACAAAATGCCATAGCTCAATGGAACAGAATAGAGTGCCAAGAAATGAATGTACATTTTTTTGGCAATTAATCTATGACAAAGGAAGTAAGACTATACAATAGGGAAAAGACAACCTCTTCAATAAATGGAGCTAGATAACCTTGGCAGCTACATGCAAAAGAATAAACTGGATTACTCTCTCATATCATGACAAAAAATTTTCAAAATGGGTTAAAACCTTAGATGTAAGACCTGAAATTGCAAAAATTCTAGAAGTAAATACAGGTAAGTAAACACAGTAAGTTTTAGTAATATAAATATTATTGGTCTTAGTAATAGAAATATTTTGGGAGTGATGCTCAGGCAAGGGAAACAAAAGCAAATGGAACCTAATCAAACTATTCATACAAAGCTTTTGCACTGTGAGGGTTACTATCAACAAAATGAAAAGACCACCTAGTGAATGGTAAAAAAAATATTTGCAACCAAGATATCCAAGAAGAGTTTAATACCCAAAATATATTGTACAAAGAACTCATATAACTTAACATCATAAAAACAAAAAACTTGGTTGAAAAATGGACAGAGGACCTGAATAAATATTTTTCCAAAGAAGACATATAGATGACCAACAGGCACAAGAAAAGATGCTCAATATCACTAATCATCATGGAAATGTAAGTAAAACCCACAATGAAGACTGGTTCAAGATGGTGGAGTTGAAGGACGTGTGCTCATCTCCTCCTGTGAGAGGACCAAAATCACAACTGCTGAACAACCATCAACAAGAAGACAGTGGAACCCAACAGAAAAGATATCCCACATTCAAAAACAAAGGAGAAGGCAAGGAGGAGTGCAATCACAATAAAATCAAATCCCATACTCCCAGGTGAGTGACCCACAGACTGGAGAACAATTATACCACAGAAGTTCTCCCATTGTTGTGAAGGTTTTGAGCCCAATCAGGCTTCCCAGCCTGGGCATCCAGCAAATGTGATAACACACAGGGCCCTGTGGGGCTCCAGGGCACAAAGCCTTTCTGTGTCCCCCATTTCTTTCAGCATTCATTCAGCCTCCATAACCTTTCCTGAGTACCAATGGGCAGATTCAATCAGTTGTTAATTAGAGAAGGGAAAGGGGGTGAGACCAGGGAGAAACAGTCAAGAGCAGCCTTGGGGCAAGGTCCTATTTTCCCATCAACAGATACACACAACAATATATTTGAGCTATTTTGTAGATGCTGAACTCCCCTCTACCTGGGAGAAGTTAACAGTTAATGGTGATATGCTGCCCATGAGCATGTAGACCCCAGACCAATTAGACCTGAAGCTTGATGATGCTGACTCTTACTTATCTCATCACCAACCCATCAGAAGAATGTCCAGAGCTGATTATGTCCCCCTTGAACAATTACTATAAAACTTCTCACTATCTTCCTCAAGTTGGGACACACAGTTTTGAGGGCATCAGCTGGCTGTGGCCCCCTTTGCCTGACAAAGTAACAAATCTATCCTTCTCTACTTCTCCCCAAACCCTGTCCCTGAGATTTTATTCAGAACCAGTGTACAGAGAAGCTGAGCTTTTGGCACCCAGGGGACTAGGAATCCCCAGAGAATCTGACTTTGAAGGCCAGTGGGATTTGGTTGCTGGACTTCCATAGGACTGGAGGAAACAGAGACTCGACTGTTGAAAGGCACACAAAAAAACTTGTGTGCACCAGGACCCAGGGGAAAGGAGCAGTGACCCTACAGGAAACTGAACCAACCTACCTGCTAGTGTTGGAAGGTCTCCTACAGAGGTGTGGGGCAGCTGTGGCTCACTGCAGGGACAAAGACACTGGCAGCAGCAGTCTTAGGAAGCACCCATTGGCATGAGCCCTCCTGAGGTCGTAATTAGCCTTACCATAGAGCCTGTAGACTCCAGGGCTGGTTCACTTCAGGCCAAAGAAATAACAGGGAGGGATCACAGCCTCACCCATCAGCAGACAAGTGGATTAAAGTTTTACTGAGCACCAGAGCAGGACTCAGTTCTACCCACCACCAGTCCTTCCCATCAGGAATCTTGCACAAGGCTTAGATAGCCTCATTCACCAGGGGACAGAGAGAGAAGAAGCAAAAAGAACTACAATCGTGCAGCTTCCAGAATGAAACCACAATCACAGAAAGTTAAACAAAATGAAAAGGCAGAAGATTATCTCCTAGATGAAGTAACAAGATAAAATCATATAAAGACAACTAAATGAAGTGGAGATAGGCAACCTTCCAGAAAGAGAATTCAGCATAATGATAGTGAAGATGATCGAAGATCTTGGGAAAAGATGGAGGCAAAGATTGAGAGGATGTAAGAAGTGTTTAACAGAGACCTAAAGAACAAATAGAGATGAAGAATACAATAACTGAAATGAAAAATACACTAGAAGGAATCAATAGCAGAATAACTGAGATAGAAGAGTGGATAAATGACCTGGAAGACAGAATGGTGGAACTCACCGCTGCAGAAGAGAATAAAGAAAAAAGGATGAAAAGAAATGAAGACAACCTAAGAGACCTCTGGAATAATATTAAATGCACCAACATTTGCATTATAAGGGTCCAAGAAAGAAAAGAGAAAGGACCCATGAGGTTGCAAAGAGTCAGACACAATGAGGCCACTAAGCATGCATCCACATGTTATATATGAAAGTTGTTAAGAGGGTCACAGTTGTTAAGAGGGTCAATCCTAAGTGTTCTCCTTATGAGAAAGACAATGTTTTTATTTAATTTTGTATCTTTATGAGATGATGTAGGCTCACTAAACTTATTTTAACAATCATTCCATGATGTATGTAGTAAGTCTAATCACTATGCTGGATAATCTTGTTCAGTGCTGTATGTCAATTTGTTGTTCAGATGACTTTGCAACTCCATGCTCCATGGACTGAAGCAAGACAGGCTTCCCTATCCCTCACTGGGTTTGCTTACTTATTGAGTCAGTGATGCATCCAACCATCTCATCCTCTACCACCCCCTTCTTTTGCCCTCAATCTTTCCCAGCATCAGAGTCTTTTCCAATAGTCAGCTCTATGCATTAAGTGGCCAAAGTATTCGAGCTTCAGCTTCAGCCAACAGTCTTTCCAATCAATACTCAGGGTTGATTCCCTTTAGGAAAATGACTGGTTTGATCTCCTTGCTGTTCAAGGGACTCTCAAGAGTCTTCTACAGCATCATAATTCGAAAGTATCAATTCTTTGGCACTTGGCCTTCTTTATGGTCCGGCTCTCACATCTGTACATGACTACTGGAAAAACCATAGCTTTGACTATATGTATCTTTGTGGGTGTAGTAATGTCCCTGCTTTTTAATATGCTATCTAGATCTGTCAGCTTTTCTTCCAAGGAGCAAGCACCTTTTAATTTCATGGCTGTGGTCATTGTCCACAGTGATTTTGGAGCCAAGAAACTAAAATCTGCTACCGTTTCCATTTTTTCCCCATCTATTTGCCATGAAGTGATGGGACTGGATGCCGTGATTTTAGTTTTTTGAATGTTGAGTTTAAAGCCCACTTTTTCACTCTTCTCTTTTACTTTAATCAAGAGGCTCTTTAGTGCCTCTTCATTTTCTGCCATTAGGGTGGTATCATCTGCATTTCTGAGGTTGTTGAAATTTCTCCCAGCAATCTTAATTCCAGCTTGTGATTAATCCTTCCCAGAATTTTGCTTGATGTACTCTGCATAGAAATAAGCAGGGTGACAATATGTAGCCTTGATCTACTCCTTTCCCAATTTTGAACCAGTCCATTGTTCCATGTCCAGTTCTGTTGCTTCTTGACCTGCATACTAGCTTCTCAGGAGGCAGGTAAGATGGTCTGGTATTCCCATCTCTTGAAGAATTTTCCAGTTTGTTGTGATCCACATAGGCAAAGGCTTTCATGTAGTCAATGAAGCAGAAGTAAATGATTTTCTGGAATTCTCTTGTTTCTTCTACGATCCAACAGATGTTGGCAATTCGATCTCTGGTTCCTCTGCCTTTCCTAAATTCAGCCTGTACATCTGGAAGTTCTTGGTTCATGTACTGTTGAAGCTTAGCTTGAAGGATTTTGAGAATAACCTTGTTAGCAGGCAAAATGAGCACAATTGTATAGTACTTTGAACATCCTTTGGCATTGCCTTTCTTTGGGATTGGAATGAAAACTGACCTTTTTTAGTCCTCTGGCCATTGCTGAATTTTCCAAATTTGCTGACATATTGAGTGCAACACTTTAACAACATCATCATTTAGGATTTGAAGTAGCTCAGCTGGAATTCCATCACCTCCATTAGCTTTGTTCATACTAATGCTTCTTAAAACTCACTTGACTTCACACTCCAGGATGTCTGGCTCTAGATGAGTAACCACATTATTGTGGTTATCTGGGTCATTAGGACCTTTTTTGTACAGTTCTTCTGTGTATTTTCTTTTCCCACCTCTTAATTTTTTTCTGCTTCTGTTTGGTCCTTTCCATTTCTGTCCTTTATTGTGCCCATCTTTGCATGAAGGTATGTCAATTGTATCTCAACAAAATTGCAAGGAAAAAATACATCGTTATCCCCCAAAAGTGACAGTTTTACTTCTTCATGATTTTGTTAACTTTTGTTACTTTTTCTTGCTCAGTGGCTGTGCTAAGACTTCCAACACCACGTTGAATAAAAGTGGCAAGAATCGGCATCTTTGTCCATTCTCATTCCTGATCTGAGAGGAAAACTTTATAGCCTTTCCAATTTTTTATGAGCAGATGTTGAATCATCCTTGCATCCTTGGAATAGATGTCAGTTGAAAATGGTATATGATCCTTTTAATGTATTTTTTAATTCAGTTTGCTAATATTCTGTTGAGGATGTTTGCATCTGTGTTCATTTGGGGTATTGTTGCATAATTTTCTTTTCATGTAACATCTTTGTCCAGTTTTGTTGTCTGGGTAATTTTGACCTGGTAAAATGGATTTGGAAATGTTCCTTCCTCTTTTATTTTCTGGGAAGAATTTAAGGATTGCTATTGATTCTTTTTTGAATGTTTGGTAGAATTCAACAGCCAAGTGCCATCTGTTTCTGCACTTTTGTCTTTGGGGGGATTTTTTGATTACTGACTCAGTCTCGTTACTTGCAATCAGTTTGTTCAGATATTCTATTTCTTCATGATTCAGTTTATGTTTTTAGGAATTTGTCCATCTCTTATGTTTCCACTTGAGAAATAGTTCACAGTAGTCTTTATGATTCTTTATTTCTTAGGTGTTGGTTCAATCTCTCCTCTTCCAGTTCTGATTTTATTGATGTGAATCCTGTCTCTTATTTTCTTGGTATGTCTAGCTAATAATTTATTGATTCTGCTTGTTTTAATTTCACTGATTTTTTTCTGCTTTCTTTTTTGTCTCTATTGCATTTATTTCAACTCTGATATTTATTATTCCCTTCTTCCTACCAACTTTAGGCTCTATATTTTCATTTTTTCTAATTCCTTGAGGTACAAAGTTAAGTTGTTTATTTCAAAAATTTCTTCTTTCTTAATGTAGGCATTTATCATGATGTACTTTCTTATGGGCTGCCCTGTTGGCTCAGTGGTAAGGAATCTGCCTGCCAATGTAGGAGATATGGGTTTGATCCTTGGGTTGGGAAGATCCCCTGGAGAAGGAAATGGCAACTCACTCCAGTATTCTTGCTGGGGAAATCCCATGGACAGATGAGCCTGTTGGGCTCCAGTCCACAGGGCTGCAAAAGAGTTGGACAAAACTTAGAGACTAAACACAACACACTTTCTGCTTAGAACTGCTTTTGTGGTATGCCATATGTTTTTGCATGCTTTTTAAAAATTTTTTTCATTTGTCTCAAAGTTGTTTTTATCTTTTGATTTATTCATTGACCCACTGGTTTTTCAGTAGCATGTTGTTTAACCTCCACATCTTTGTGAATTTTCCAGTTTTCTTCATGTAATTAATTTGTAGTTTCATACTATTGTGGTTAGGAAAGATTATTTCAATATTTTCAAATTTATCAAGACTTGCTTGTGGCCTTACATATGACCTATCTTCAAGAATGTTCAATGTGTGCTTGAGAAGAATTTGTATTCTGCTGCTTTTGGATGATATGTTCTGTATGTATCTGATATGACATATCATTTAAAGCCAAAGTTTCCTTTGAGATTTTTTCTAGATGATCTATCCATTAATGATAATGGGATATTAAAATCCCCTGCTCTTAATATACCCTGTACATCCCTCCCTTTCAGTTGGTTAATATTTACTTTATAATTTAGGTGCTTCTATGTTGAGTGCATAAATATTTTAAAATATTATATCTTTTTGTTAGGATTTTTTGGATTATCCCCTTTATCATTATATGATGGCCTGTTTTTGTCTCATTACAGTCATTGTTTTAAAGTCCGTTTTGCCTGATATAAGTATAGCTGCCCTTGCGTTCTTTTGCATTAAATTTGCACAAAATACCTTCTTTCATCCTCATATCTGTGGTGAGTCTCTTGTGGGAAGCATATAGATAAGCCATGTTTTTCTATCTCTTCAGCCACTCTGTTTCTTGATTGGAGAATTTAGACCACTTACTTTGAAAGTAATTACTGATAGGTACGTGCTTATTTCTATTTTATTAATTGTTTGCTGGATGTTTCGTATTTCCTTTGTTCCATTCTTCTTCCCTTGCTTTCTTCCTTTGTGATTTCATAATTTTCTATACTGGCATGCTTAGATTCCTTTATCTTTTATCTTTTGTGTATCTACCATAGGTTTTTACATTGTGGTTAACATGAGGTTTACACACAAGGACTTAAAACAGTCTAATTTATGCTGATAATGATTTAAGTTTGTGTGCCTTCTAAAGCTCCACATTTTTACTCTCCCTCAACAACTTTTAATGTTTTTGTTTCCACAGTTTACCTCTTTTTCTTTGTGGTTATGGTTATTCTTTACTACTTTTGTCTTTTAACATTCATACTAGTTTTTAAAAAGTTAATTTACTTTTTATTGAAGGATAATTGCTTTACATAATTTTGCTGTTTTCTGTCAAGCCTCAACATGAATCAGCCATAGGTATACATATACCCCTTCCTTTTGAACCTCCCTCCCATCTCCCTTCCCATCCCACCCCTCTAGGTTGTTACAGAGCCCCTGTTTGAGTTTTCTGATTCATACATAAAATTCTCGTTGGCTATCTATTTTACATATGGTAATGTAAGTTTCCATGTTATTCTTTCCATACGTCTCACCCTCTCCTCTCCTCTCCCCATGTCCATAAGTCTATTCTCTGTATCTGTTTCTCCACTGTTGCCATGTAAGTAAATTCTTCAGTACCATTTTTCTAGATTCTGTATATATGTATTCAGTTCAGTTCAGTCGCTCAGTCATGTCCGACTCTTTGCAACCCCATGAATCACAGCATGGCAGGCCTTCCTGTCCATCACCAACTCCCGGAGTTTACTCAAACTCATGTCCATCAAGTAGGTGATGCCATCCAGCCATCTCACCCTCTGTCGTCCCCTTCTCCTCCTGCCCCCAATCCCTCCCAGCATCAGAGTCTTTTCCAATGAGTCAACTCTTCGCATGAGGTGGCCAAAGTATTGGAGTTTCAGCTTTAGCATCACTCCTTCCAATGAACACCCAGGGCTGATCTCCTTTAGAATGGACTGGTTGGATCTCCTTGCAGTCCAAGGGACTCTCAAGAGTCTTCTCCAACACCACAGTTCAAAAGCATCAATTCTTCAGCACTCAGCTTTCTTCACAATCCAACTCTCACATCCATACATGACCACTGGAAAAACCATAGCCTTGACTAGACGGACCTTTGAGAATATGGTATTTATTTTTCTCTTTCTGACTCACTTCACTCTGTATAACAGGTTCTAAGTTCATCCACTTCATTAGAACTGACTCAAATGCATTCCTTTTTATTGCCGAGTAATATTCCATTGAATATATATACCACAATTTCTTTATCCACTCATCTGTCAATGGACATCTAGGTTGCTTCCATATTCTAGCTATTGTAAATAGTGCTGCAGTGAACAATGGGATACATATGCCTCTTTCAATTTTGGTTTCCTCAGGGTATGTGCCTAGGAGTGGGATTGCTGGGTCATATGGTGGTTTTATTCCTAGTTTTACAAGGAATCTCCATACCATCTTCCACAGTGGCTGTATCAATTTACATTCCCACCAACAGTGCAAGAGTGCTCCCTTTTCTCCACACCCTTTTCAGCATTTACTGTTTGTAGACTTTTTGATGAGGGCCATTCTGACTGGTGTGAGGTGATATCTCATTGTAGTTTAGATTTGCATTTCTCTAATAATGAGCAATGTTGAGCATCTTTTCATGAACCCTCATACTAGTTTTATAAGTGATCAGTGTACAACCTTTACAACATTAGATTATTCTGAATTTTATTGTATATATTTACCTTTACCAGTGAACTTTATACTTTGCTGTGTTTTCATGTTAGTGTCCTTTAATTTCAGCCTAATTTCTCTTTAATATTCTTGTAATGCTAGCCTAGTGGTGATGAACTTCTTTAACCTTTGCTTGTCTAGAAAACTCTTTCTTTTTCAATTCATAAGGACAGCTTTTTCTGGCAGAGTTGGAAGGTTTTTTCTTTCAGCACTTTGAATATATTGTGCAATTCCCTTCTGTCCTGAAAATTTTGTGCTGAAATATCTGTTCATAGTCTTATGGGTATTACCTTGTATATAACTGTTTTCTCTTGCTGTTTTTATTATTTTCTCCTTGTCCTTAACTTTTGACATTTTAATTCCAACGTATATTGGTGTGGTCTATTTGAGTTCCTCTTATTTGGCTCTTTCTGGGCTAAGTGGTCTGGATGACTGTTTCTTTCCCTGGGTTAGGGAAGTTTTCAGCTATCATTTCTTCAAATAAGTTTTCTGCCACTTTCTGTCTCTATTCTATTACTATGGCCCTTATAATGTGAGTGTTTGTCTGCTTGATGTTGCCCCACACATTATTTGAGCTATCTTCACTTTTTGTCAGTCCTTTTTTCTTTTTGCTGCTCTGATTAGATGAGTTCCATTTCTCTGTCTTTAAGTTCTCTAATCTTTTCTATTGCTTCATCTAGTATGCTGTTGAAACCCTCTAGTGTATTTTTCACTTTAATTATTTTCTTCAGCTCCATTTGGTACTTTCTTATAATTTTCATCTCTCTGTTGAAGTTCTCACTGTGTACATCCATTTTTTTTTCCTCAGCATGGTGAGCATCTTTATGACTGTTATTTTGAACTTTTGATTAGGTAAATCACTTATCTCTGTTTCATTAAGGACTTTTTCTGAACTTGTTTCTGTTATTATTTCATTTAGAACATAGTCCTCTGTTTCTTTATTTTCCTTGATTTTCTGTGTGTGTGTGTGTGTGTGTGTGTGTGTGTGTGTGTGTTTAGCATTATATAAAACAGTTACTTCTCCCAGTCTTGGGGAAGTGGCCTCATAGGGGATGAATCTTATTGTTCAACCCTTCTCTAGGTCTTTGTTGTTTCTCAAGCTTTTGTGATTTTCCAAGCAGCCTATTTTATTTTTAGTGGATCTCAATATTTGGGGTGTTCCAACTAGCGAAGAACTAAAGAGCCTCTTGATGAAAGTGAAAGAGGAGAGTGAAAAAGTTGGCTTAAAGCTCAACATTCAGAAAACCAAGATCATGGCATTCGGTCCCATCACTTCATGGCAAATAGATGGGGAAACAGTGGAAACAGTGGCTGACTTTATTTTGGGGGGCTCCAAAATCACTGCAGATGGTGATTTCAGCCATGAAATTAAAAGACACTTACTCTTTGGAAGGAAAGTTATGACCAACCTAGACAGCATATTTAATGGCACCCCACTCCAGTACTCTTGCCTGGAAAATCCCATAGATGGAGGAGCCTGGTGGGCTGCAGTCAAAGGGGTTGCTAACAGTCGGACCCGACTGAGTGACTTCACTTTTCACTTTCATGCATTGGAGAAGGAAATGGCAACCCACTCCAGTATTCTTGCCTGGAGAATCCCAGGGACGGGGGAGCCTGGTGGGCTGCCATCTATGGGGTCGCACAGAGTCAGACATGACTGAAGCGACTTAGCAGCAGCAGCAGCAGCAGACAGCATATTTAAAACCAGAGACATTACTTTGCTGACAAAGTTTGTTAAAAAATTTTTTTTAATTTATTTTTTTTTTGCCGACAAAGTTTTATCTAGTCAAAGCTATGGTTTTTCCAGGAGTCATGTATGGATGTGAGAAAACAAGAAAGCTGAGCAGCAAAGAATTAGTGCTTTTGAACTGTAGTGTTGGAGAAGACTCTGGAGAGTCCCTTGGACTGCAAGGATGTCAAATCAGTCAATCCTAAAGGAAATCAGTCCTGAATATTCATTGGAAGGACTGATGCTGAAGCTGAAACTCCAATACTTTGGCCACTTGATGCAAAAAACTGACTCAGTGGAAAAGACCCTGATGCTGGGACAGATTGAAAGCAGGAGGATAAGGGGACAACAGAGGATGAGATGGCTGGATGGCATCACCAACTCAATGGATATGAGTTTGAGTAAGCTCTGGGAGTTGGTGATGGACAGGGAAGCTTTGTGTGCTTCAGTCCATGGGGTTGCAAAGAGTTGGACACAACTGAGCCACTGAACTAAACTGAACCTCAGTGTCCCAAAGGAGAACAGCTCAATTAGTACCTAGATTCAGGTTAATTGGTAGCTGGGCCCTCAGGCCATAGCTTTTAGAGTATGCCAATAGATATAGTTCTGTGGGATTGAATATGTAAGTCCCACTGGTCTCCAGAGTTGGGTGATCTATAAGTGTCACCTGTGTGTCATTTGCAAAAACTGGGGTGCCAGATGAGTATACATGCTCCTTTCCAGTAGATGTCCATGACCTGTTGTAAATCATAGAGAGAGCAGAATTGTGGCATCCACCATCCTCAAAGAGTATCTCAGTAGATTCTTAGATGTGTGTGAAGTCAGAGGCCTGCTCTCCATGCCAAAGTTCTAGGACAAGTAAATAAGCCTCTTTCACAGAAAGATGAGTTGCGTTTCAGCCTACTGTCTGTGTGTGCCCTTCGGACAGTGGTTGGCCCCAAACTCTCTCTCTGTTACAGTCCCATGGGATGCCAAAATGAAAGCTACATTGGCCACCAGAGCCAGGCAATCAAGAGTTGTCCCTTGGGCAGAAATCACAAAACACTTGGGCATAAAACATGTGTAACAGCTCCTCTCCAAGAGATACTAGCATTTTGGATCATGTCAAAAAAGAGAGCGTCAAAAAGCACCTGCTTCTAAGGTCTGTGGAAAGGATTAGAGTTGGCTCTTAGATATATGTTTAATTAAAAGTCTATTCCTCAGGCTGCAAGGATGAAGATAAGATAATAGACCTCTTTTGCAGAAAGATTGGGCTCCTCTATCTGTGCTTCTTGCTGTGCCCTGGTGGTGGCAGCTATAAGAACTCTTTCTTCATTTGTTACAATTCGTTGGGACCTCTGAGCATAAATCCTGCTGGTCATCAGATCCAGGTGATCTAGAGGTGTTCCCTGGGGGCAGGTGCAAAAATCAGGACACCTGATGAGGGTTCAAGCTTCCTTTCAGGAGATAATGGTAAGCTGGAGCAGAGCAGAAGGAAATTACAAAGATGATGTCCACTGGCAGAAGCAAGGCAGAGGAAACCAAAATCTTCTAAGAAGAAGCTCATACTTTCATTTCTTCTTGTTTAGAATGATTGGTTTTAAAGAAGCATATAAAAGGCTACAAAGACTGGATCAGGGTCTCTCAATATCATTGCTACTGATATTTTGGGCCAAATAGTTCTTTTTGCTATACTGTGTATTGCAGGAAGTTTAGCAGAATCTTAGGCCTCTATTCACTAGAAATATGCAGCACATCCTTCCCCCCTGAGTTGTAACAATAAAAATATCTCTAGACAAAGACATTGTAATAATAAAAATATCTCTAGACAAAGACATCAGCCAAAATGGCAGAGTAGAAAGACCCTGAGCTCACCTCCTTTCACTGGGCACACCAAAATACAACTATTTACAGAACAACCATCCATGAGAAATTCTGGAGTTTATCAGAAAAGATCTTCTATTAACACAACTAAAACTATAAAGAAGGAACCACAACATGATGGGTAGGAGGGGTGGAGTTGTGGTATAGTCAATTTTCATACCCCTGGGTGGGCAACCAACAAACAGGAATTACAATTATAGAAGTTCTCCCCAAGAAGAGAGGGGTCTGAGCCCCATATCAGGCTACCCAGTCTTCCTGCCCTGGAAGACAAGCCCCTAGATGTTTGTCTTTGAAGGTCAGCAGGGCTTACTTTCAGGAGTCTCAGAGGGCTGTGGGAAATAGAGACTCTACTCTTAAAGGGAACAACAAAATTGCATATGCTCTTGGACCCAGGGTAGAAGCAGTAATTTGAAAGGAGCCTGGGTTAGACCTAACTGATGATCTTGGAGATTCTCCTGGAGAGGCAGGTGGCAAGTGGAGCTCACTCTGGGGACACTGGTTGCAGCCATTTTGGGAAGCTTGCTCTACCATGGGGAAACTGGAGCTAGCAAGCACCATTTTGGAATCATCCCTACATCTTACTAACCTCAGGACCCTTCCCACTCAACAGTCCATAGGCATCAGTACCAGAATGCCTCAGGGCAAGCCCTACCCACCAGCACACATGCTACCTTAAGATCTTCTGAACCCACAAACAGCCCCCTGCACATGGCCCTGCCCACCAGAGGGCCCAGGAAGTGTCCCCACACACTAGTGTCTGAAGGTACTAAACCAGGAACCCTAAAAGCCTGGCAGCCAGAGACCTGGGACTGACCTCTACCCACCAGTTGGCAGGCATCAGCTCTAGAATGCCTGGACTCACCCACCAGCAAGACTGCTCTAGCCTCAGGACCAGCCTTACCCATCAGTGGACAGATACCACCCACAAGACAACTACAGCCTCACAGCCTGCAGACTCAGCCTACTCAACAGTAGTCCAGCACCAGCCACGGGACCACTGAGCCATAGTCCTGCTTTCTAGCAGGCCAACACAAGCTTCAAGACACCCCAGGCCAGTTGTGTCAGAAATTGGCCCTACCCACTGGAGTCCAACACCAGCTGTGGGGCCCTGAAGCCGGACCTCAGGACTCAGTTCTTTCTGCTAGTGGGCCAGCACTAGTCAGAGGACCTGGCTTCAACCACAAGTCTGTTGGCAACAACCCCAGGATCTCTTGGACCCTGGTTCTGACCACTAGTAAGCCAGCACTAGTCCTAGGGCCCCCTGCTGTTTCACAGCCAGCTGCCTACTGACTTGGTCCTGCAGCACCCACATGAGGCAAAACCTGTCAACCAGCTGGACTGAAGGTAAGCCATGACTACCAGACCACCCATAGTAGTCAGCCCACCACAACAGAAAGACCCATGTAGCCCACATAGGGGGCACCCTTAGAGAATTTAGCTCTGGTGATAAGAGAGGAATGTGTTTCTGGGACACAGAGGATGTCTCTTACAAAAGGCTACTTCTTCAAGGTTGGGAAATGTAACCAACCTACCATATATATACAAACAACAACTTAGGCAAAATGAGGTGACAGACAAACATGTTCCAAATGAAGGAACAAGACAAAATCCCAGAAAAAAAAAAAAAACTAAGTGAAGTGGAGACAGCCAATCTAACTAAAAAAGAGTTTGGGGTAGTGATCACACAAATAATCAAAGAACTTGGGAGAAGAATGGATGCACAGAGTTGAGAAGGTAAAAGTTTTTAACAAAGAGTTGGAAAATATAAAGAACAACCAAAACCAGGTGAAGAATACTATAACTGAAATAAAAAATACACTAGAAGGAATCAACTGTAGACTAAATGATACAGAGGAATGGATCAGCAAGCTGGAATACAGAGTAGTAGAAATCACTGATGCTGAACAGAAAAAGAATGAAAAGAAATAAGGACAGTTTAATAGATCTCTGAGACAACATCAAGAGCACTAATATTCACATTATAGGGAACCCAGAAGTAGAAGAGAGAAAAGTGCTGAGAACATAATTGAAGAAATAATAGCTGAAAATTTCCCTAACTTGGGAAAGTAAACAGACATTCAAATCCAAGAAGTGCAGAGTGACCCATACAGGATTAAACCAAAGAGGGACACACCAAGATAAACTGTAATTAAAATGGAAAAAATGAAAATGAAGTGAAGTGAAAGTCATGTTTAGTCATGTCCGACTTTTTGTGACCCCATGGACTGTAGCTTGACGGGCTCCTCTCTCCATGGAATTCTCCAGACAAGAATACAGGAGTGGGTTGCCATTCCCTTCTCCAGGGGATCTTCTCAACCCAGGCATTGAACCCGGGTCTTCTGCATTGCAGGCAGATTCTTTACCATCTGAGCCACCAGAGAAGCAATAAGGGAAAAAGCAACACATTACAAACAAGGGAACTCCCATAAGTCTATCAGTGGACTTTTCAGCAGGCTAGAAGGGAGTGGTATGATATATTTAAAGTGATGAAAGGGGAAAACCTATAACCAAGAATAAGCTACCTGACACGGCTCTCATTTAGATTGATGGAGTGGTGAAAAGCTATACAGACAAGCAAAAGATAAAAGAGTTCAGCACCACCACACAAGTCGTACAAATGTTAAAGAGACTTCCCTAAGAGAAAAACAGAAACCCACAACTAGAAACATGAAAATTACAAAATGAAAAAGCTCATTGGTAAAAAATAAATATACAGTAAAGGTAGAAAACCAACCACATAGAAAGTAGAAGGTTAAAAGAAAGAAGGAATAAATAATCTATATTTGCAATAAATAGTTAAGGATTACACAAAAGAGTTAGATATAAAATATGATGTCAAGAACAGTAAATTGTGAAGGAGGAGTGTACAAATGTTGGATTGTTAAAATGTATTTGAAATTAAGAGATCAGTAACTTAAAACAATTAAGTATAAATGTAGATATAAACCTCATGGTAACTACAAATTTAAAACCTATAATAGGTACACACACACAAAAGACAAAACAGAGGAATCCAAACATAACACTAAAGATAGTCATCAAATCATAAGAGAAGAGAGTAAGGGAGGAAGAGAACAAAAAGTACTAAAAATGACCAGAAACAATGAACAAAATGGCAATAAGTACATACCTATCAGTATTTACTTTTAGTGTAAAAGGACTCAGTGCTCCAATCATAAGACATTGAGTGGCTGAATGGATACAAAAACAAGACCTGTATATATACCGCCTAAAAGAGACTCACTTCAGATCTAAAGACAAACACATACTGTAAGTTAGGGGATAGAAAACATTATTCCATGCAAATGGAAAAGAAAAGGGGATAGCCATAGTTATATCAGGCAAAAAGACTTTAAAGCAAAAGCTATTACAGGAGAGAAAGAAGGATAGTACATAATGATAAAGGGATCATTCCAAGAAGAAGGTATAACAATTGTAAATATATATGCACCCAACATAGGAGCACCTAAATGCATGAAGTAAATATTAATAGACATAAAGGGAGAAACTGATAATTACACAATAATAGGAAGGGACTTTAACATCCCACTACATCAATGAACAGATCATCCAGAAAGGAAATAAACACTTAAAAAGACATATTAGAGAAAGTGGAATATATATGTATATATATTCCATCAAAAAGCAGCAGAATGCACATATTTTCAAGTTTACAAGGAACTTTCTCCAGGATATATCACATACTAGATCACAAAACAAATCTCGGTAAACTTGCATGTGTATATGTGCTTAGTTGCTCAGTCATGTCCAACTCTTTGTGACCCCACGGACTGTAGCTTGCCGGGCTCCTCTCTCCATGGGATACTCCAGGCAAGAATACTGTATTGGGTAGCCATTCCCTTCTCCAGGGGATCTTCCAGACCCAGGGATTGAATCTGGGTCTCCTGCATTGCTGGCTGATTCTTTACTATCTGAGCCACCAGGGAGGCCCCTTGGTAAACTTAAGAAAATTGAAATCATATAAAGCATCTTTTTCTTTCACAATATTATGAAACTAGAAACCAACTAAAAGCAAAAAAAAAAAAAAAAGAAAAAAGAAAGAAACCTGTGAAAAACAGAAACATGTGGAGGCTAAATAATATGTTACTAAACAACCAATGGATCACTGAATAACTCAAAGAGAAATTTTAAAAAATGGCTGGAGACTGATGAAAATGAAAACACACAATCCAAAATATATGAGACACAGCAAAACAGTTCTAAGAGAGAATTTTATAGTGATATAAGCTTAACTAATGAAAGAAGAAAAATCTCAAAGAAACTAACCTTACACCTAAGTGAAGTGAAGTGAAGTGAAGTCGCTCAGTCATGTCTGACTCTTTGGGACCCCATGGACTGTAGCCTACCAGGCTCCATCCATGGGATTTTCCAGGCAAGAATACTGGAGTGGGTTGCCATTTCTTTCTCCAGGGGATCTTCCTGACCCAGGGATCGAACCCAGGTCACATAAAGGAAGTAGAAAAAGAGATCAAATCCTAAAGTTGGTAGAGGAAAATTCATGAAGATTGGAGTAGAAATAAATAAAATGAAGACTAAAATACAATAGAAAAGGTCAGTAAAACTAAGGGTTAGTTCTTTGAAAAGATAAACAGAATTGATAAACCCTTAGCCAGACTCATCAAGAAAAAAGAGAGATGGCCCAAATGGATAAAATTATGACAATGGAGATACCCTAGAAATGCAAAGGATAATGAGACTCCTACAAATAATTATATACCGATAAAATGGACAATATAGAAGAAATGGACAAATTCCTAGAAATGTACCATCTATCAAGACTGAACCAGGAAGAAATAGAAAATATGAACAGATCAACTACCAATAATTTAATTGACTCAGTAATGAAACAACTTCCAACAAACAAAAGTCCAAGACCAGATAGCTTCACAGGTGAATTCTCAGTTCAGTCAGTTCAGTTCAGTCGTTCAGTCATGGTCAACTCTTTGTGACCCCATGGACTGCAGTATGCCAGGCTTCCCAGTCCTTCACCAATGTCTGGAGCTTGCTCAAACTCATGTCCATCGAGTCTGTGATGCCATCCAACCATCTCATTCTCTATCATCCCCTTCTACTCCTGCCTTCAATCTTTCCCAGTATTAGGGTCTTTTCCAATGAGTCAGTTCTTTGCATCAGGTAGCCAAAGTATTGGAGCTTCAGCTTAAGCATCAGTTCTTCTAATGAATATTCAGGACTGATTTCATTTGGGATGGACTGGTTTGATTTCCTTGCAGTCTAAGGGACTCTCAAGAGTCTTCTCCAACACCACAGTTCAAAAGCATCATTTCTTTGGCACTCAGCTTTCTTTATTCTACATCCATTTGTGATAAAAACTCTCCAGAAAGTGTACATAGAGGGAACATACCTTAGCATAATAAAGGCCATATATGATAATCCCACAGCTAACATCATATTCAACAGTAGCACAAAGCTGAAAGCATTTCCCCTAAGATCAGGAAAATACATTCCCACTATTTTTATTCAACATAGTATTGGAATTCCTAGCCATGGCAATCAGACCAAAAAAAAAAAAAAAGAATTATAAGGAATCCACATTAGAAAGGAAGAAGTAAAACTGTCACTATTTGCAGATGACATGATATTATACATAGAAAATCCTGAAGACACCATCCGAAAACAAGTAGAGCTCATCAATGAGTTCAGTAAAGTTGCAGGATACAAAATTAATATACGGAAATCTGTTGAATTTCTATCTACTAACAGTGGACCATCAGAAAATTATGAGAAAATCCTATTTACAATAACATTGAAAAGAATCAAATATGTAAGAATAAACTTATCTAAGGAGGTAAAAAGACCTGTACTTATATACTGATGAAAGACAATACAAACAGATGGAAAGATATACCTTTTTCATGGATTGCAAGAATTAAAATTGTTAAAATGACCATACTACCCAAGGAAATTTACAGGTCTGATGCAATCCCTGTCAAAATACCAATGGCATTTTTCCAGAACCAGAGCAAATAATTCTAAAAATTTGTATGGGACAAAAGACCCTGGAAACCAAAAAATTTTTGAGAAAGAAATACTCCCTAACTTTAGACCTTACTACAGAGCAATAGGCAATAGTAATGGCACTAAAACAGATATATAGATCATTGGAACAAAATAAAGAGCCCAGAAATATACCTACACACTTATGATAAGTTAATCTACAAAAAAGGAAGCAAGAATAGACTATGGAGAAAAGACAGTCTCTTTAATAAGTGGTGCTGAGATAACTGGGCAACTACATGTAAAAGAGTGAAATTAGAACATTTTCTCATACCATATACAAAAGTAAACTCAAAATGGAGTTAAGACCTAAATATAAGACCTGAAACCATAAAACCACTAGAAAAGAATATAGGTAAAACACTCTTTGACATAAATTACAGCAATATTTTTTTTATCTGTCTCCTAAGGCAAGGAAATAAAAGCAAAAATAAGTGGATGGGGTCCAGTTAAAATTAAATGCTTTTGCATAGCAAAGGAAACCATCAACAAAATGAAAAGACACCCTACAGAATGGGAGAAAATATTTGCAAATGATATGACCAATAAGGGGTTAATATCCAAAATATATAAATAGCTCATACAACTCAATATTTAAAAACAACCCAATTAAAAAATGGAAGGGAGGCTCAAGAGGGAGCCTATATATATTTATGGCTGATGAACGTTTTTGTACAGTAGAAACCAACATAACATTCTAAAGCAGTTATCTTCCAATAAAAAAATGGGCAGAAGACCTAAATAGACAACTTTTCCAAAGAAAATATACAGAACACCAACAGGCACATGAAAAGATGCTCAAAATCACTAATTATCAGGGGAATGCACATCAAAGCCACTATGAGATATCACATCACACCTGTCAGGATGGTTATCATCAAAAAGACCACAAATGACAAATGTGGGCAAGGATGTGGAGAAAGCGGAACCCTAGTATACTGTTGGTGGGAAAGTAAACTGGTACAGTCACTATGGGAAACAGTATGGAGGTTCCTCAAAAAACTAAACATAGAGATACCACATATGTGTTCAGTCGCTTCAGTTGTGTCCAACTCTGACCCTATGGACTATAGCTTGCTAGGCTCCTAGGATCCAACAATCCTACTTCTGGCTATATATCTGAAGAAAATTAATTCAAAAATATACATGCACCTCAATGTTCACAGCAGCATTTTTTGTAATAGTGAAGATATGGAAGCATCCTTACTTACTGCCCATCAACAGATGAATTGATAAAGAACAATTGTTACATATGTAAAGGTTGGAGTGGCTAAAAAGTTCATTTTTTTTCTTGTTATATATAATGGAATAGTACTCTGACATTTAAGAGAATGAAAATTTGCCATTTGCACTGACATGGATGGACCTTGAGAGTATTATGCTAAGTGAAATAAGTCAGACAGAGAAAGACAAATACTGTATATTATCCTTTATATATGGAATCTAAAAAATGAACTAGTGAATATAACAAAAAAGAAATAGACTCACAGGTATAGAGAACAAACTTGTGTTTACTAGTGAGGAGAAGGAAGAGGGGAGGTGAAGGTAGGGGTAGGGGATTAAGGGGTATAAATTATTAATATTATATATGAAATAAATAAGCTATAAGGATATATAGAACAACACAGGGAATATAGGCAAATATTTTATAATATGTATAAATGGAGTATAAACTTAAAAATTATGAATCATCATTTTGTACCCCTAAAATTTATATAATATTATAAAACAATTATACTTCAATAAATAGAAAAAATTCCATCAGAATATCATTGGATACAAAAAATTTTCCAGACATTGTCAAATGTGTCCTGGGGGTGGGAGAAAATAACCCCAGCTGAGAACCACTGGTTTAAAGGTATGGTAATGTTATAGTTAAGAGCACAGTTTTTTGCACAATTATGTATAAATCAAGACTGTTTTGCTTACTGGTTGCATGACCTTGAGCAAATCACTTCACTTTTCTGAACCTCACTTTACCCTTCTGTAAATGGGGACAATGAGGGTTGGTTTAGGGTTGTTGTAAGATTAAATGAGGTCATGTATATAAAATAATATATAGTGGCAGTAATAATGTGCTAATATTATTAACCATTCTTAATTAACAAAGATTACAATTTCCTAGGAAATGGTAAATGAGGAAAGCAGGAAGTTTCTTAAGGGTATACTGAGAACAAATTTTTTAATTGACCGTAATGTCATAAAAGAGTTCAGCTCTTCCCGTTTGCTAGCAGCTTCATCATTTAAGACCCTCAAAGATAAGAGGGAGTATTACATCTTTCTCTCAAAGATTCCATAGCCAATTTTGGAAAGGTAGGATATTGAGTTCTACTCTATAGAATCTATATAATCTGAGTAAGGGTCACTGAGATTTCTATCTATATGTAGGCACAATCAGCCTCCAACCTACCCCTTCTCTAGAAGTCAATTCTCTAAGTATCAAGGAGATGAGAAGAATCTTACCGTAGAATTACACCAGAGACACCGGAAATCTTGAAGTCTCTGGTAACTGCCACAGTTCTCCTGACATACTGCACACTGAGAACTGGCAGATATGTTTCCTTCTACCCACTGATGAGGCATGGTTTTCTGAAGGATAGAAAGAGACAAGATATACAAGTTAGAGATATAAAGAGAGGAAGGCCAGATGGAATAACTGTACTACCCCCCGGAGGACACTAGATAACCCTAAGGAAGTTCTCCATCGTCCTGCTCTCCCTACTTCAATGCTAGTGACCAATGACAGGTGGGAGATGGGAGGAGGCTTTCATTCTTATAGATTTGTTTGGATCATGAGCTTAGGGAACAAACCTACTTGGGTTGTCTGTGTGTCCTGGCTGAAGGGGAGATGTAAAAGGGTGATTACGAGAAAGCATGGCTGGTACTCACTACTTCATCTGCAGGCATGAGGAGGTCATCAGTAATGGATAACGTATTCCATTTGCAATCTTTGTTTGCTCTTAAAGCACATAATCTGTGAGACTTTACTTTGCACACTGTAAAAAGAAGAAAAAAGATGGATGTTAATCTGGTGACAATGAAGATTCTAATTTTTTTCCCTAAGCTGCTCTAAAAGTTAGAACCTAGATGCATCTAAGTAGTTATGACTTAACTCCAAAGGCTTATTTTCCATACATTTCAGTTTCTTTTTATCCTTCCTGGCCAAATTTTCGACTACCCAACTTGAATGGAAATTGATGATAAAAAAGAGGTGATTTTCTGTTTTGTTTTGTTTTTCAACCATGTGACTGTATTGTCCAGTCCTCCCAGATCCAACCTTCTCTTTTGATTCATGAAAATCCTTCCTCATGCCGGTTTCTTCCCATCTTCTTTTCCTAGTCTGTTAAATATCAGGGTTAATCTTACACTGGACTCAGTGATGTGGTTTGAGTCAATGATACTAAAGCCACATGAACTTTTTCACCCCTCTCTCCTCCCACTGAGCTTCACTTCCTGAAGGAATCAGAAAGTTACCTTCACAGATGATAACATTTCGAGATAAGGCAGGAATGCTCCCCCGACAAACATTGCAGTGCTGGGTCCGGGGACTATGGCTCGAATACCAGTAGTGCATTCCAACAAGAAAAGGGTTGTTTTCTGCTGCAGGTATCTAAAATAAAGCAAAGAGAACAAAGAATAGAGAGTTAATCACAGAGATGGATGAGGGAAGGCCAGAAAACCTAATGCTAAGGGTGAAATGGCCATCTATATAAGGTATCAGAGCATGTGAAAAGTAAGAATCAAAGTTGAGCTGACACTTAATAAACCTCCCATCTCTATTTTTTTCCCAGCGGTTTTGGAAAGGGAAAAAGAATGAGGGGGTGGGATTTCCTGGCAGTCCAGTGATTAAGACTCTACACTCCCAGTGCAGGGTGCATGGGTTCCAAATCCTCTGACCAGGCAAGAAAGGGAGGAAGTAGGGCTCTGACTCTGGGCTAAGGAATGCTTGTCAGGCTTTAGCTTCCTCCTGGAGATATATTACCCTTCCTGGCTTACTGCTGCCAAGTGAGTAGAGAATTGCATTGCTGGGACAACAGTTTCATTTCAGAAGCTTCTCGCCAAAGCATTCTTTTCAGAATACCATGCTCTGACTGCCTATAGAAATTTTCTGGTTAATCAATTTAATTCATTCAAAATTCATTAAATATTTACCAAGTAACTACTTGGCACTTTTCAAGGCACTGGGGATATAGTGATGAATAAGACGAAGTCTCTGCCTTCTGGAAACAACATTCTGTTTGGTGTCCCTCTTTCATGGTATTGAATTTGATGTTTACTATTAACCTGTCTGTAAATGCTGCATTTGTTTAACACAGCCTATTTCTCATGACTATTGGGCAGGCACAGGGTATAACAGCAACTAGTTTCGGGGTTAAAAGCAGAAGGGGAGGGGTGGACACCAAAAACCCCTCAATTTATTCTGGGTGTACATTCCACAGGACACTTCCACCTTTTCTCTAATTCCTGTGGATGCCTGATCTCTTCTTTCTCTGCCTTCCTCTGGAATGTAGACATAGGCATACACATTCAGCTCTTTATTCTTGATGTTATAATCATTTGGGCATGTAAAGGCATAAGACCTTAAAATGAAATACAAATTCTTCCTGATAGTGGTCCCTGAGAGAGAGAGAGAAGGATAGGAGAGAGAGAAAAAAAGAGGGGGCAGAGAGAGGGCACTATTGAGGGACCTAGCACATTTAGTCTTCTCTTAATTTATAGGAATTAGTCATTTAAAACATAGCCTGTATATGGTACTCTTTGAACCCTGCTTCCCTCTCTGGCATGCTATTTATGTGCTAAATTGCTGTTGGATTGACCAGGAAGCTTCTGGAAGGAAAAGCTACGAGGATGAGACAAAGGCTCATCTAGTATGAGGTCACTTTGTGATTGTATTATTTTTTGCATATTGAGACCCTGGCAAAGTTCCAAGAAGATCAGAGTAGAGAGTGGAGAGTCATGAGGAAATGAGATAGACTTGGTCTTGACATACTGAGCAACCAGCACCTTTCCATTTCCCAAACCACTAGATTATAACTCTAAAAGTACCTTCCTTCCTTCCAGCTTCCCCCTCTCTTCCAATAATTACTAAGAGTTACTTTGTGTCATCTACGAAGCTAGGAACTAGAGATGCAGAGGTGCATGATCCATAGTTTTTGCCCTCAAGGAGCTCAGGGTCTACTGTAGGAGACAACTTCCTAAATGGATCCTTCCAGTATAGAGTTACAAGTGAGCTCTCCTATAATGTTCAAGATTCTATGGGACAAATGGAAGAAATGAAGAACTCTGAGTAGAATACTGAATTTCATGGTACAATTGGCTACATAATATAAACATATATAAAATGGACATTGTTTTGGTTCAGCAGTAGAGGAAATGGGATTTATATTCCTTATGTGCATCTTATTGTATAAGGAAACTTTGATGTATACAACCCTGAGTGAGTATGTGTTGTACGCTGAATTATGTCCCTTGCCAAAATATGTTCAAATACCTAGTATCTGTGAATGTGATCTTATTTGAAAATAGGATATTTATAGATGCAATCAATTTAAGATGTGGTCATAATGGATTGGGGTTCCCTGGCGGTTCAGACGGTAAAGAATCTGCCCACAATGCAGGAGACCTAGGTTTGATCTCTGGGTCAGGAAGATTCCCTGGAGAAGGGAATGGCAACGCACTTCAGTATTCTTGCCTGGAGAATTCTGTGGACAGAGGAGCCTGGCGAGCTACAGTCCATGGGGTCACAAAGAGTCGGACACGACTGAGCGACTCACACACACATACACACACACACAATGGATTAGAGTAGGCCTTAAACCAGTGACTACTGTCCTTACAAGAAGAGGGAAATTCAGACACAGTTACAGGAGAGAACCGCAAGTGCTGACAGAGGGTGAGATTGGAATGATGTGTCTACAAGTGAAGAAATGCCAAGGAATGCCTGTAATCATTAGAAGTTAAGAAGAGGTAAAGAAAGATTGTCTTCTAGAGGCTTCAGGAGAGCATGGCCCTGCCAATACACCGATTTTGGAATTCTAAACTCCAGAACTGTGACAGATTTTCTTAATTCACAAATTTGTGGATTTGTTGTAGCAGTCCAAGTTTTTATAGTCCAACCCCAACAAGAAGTTTGGGGTCCAACTCTTAGTGACAAAAAGTTTGGGGTCCAACTCTTAGTGACAAGAAGTTTGGGGTCCAACTCTTTGTGACCCCAAGAACTATAGCCCACCAGGTTACTCTGTCCATGGGATTGCCCAGGTAAGAATACTGGAGTGGGTTGCTGTTTCCTTCTCCTGGAGATTGAGTTTATTTTAGATGCCACATGCAAATTAGGACATACAGTGCTGTCTTTCTGTGTCTGGCTTATTTAATTTAGCATAATGTCTTCCAGGTTCATCCATGTTATTACAACTGGCAAGATTTGCTTCTTTTTAAAGGCTGAACAATATTCCATCGTATTTGTATATAAAAATATTACACTTTTAACCCATTAATCCACTGAGGGGCATTTAGGTTACATCCATATCTTGGTTACTGTGAATAATGCTGAAAGAAACATGAGAGTGATGATACATAATCAAGATCCTGATTTCATGTCCTATAGATATATATACCCAGAAGTGGAATTGCTGGAGCATAAGGTAGTTATATTTTTAATACTTTGAGAAACTGCAATACTACTTTCTATAAGGCCTGTACCAATAATAATTTATTATTAATCTCTTTTTTCCACATTCCTGTCAGGACTTATTACCTCTTGTGTTATCTCTTTTTTAAAAAATATTGAAGTATAGTTGATTTACAATATTGTGTTAGATCCAGATACAGTAAAGTGATTTAATTATACATGCTGTTGTTGATGTTCAGTTGCTAAGTCCAGTCCAGCTCTTTGGGACTTCATGGACTGCAGCACACCAGGCTCATCTGTCCTCCACTATCTTCCAACTCAATGGTGATTCTATCTAACCATCTCATCCTCTGCCACCCCCATCTCCTCCTGACCTAAATCTTTTCCAGCATCAGGGTCTTTTCCAACAAGTCATTTCTTCTCATCAGGCAGTCAAAATATTGGAGCTTCAGCATCCACAACAGTCCTTCTAGTGAATATTCAAGGTTGATTTCCTTTAGGATTGACCAGTTTGATCTCCTTGCAGTCCAAGGGACTCTTAAGAGTCTTTTCCATCACCACAATTCAAAAGCATCAGTTTTTCAGTGCTCAGCCTTCTTTATGGTCAAGTTCTCACATCTGTACATGATTACTGGAAAACTCATAGCTCTATCAGACCTTTGTCAGCAAAATGATGTCTCTGCTTTTTATTTTTTATTTATTGCTTTTAATATGTTATCTAGGTTTGTCATAGTTTTCCTTCCAAGGAGCAAGTGTCTTTTAATTTCATGGCTGCAATCACCATCCGCAGTGATTTTGGAGTCCAAGAAAAAAAAATCTGTCACTGCTTCTACTTTTTCCCCTTCTGTTTGTCATGAAGTGATGGGCCCAGATGCCATGATCTTAGTTTTTTTGAATGTTGAGTTTTATGCCAGTTTTTTTCACTCTCCTTTCACCCTTATCAAGAGGCTCTTTAGTTCCTTTTCACTTTCTGCCATTAGAATGGTATCTGCATATCTGAGGTTGTTGATATTTCTCCCAGTAATCATGATTACAGCTTGTGATTCGTCCAGTCCAGTATTTTGAATGATGTACTCTGCCTATAAGTTAAATAAGCAGGGTGACAATATACAGCCTTGTCACACTCCTTTCCCAATTTTGAACCACAAAGTTGTTCCATGTCCAGTTCTAACTGCTGCTTCTTGACCTACATAGAGGTTTCTCATGAGGCAGCTAAGGTGGTCTGGTATTCCCATTTCTTTAAGCATTTTCCAGTTTGTTGTAATCCACACAAAAGCTTTTGTGTAGTCAGTGAAGCAAAGTAGATGTTTTTCTGAAATTTCCTTGCTTTTTTCTATGATCCAGTGGATGTTGGCAATTTGATCTCTGGTTCCTTTGCCTTTTCTAAATCCAGCTTGTATATCTGGAAGTTCTCAGATCACATATTGTTGAAGCTTAACTTGAAGGATTTTGAGCATTAACTTGCTAGCATGTGAAATGAGCACAAGTGTATGGTAGTTTGAACATTCTTTGGCATTGCCTTTCTTTGGGGTTGTAATGAAAACTGATCTTTTCCAGTCCTGTGGCCATAGCTGGGTTTTCCAAATTTGCTGACATATTGATTATAGCACTTTAACAGCATCATTGTTTTTAGTATTTTAAATAACTCAGCTGGAATTTCATCATCTCCACTAGCTTTGTTAATACTAATACTTTCTAAGGCCCACTTGACTTCACACTCCAGGATATCTGGCTCTAAGTGAGTGACCACACCATCGTGGTTATCCAGGTCATTAAGACCTTCTTTGTAAAGCTTTGTGTATCCTTGCCACCTCTTTTTAATCTCCTCTGCTTCTTTTAGGTCCTAGCCTTTTCTGTCCTTTATTGTGCCCATCTTTTCATGAAATGTTCCCTTGGTATTTCCAATTTTCTTGACAAGATCTCTAGTCTTTCCCATTCTATTGTTTTCTCTATTTCTTTGCATTGGTTACTTAAGAAATCCTTCTCATCTCTCCTTGCTATTCTCTGGAGTTCTACAATCATTTGGGTATATCTTACCCTTTCTCTCTTGACTTTCACTTCTCTTCTTTCCTTAGCTATTTGTAAAGCCTCCTCACATAACCACTTTGCCTTCTTTCATTGCTTTTTCTTGGGATTGGTGTTGGTCATTGCCTTCTGTACAATGTTACGAACCTGTCCACAGTTCTTTAGGGACTCTATCTACCAGATCTAATCCCTTGAATCTATTTGTCACCTCCACTGTATAATCATAAGGGGTTTGATTTAGGTCATACCTGAATGATCTAGTGGTTTTCCCTACTTTCTTCAATTTAGGCCTTAATTTTACAATAAGGAGCTCATGATCTCAGCCATATTCAGCTCCTTGTCTTGTTTTTGCTGACTGTATAGAGCTTCTCCATCTTCAGCTGCCAAGAATATAATCAATCTGAATTCTGTATGACCGTCTGGCTACGTTCATGTGTAGAGTTGTCCCTTGTTGTTGAAAAAGGGTGTTTGCTATGACCAGTGTTTTCTTTTGACAAAACTCTGCTAGCTTTTGCCCTGCTTCATTTTGCGCTCCAAGGCCAAACTTCCCTGTTATTCTGGGTATCTCTTCACTTCCTACTTTTGCATTCCAATCCCCTATGATGAAAAGGACATTTTTTTTTTTTTTGGTGCTACTTCTAGAAGGTGCTGTGCGTCTTCATAAACGTGGTCAACTTCAGCCTTTTTGGCATCAGTGGTTGGGGCATAGACTTGTATTACTGTGATGTTGAATGGTTTACTTGGAAACAAGCTGAGATCATTTTGTCATTTTTGAGGTTGCACCCAAGTACTGCAGTTCAGTCTCTTTTGTTAACTATGAGGGCTACTCCAATTCTTCTAAGGGATTCTTGCCCACAGTAGTAGACATAATGGTTACCTGAATTAAATTCTCCCATTTCTGTCCATTTTAGTTCACTGATTCCTAAGATATCAATGTTCAGTGTTGCCCTCTCCTGCTTGACCATGTTTAATTTACCTTGATTCATGTACCTAACATTCCAGGTTCCTATGCAATATTGTTCTTTACAGCATCAGAGTTTACTTTCACCTCCAGACACGTCCACAACTTAGCAATGTTTCTGCTTTGGCCCAGCCTCTTAATTCTTTCTGGAGCTAGTAGTAATTGCCCTCCTCTCTTCTCCAGTAGCATACCAGGCACCTTCTAACCAGGGGAGCTCATCTTCCAGTGTTATATCTTTTTGCCTTTTCATACTGTCCATGGAGTTCTCCAGAGATCAAATTGCCAACATCTGCTGGATCATAGATAAAGCAGAATTCCAGAAAACCATCTACTTCTGCTTCATTGACTATGCTAAAGCCTCTGACTGTGTGGATCACAACAAAATGTGGAAAATTCTTAAAGATATGGGAATGCTAGACCACCTTACCAGCCTCCTGAGAAATCTGTATACAGGTCAAGAAGCAACAGTTAGAACCAGACATGGAACAATGGAGTGGTTCAAAATTGGGAAAGGTGTACATCAAAGCTATATATTGTCACCCTGCTTATTTAACTTATATGCAGAATACATCATGAGAAATGCCAGGCTGGATGCAACACAAGCTGGAATCAAGACTGCAGGGAGAACTATCAATAATCTCTAATATGCAGATGACACCATCCTTATGTCAGAAAGTGAAGAGGAACTAAAAGCCTCCTGATGAAAGTGAAAGAGGAGAGTGAAAAAGCTGGTTTAAAACTCAACATTCAAATAATGAAGATCATGGCAGCTGGTCTCTGCACTTTATGGCAAATAGATGGGGGAACAATGGAAACAGTGACAGCCTTTATTTTCTTGGGCTCCAAAATCATGCAGATGGTGACTGAAGTCATGAAATTAAAAGACACTTGCTCCTTGGAAGAAAGCCATAACAAACCTAGACAGCATATTAAAAAAGCAGAGACATTACTTTTCTGATGAAGGTCTGTATAGTTAAAGCTATGGTTTTTCCAGTAGTCTTGTATGGATGTGAGATTTGGACCATAAAGAAGGCTGAATGCCAAAGAATTGATGCTATTGAGTTGTGGTTTTGAGAAGACTCTTGACAGTCCCTTAGACTGCAAGGAGATCAAACCAGTTAATCCTAAACCAGTTAATCTTAAAGGAAATCAGTCCTGAATATTCATTAGAAGGACTGATGCTGAAGCTGAAGCTCCAATACTTTGGCCACTTAATGCAAAGAACCGACTGATTAGAAAAGACCCTGATGCTGGGAAAGATTGAAGGCAGCAGAAGGGGACGGCAGAGGACAAGATGGTTGGATGGCATCACTGACTCAATGGACATGAGTTTGAGCAAGCTCCGGGAGATGGTGAAGGATAGGGAAGCCTGGCATGCTGCAGTCCATGGTGTTGCAGAGTCAGACACGACTGAGCGACTGAACAACATTACTACCTATTATTTTACACTGCTCCACCCCAAATATCTATAACAATCCTTTACCCTTTACTAGTTACTTAAGACATCAGGTTATATTTTTTTAACTTTTATATGCATTTTTGCTAATAGTAGAGAAAGAAAACCTGAATTCTTAAACAATAAAACATTAGCATTTTACTGGAAAACTTGACCACTTTCATATATAGGTTCTCTATACTTCTTTTAATGGCTTTTACAAAGTTTGCTAGCTTATGATTATGGGATTATAGAATCCATTATCCCTCTTGAGTATCACAGGGCCTATACATCTCCTATACATCAGTTTCTTTTTACATTTGAATAATCTTCCTTATTATCTCTAAAACCTTCACAGCAGAACTTTAATTTAGAATGAACTATATATCACTCTCTTTCTAACCCTGGCCCCAAGATTACCCTCAGATTCATTTATTCATTCAAAGAATATTTATTGAGCCTCTACTATGTGCCAGACACTGCTTTAAGTAAATAAATGACAAAAACCCCTCCCCTCTTGGAACTTACATAACTTCTAGTGCAGTAGGTTTGTAGAAGACTGAGCAGAGGGCATAGCCCAGAGTTTCAATGGTAGCACCACTTGTTGCAGGGAGCAGTAGCCCAGGGCTTGGTATTGTTAAGGAGAAAAGGAACCCTGCCACACTTTGGGGAAGACTGTTCCTTGCTCTTCCCTCTATATTTCCTTTGTTGTGAACAGTAAACAGAGAGGCAGAAGGGCATAATGGTTACGGACATAGGCTTTGGATTCACATAGCCTGGGTCTAAATCTTGGCTTTGCACCTGAGTAGTTATTTTGTCTTGGTCTGGTTCCTTATCCTTGAGCCTCAGTTTCCTTAGTTGCTACTATAGTCACTTTGCAGACTCAAGTCAAGACTGATGATTGCAGCTATGCTATTGATAACAAGAACATCTAAGTTAGCTTCTCACATACATCTTGAGTACCTCATCCATTGAGCAAACAGTGACATCTATATATAAAGTGGATGTGTACACAGGTATCTAAACCACATATTTACCAAGGTTTGAGTCTAATTGAATTAATTCTATTTATAGACAGATTTCCTAATGATATACATCCAAAATTCCTGATCAGATGGTATCTGCTTCCATTTTATTATTTCCCTGTTTGAAAGGTAGCTTAGCTAATGCAGTCAATTAAGTGTTTACTCATGAGAGTTGAGTGGATTCTCTATTATTTACCCTACCTTACGAATTTCTCCCTGTTGCACGGTTTTTATGACGTTAATCCATTCTTCCATGTCTTTCCGATTGGGTGCAGCCAGCGTAACTTTTCGTTGTGGCGTGATCACCTACAGAAAGTCACATTATTAGCTGATTCCCAACTCAAACTTTGCCCCCAAACATAGCATTTGAACTCTCTAAGATACTATGCAGGTCTACCAAGCACAACCAAAGCCACTTCTTAAATATATGACAGCAGTTCCCAGAGCCACCCCAACTAATAACAGTAATAAACAACAATTTAAAGGCACTTACTATGTACTGGGCACTGTTCTATTGTACTTTACGTATCTTATTTATTTCAATCTTCATTACAAATCCAAGAGCTAGGCAGTATTATTTTCCCTCACTTTATAGTCAGGATATTTTTTTCTGTGGCAAAGGGAGTTAAATTACTTGCTCAGGGCAAAAGAGTAGGTAAGAAACTAAGCCAGAATTTGAATCTCGATTCTTTGGCTCCAGCACACATGCTCTTAAACACTAGGCCAAGCACCCATCTGTTACTCAAATAAAGTTGCCTGAAAATCTTACTTGTTTACTTGCTGCTCTACCTACCTGAAATGGTAAAAGTGTTTCTTTTTCATTAGGGTGTGCCTATTTCTGTTTGAGGGGAGGGTGAGACTGGAGTGAGGAAACTAAAAATCTAGTTTCTTTGTTTCTTATGGTCAGGGAAAATCTGAGGAGAATTTTACTATTATCCCTCTTAATCCTGCTTGGTGCAAGAGCCTTGCAGAAACAATGAGAAAGCCATGTTGAGGGTCTAGCAGAGGTAGACCCTGCTAACTTCATCTTCTCCCAAAGGGCAGGAGGAGCATGGATAGCTATAGCTCAGTCATTGCTTCAGTGGCCCTACTTGTCTTCATTACCAGTGCCCACCACCCCAAGCCCAAATCTTGCAGCTAAAGCTCACCATAACGACGAACAATTTGTTCTTCTTGTGCATGTAGCACCGCATGATTCTGTGATAATGGCAATAGGAACTAGTTGGAATTAGTAACAACAGTCACTCCTTTGGTCTAAACCCATTCTTATGTGGGGTTGATGCATAGTGCCTCCATGTTTTAATTAGGCTAAGGGGAAACCTAGCCCTTGGAATTATTGTAGAATGGATACCCAAAACATTATTGTAGAATGGATACCCAAAACATTATGCGTATCACTCAAAAGTTAAGATTTTGGAACAGGGTCAACAGAACCCTCAGCTTTTTCCTGGGTCAGTATGATGCAATGAGAGAAGTGAGAGTAGGGTCTCCTTTCAACTTCTCTCCTTTCAAAGGAGAATAGACTGTGGGCCAGCCATGGGAGCAGGGTATTGGGCCCATAGCTCTTTAGTCTGCTAAGTACCTTCTCCACCTGCCTGAAGAGGAACCCTGCTCTCCATAACCCACCACTGACACTGAGAAAAAAACATTTCTGTGAGGAGATGGGTAGGAAAATTCTTGGGCCAATGGACTTGTTATTTTTCAGTGAGATTTCTATTCTGAATTTGCCTGAATGACCAAGTCTTATGACATTTTAGCAGTGACAAGCCCTTGAATACATCCCTGGAAAACCCTCTGCTTTCTTTGAGGTACTCTCATTAGTAATCTCAGCACAGAGTAACTTTCACTTTGGATTTAGGTTCTTATCTGTTTCATCAAAGGAGAAAATGTCATGTAGCTCAAATATCTTGATATAGTCTACAACATATTAGCAGTCTCTTGAAAGCCTCCCAATGATATTCATTTAAATTACCTTCACCGGAAGGATTGATTTTTGAAATAGTCACCCCCATCCTGAAATCAGCTCTGCTTTTATATCAAACTGGTAATAGAGACCAGGGCAATCATGCTTTTTCCCCCCATCAGTGGGCTGATAGAAAATACTCACATGAATAATCTTTAGCACTCATTTGCAATGCTACTTTAAGTGCATTTCCAAACACACTTTGGGATTAAAGAAGACATGGGAAATTTGAATTCCAAACAGGCGACAGGTGGGTATGGAGACCCCTCTTCCCAGCTAGTTCTCACCCTTGCCCAATCAGGCAATCTTAATCTTACTTACGCAAAAACTGTGGCAAAGGTTTCTACAGCTGCTTTCTGCCAAGGCAACTTGAGACAAATCAATTGTTTCAAAGCGTGCAAACTGGAAAGGTATGAGAAGAAGAGGGAAAAGGAACCATCTGGTTATTGAGGCAAAGGTACACTAAAAAGTAAATACACACACACAGGCACAGTAAAAGGCATTTTTGGCAGTTATAACCCCATTATTTCTTTAGCTTGAGTGCTGGATTTATTTAGCATTATGATTTTGATTGATATATCATGTAACAAACAGAAAATTAACCAAACTAAACCCAAAACACAACTCTTCCCAAAACTTTTATATGGATTTATAGGAAAGCTTAGGTAGCTCAGGATTATTTAAAACTAAAGGTTTATGCTGGAGAATATAGTGGGATACTGCCTTCATGGATCACAGCCTTGTTGTGGTGAAGGGCCTTGCATAATTCAAGGAAGCTATGAGCCATGCCATGCAGAGCCACCCAAGATGGACAGGACATAGTGAAGAGTTCTGACAAAACATGGTCCACTGGAGGAGGGCATGGCAACCCACTCCAGTCTTCTTGACTGGAAAACTCCATGAACAGTATGAAAAGGCAAAAAGGTATGATACTGGAAAATGAGCCCCCAGGTTGAAAGATGTCCAATACGCTACTGGGGAAGAGTTCAGGGAAATTACTAATAGCTCCAGAAAGAATGAGGCTTCTCTGGTGGCCTAGGGGTAAAGAATCTGCCTGCAATGCAGGAGCCGCAGGAGATGCAGATTTGATCCCTGGCTCAGGAAGATCCTCTGGAGGAGGGCATGGCAACCCACTCCAGTGTTCTTGCCTGGAGAAGAATCCCATGGACCGAGGAGCCTGGCAGGCTACAGTACCTAGGGTTGCAAAGAGTCAGACACAACTGAAGTGACTTAGCATGTACTCAGGCCAGAAAGAATGAAGTGGCTCAGTAAGAACCTAACAGAAGCAGAAGAGATTAAGAAGAGGTGGCAAGAATACAGAGGAAAACCATACAGAAAAGGTCTTAATGACCCAGATAACCATGAGGGTATGGTCAATCTCGTAGAGCCAGACATCCTGGAGTGTGAAGTCAAGTGGGCCTTCAGTTCAGTCACTCAGTCATGTCTGAATTTTTGTGACCCCATGGACTGCAGCATGTCAGGCCTCCCTGTCCACCACCATCTCCTGGACTTTACTCAAACTCATGTCCATTGAGTCAGTGATGCCATCCAGCCATCTCATCCTCTGTCGTCCCCTTCTCCTTCTGCCTTCAATCTTTCCCAGCATCAGGATCTTTTCAAATGAGTCAGTTCTTAGCATCAGGTGGTCAAAGTATTTGAGTTTCAGCTTCAGCATCAGTCCTTCTAATGAATATTCAGGACTGATTTCCTTTAGGATGGACTGGTTCGATCTCCTTGCTGTACAAGGGACTTTCAAGAGTCTTCATTAACACCACAGTTCAAAAGCATCAATTCCTCAGTGCTCAGCTTTCTTCATAGTCCAACTCTCACATCCATACACGACTACTGGAAAATCCATAGCCTTGACTAGATGGACCTTTGCAGGCAAAGTAATGTCTCTGCTTTTTAATAAGCTGTCTAGTTTGGTCATAACTTTCCTTCTGAGGAGCAAGCGTCTTTTAATTTCATGGCTGCAGTCACCATCTGCAGTGATTTTGGAATCACCAATATAAAGTCTGTCACTCTTTCTACTGTTTCCCCATCTATTTGCTGTGAAGTGATAGGACCAGATGCCATGATCTTTGTTTTCTAAATGTTGAGTTTTAAGCCAACTTTTCCACTCTCCTCTTTCACTTTCATCAAGAGGCTCTTTAGTTCTTCACTTTCTGCCATAAGGGTGGTGTCATCTGCATATCTGACGTTATTGATATTTCTTCCAGGAATCTTAATTCCAGCTTGTGCTTCATCCAGTCCAGCATTTCTCATGATGTACTCTGTATATAAGTTAAATAAGCAGGGTGACAATATACAGCCTTGCTGTATTCCTTTACTGATTTGGAACCAGTCTGTTGTTCCAGGTTCAGTTCTAACTGTTGCTTCCTGACCTGCATACAGATTTCTCAGGAGGCAGTTCAGGTGGTCTGGTATTCCCATGTCTTGAAGAATTTTCCACAGTTTGTTGTGATCCACACAGTCAAAGGCTTTGGCCTAGTCAATAAAGCAGAAATAGATGTTTTTCTGGAACTCGCTTGCTTTTTCAATGATCCAACAGATGTTGACAATTTGATCTCTGGTTCCTCTGCCTTTTCCAAATCCAGCTTTAACATCTGGAAATTCATGGTTCATGTTGAATCAGGTTGAAGCCTGGCTTGGAGAATTTTGATCATAACTTTGCTAGCGTGTGAGATGAGTGCAATTGTATAGTAGTTTGAGCATTCTCTGGCATTGCCTTTCTTTGGGATTGGAATGAAAACTGACCTTTTCCAGTCTGTGGCCCCTGCTGAGTTTTCCAAAATTGCTTGCATATTGAGTGCAGCACTTTCACAGCATCATCTTTAGGGATTTGAAGTCAGATTGATTATATTCTTTGCAGCCAAAGATGGAGCAGCTCTATATAGTTAGCAAAAACAAGACCAGGAGCTGACTGTGGCTCAGGTCATGAACTCCTTATTGCAAAATTCAGACTTAAACTGAAGAGAGTAGGGAAAACCACTAGACCACTCAGGTTTGACCTAAATCAAATCCCTTATGACTATACAGTGGAAGTGAAAAATGGATTGAAGGGATTAGATCTGATACACAGAATGCCTGAAGAATTATGGATGGAGGTTCATGACGTTGTACAGGAGGCACTGATCAAGACCATCCCCAAGAAAAAGAAATGCAAAAAGGCAAAATGGTTGTTGAGAAGGCCTTACAAAAAGCTATGAAAAGAAGAGAAGTGAAAGGCAAAGGAGATAAGGAAAAATATCCATCTGAATGCAGAGTTCCAAAGAATAGCAAGGAGAGATAAGAAAGCCTTCCTCAGTGATCAGTGCAAATAAATAGAGGAACAATAGAATGGGAAAAACTGGAGATCTGGTGAAAAAAATTAGAGATATCAAGGGAACATTTCATGCAAAGATGAGCACAATAAAGGACAGAAATAGTACAGACCTAACAGAAGCAGAAAATATTAAGAACAGGTGGCAAGAATACACAGAAGAACTATACAAAAAAGATCTTCATGACCCAGAAAACTACGATAGTGTGATCACTCACTTAGAGCCAGACATCCTGGAATGTGAAGTCAAGTGGGCCTTAGAAAGCATCACTATTAAAACAAAGCTAGTGGATGTGATGGAAGTCCAGCTGAGCTATTTCAAATCCTAAAAGATAATGGTGTTAAAGTGCTGCACTCAATATATCAGCAAATTGGAAAACTCAGCAGTGTCCACAGGACTGAAAAAGGTCAGTTTTCATTTCAATCTCAAAGAAGGGCAATGCCCCAAAATGTTCAAACTACTGTATAATTGCATTCATTTCACATGATAGTAAGGTTATGCTCAAAATTCTTCAAGCTTGGCTTCAGCAATACAAGAACTGAGAACTTCCAGGTGTACCAGCTGGGTTTAGAAAAAGCAGAGGAACCAGAGATCAAATTGCCAATATTTGTTGGATCATAGAGAAAGCAAGGAAACTCCAGGAAAACACCTACTTCTGCTTCATTGATTATGCTAAAGCCTTTTACTGTGTGGATCACAACAAACTGTGGAAAATTCTTAAGGAGACGTGAGTACCAGACCACCTTACCTGTCTCCTGAGAAACTTGTATGCAAGTGAAGAAGCAACAGCTAGAACCAGATATGGAACAATGGACTGGTTCAAAATTTGGAAAGGAGTCTGAGAAGGCTGTATATTGTCACCCTGCTTATTTAACTTATAGGCAGAGTGCATCATGAAAAATGCCAGGCTGGATGAAGCTCAAGCTGGAATCAAGACTGTCAGGACAAATACCAACAACCTCAGATATGCAAATGATATCATTTTAATGGCATAAAGTAAAGAGAAGCTAAAGAGCCTCTTGATGAGGGTGAAAGAGGAGAGGGAAAAAGCTGGCTTGAAACTCAACATTCAAAGACCAGAAACTATAAAACTCCTAGAGGAGAACATAGGCAAAACACTCTCCGACATAAATCACAGCAGGTTCCTCTATAATCCACCTCCCAGAATACTGGAAATAAAAGTAAAAATAAACAAATGGGATCTAAGTAAAATTAAAAGCTTCTGCACAACAAAGAAAACTATAAGCAAGGTGAAAAGACAGCCTTTGGAATGGGAGAAAATAATAGCAAATGAAGCAACTGACAAACAACTAATCTCAAAAATATACAAGCAACTTATGCAGCTCAACTCCAGAAAAATAAACGACCCAATCAAAAAATGGGCCAAAGAACTAAATAGACATTTCTCCAAAGAAGACATATGGGTGGTTAACAAATACATGAAAAGATGCTCAACATCACTCATTATTAGAGAAATGCAAATCAAGACCACAATGAGGTACCATTTCACACCAGTCAGAATGGCTGCAATCCAAAAGTCTACAAGCAATAAATGCTGGAGAGGGTGTGGAGAAAAGGGAACCCTCTTACACTGTTGGTGGGAATGCAAACTAGTACAGCCACTATGGAGAACACTGTGGAGATTCCTTAAAAAACTACAAATAGAACTGCCTTATGACCCAGCAATCCCACTGCTGGGCATACACACTGAGGAAACCAGAATTGAAAGAGACACATGTACCCCAGTGTTCATCACAGCACTGTTTATAATAGCCAGGACATGGAAGCAACCTAGATGTCCATCAGCAGATGAATGGATAAGGAAGCTGTGGTACATATACACAATGGAGTATTACTCAGCCATTAAAAAGAATACATTTGAATCAGTTCTAATGAGGTGGATGAAACTGGAGCCGATTATACAGAGTGAAGTAAGCCAGAAAGAAAAACTCCAATACAGTATACTAACACATATATATGGAATTTAGAAAGATGGTAATGATAACCCTGTATGTGAGACAGCAAAAGAGACACAGATGTATAGAACGGACTTTTGGACTCAGAGGGAGAGGTAGAGGGTGGGATGATTTGGGAGAATGGCACTGAAACGTGTATACTATCAGGTAAGAAACGAATCACCAGTCTATGTTCGATACAGGATACAGGATGCTTGGGGCTGGTGCACTGGGATGACCCAGAGAGACGATATGGGGAGGGTGATGGGAGGGGGGTTCAGGGTTGGGAACTCATGTATACCTGTGGTGGATTCATGTCAATGTATGGCAAAACCAATACAGTATTGTAAAGTAAAAAAATAAAATAAAATAAGAAAAAAGAAACTCAACATTCAAAAAAAAGTAAGATCATGGCCTCTGGTCCCATCACTTTATGGTAAATAGAAGGTGAAAAAGTGCAGGTAGTGACAGACTTTATTTTCTTGGGCTCCAAAATCATTTGGACAGTGATTGCAACCATGAAACTAAAAGATGCTTGCTCCCTGAAAGGAAACCTGTGACAATCCTAGATAACATATTAAAAAGCAGAGACATCACTTTGCCTGCAAAGGTCTGTCTAGTCAAAACTATATTTTTTCAAGTAGTCATGTATGGATGTGAGAGTTGGACCGTAAAGAAGGCTGAGCACTGAAGAACTGATGCTTTTGAAATGTGGTGTTGGAGAAGACTCCTGAGAGTCCCTTGGACTGCAAGGAGATTGAACCAGTTGATCCTAAAGGAAATTAACCTTGAATATTCATTGGAAGGACTGATGTTGAAGCTGAAGCACCAATACTTTTGCTACCTGATGTAAAAATTGGAAAAGACCCTGATGCTTGGAAAGATTCCAGGCAAAAGGAGACAGGGCAGCAGAGGATGAGATGATTAGATAGCATCACTGACTCAGTAGACATGAATTTGAGCAAACTCCTGGAGGTAGTGAAGGACAGGGTAGCCTGGAGTGCTGCAGTTCATGGGGTTGCAAAGAGTCCAGGACAATTTAGGGACTGAACAGCAACAACATAATGGGATATGGTCTAGCTAGGGACATAGTGGAGCAGATTGGGATTATCCACCTTAATTCTCGCTAACATGTCTTTACCTCTTGGTTTACCTTTCAAATTATTTCCTGGTACCTACCTACTAACACAATTGACACATATTGTGTCAATTGACACAACTGACAAGTATACGTATATATATATGTATGTATATATATATGTGTGTGTGTATATATATATATATATATAGATATAGATATATATATAGTCTTACCGCAGGATGGTGTGCAAAGCAGAGCCTTTGTCCTCGAACCAGAAAATATCTAAGCTTCCATCTCTTGAATGAGTTACAGTTCTTTAGCAGAGGTCCTTCCTTCAGTATTTTCTGAAAGATAGAAGCATAGCTTTGAGTAATTAGGTCAATTTGCAAGACCATATCATTTGTCCTCTCATTTGAGAAGTTCAGATATCTAGAAGGCCCTATCACATATCTGAGAAATGGCCTAAGGGCCAGGCAAGAATATAGAGTTTCTTAGAGTTTCTTAGTTTATTCAGAAAAAGCATTGGTTACCCTTGGATAACACATTCCAAATCATATAGGCTCTAAGTTTCTTAGGACACATGGCCCAACAACCATGGAAAACATTTTCATTTGTGGTAGGAGGAGGGGATGAGAGACAGAACACATAAATATAAGAATTACACTCCTAGGGAAGAACAAATGGTTGGGGGAGAGGCTGAGTTCAGTAAGGGCAGATATTTTGGAAATCTTCAGGTTGCAGGGCTAGACAGGGCTTTCATATCTGCTATTTTAGAGTGTTCTTTTTAGAATAATAAGTTGGATCATATCCCTTCCTGCTCGCAAGCCTCCAATAGCTTCCCAACAGTTTTAGAACCAAATCCCAAGTCTTTATCATAGCTTTCAAGGGATTCATGATCTGGTGAGAGCAAAAAGTGCATGAAAAAGAACTACCATCTGATTACTTTATTTACATACCTCATAGTTTTACCAACTGATTTTTCTGTTACTTGTTGAACAGATTGATTCTAACAAAGCATAGAGTCTGCTTACCATGTTACCGTTGGGGAGGCTTTCCCCAGTGTAACCTTATAAGATATAAGTCAACATGTAAGACTACCATCTGGAAGTACTCACATCCACCAAGCTGCAAATAAACCTATGCTGAATGGACGAAGAGACAGACTTAAGTCACCACATCAAAGCTCTACCATGAATTCCATCCATCATCTAAATTAGAATTCACCATTTGGCAGTTGTGGAAGTGTTTGCTTGGCCCACCTAGTGTTTTTCAGTTCTTAATTAATTGATAATATTTAAAAAGAAGAAAATTTCAAATAAAAATCCAAGTTTCTATTAAAAAATCTGAACATCTGATAACAGGGGACCTACATTTTCACATGGCAACAGTCTGCTGGAACACAGTAGCAGCTGCTCCCTTTAGATGGGGCACCCGGTTCCAGTGGTATTTAAGTTTGGGACCCCACTTAAACAATCATTTGCTACTCCCGCTCTCCCAAATATACCCACATCTGTTATACTGTCTGTTCAATTCTTTAACCAATAAGTTAGTACTAATGGACAGAGTCTCTGTATGTCAATTGAAAAGTCAGTTCATAGTAATCAAAGTTTACCTGAATCATCTTGATAACTTATGGGAGTTTCCAAGTTATTGCACCACCCTTGGGATGTTTATAAAAGAATGGTGCCAAGGAGTCAAGACAAAGAGATAAAAAAAAGATCTTGTGGGAATGTGGCATGGAGAGTGAGAAATTACATTTCAATTGTTGAAACTGAGTCATCAATGAGAAAACAACTTTGTGTAAGCACTGTGATTCCATCACTGTTTCTCTGGTCGGATGGCCTATGGAATATATTCTCATTGATGGCATTTGGTATTCTCTATCCCAATCTTTTCAACTTTATGCCATATATTGTTCCACACTAAGTCTTCATAATACCTAGACAGTCATATTTACTTCTCTCTGCCAAAGACTTTAGTTCAAAATTTTAAGTGCTCCAACTTGGTACAACTGAAGCCACATCCATTATTTCTTCCCCTTTCCCAAGCTATTCTACTTTGTCAATTGCTAAATTCTTCCATTGTTCTTATTTTACCATGTATGGTATCCTTTGTAATAGTTTATTTACAGTTTTTGACTGGATATTTCCCCCATTCCATTTTAAGTTTAAAACATCTCTTAATTTCAACTGCTTTTTCTTACCTCTGCTGCCATACCCAGGTTCCTTCTCTTCCTGTTGCTTTCGGGATTAGGATGATGGGGTGAGGTGGCAATGATGAAATGAGGAGGGGGATTTGCTTCTCTAGAAGACTCCCAGAACCCTGGACCCTCGGGTTCCCTCAGAAAATTGCCACACCCTATGATCTGACATACTAAAACAAGTAGAATTCAGCCTCTTCTCCCGAGCTACTTCCTTCTATCAACCTGTAGTAATGATCACTGTTTAATTTCCCTTCCTGGTACTTAAGAAATGTTCCTTTTTCTTCCTTACTTGTGCCTTACTAATTAATCATGTTATCCACCTAGGCACACAGAAAACCAGTTAATTAATTAGTTAATTAATCCATTAATCTGGAGACACAGCAAATCATCAAAATGTTCAGTTCTCATTTCATGAACTCAGCATTTGTCATGGTCAAGAAAAGAAAAGAAAGAAAATGACAGGTGATTTGGTTAATTAAGAACTGTTTTCTTTCAGGGTAAAAGCCATGTAACCAGTATCTAGCTACTCTAATTGTAAGGACTGGATAGCTTTAATTGCATGCATGTTAGTTTACTTTAATAAACTTTATATTGCTGAACTTAAAAAAAGAAAGACTTTATGGTGCATAGGAAAAGGAGTACGTCAAGGCTGTATATTGTCACCCTGCTTATTTAACTTATATGCAGAGTACATCATGACAAACGCTGGACTGGAAGAAGTACAAGCTGGAATCAAGATTGCCAAGAGAAATATCAATCACCTCAGATATGCAGATGATACCACCCTATGGCAGAAAGTGAAGAGGAACTAAAAAGCCTCTTGATGAAAGTGAAAGAGGAGAGTGAAAAAGTTGTCTTAAAGCTCAACATTCAGAAAACGAAGATCATGGCATCTGGTCCCATCACTTCATGGGAAATAGACGGGAAACAGTGGAAACAGTGTCAGACTTTATTTTGGGAGGCTCCAAAATCACTGCAGATGGTGATTGCAGCCATGAAATTAAAAGACACGTACTCCTTGGAAGAAAAGTTATGACCAACCTAGATAGCATATTCAAAAGCAGAGACATTACTTTGCCAACAAAGATCCATCTAGTCAAAGCAATGGTTTTTCCAGTGATCATGTATGGATGTGTGAGTTGGACTGTGAAGAAAGCTGAGCGCTGAAGAATTGATCGTTTTGAACTGTGGTGTTGGAGAAGACTCTTGAGTCTCTTGGACTGCAAGGAGATCTAACCAGCCATCCTAAAGGAGATCAGTCCTGGGTGTTCATTGGAAGGACTGATGCTGAAGCTGAAACTCCAATACTTTGGCCACCTCATGCGAAGAGTTGACTCATTGGAAAAGACTCTGATGCTGGGAGGGATTGGGGGCAGGATGAGATGGCTGGATGGCATCACTGACTCAATGGACGTGAGTCTGAGTGAACTCCAGGAGATGGTGATGGACAGGGAGGCCTGGTGTGCTGCAATTCATGGGGTCTCAAGGAGTCAGACACAAGTGAGTGACTGAACTGAACTGAACTGAACTGATCACTGGATAGAATGCTTTGTATTTTCTGAGCTCCTACTATTGACCCCACCTTTTTCTAGGCCCTTAGAAGCAGTTAAAGAAGTTGCAAGCACCTTCCCTGTCTCCCTACTGGCTCAGACGGTAAAGCTGCCTGCAATGCGGGAGACTTGGGTTCGATTCCTGGGTCAGGAAGATCCCCTGGAGAAGGAAATGGCAATCCACTCCAGCACTCTTGTCTGGAAAATCCCCTGATAGGCTACAGTCCATGGGGTTGCAAAGAGTCGGACATGACTAAGCGACTTCACTTTCACTTTCACTTTCCCTGTCTCAAAGATATGGATAGTGGGAGTGGAGGTGGAGGGACAGATAATCCATGTAGACAAACATGAAGTTATATGAGCTCAGAGCACCATTTGAAAGAGCCTTGGGAGCTTCATGTCCATTGCGTTAAATGTTTACCTTCTGGTTCAAATGAGAGGTTCCACTAAGATAGTGGCTATCCACTCACACATCCTGCCATTGGGTACACTGGCCAAATCACAATTATCTCCCCTCTGTTCCATGATATTAAACTGGTCTTTATGAATGCATTAGTTTTAAGTGCAGGGCTGTCTACTCAATGACCATAGAAGGCTAGCTGGTTACAAAGAATCAACAACCTAGCAGGGGAACTGGGCAGCCCAAGCCCAGTTGCTGCTAAATTCTAGGAGATTACTGAATGCTGATCCAGTGTTACCAGTTCATTCCATTTTTCAAGACAAGTTGGCAATCCAGGTGAAAATTTGTGTGAAGTTTTGGAATATGGCCATATTAACTACTAATTAAATTAAAACAAAAAACTTGAGAGGGCCAAACAAAACATAGATGAGTCCAAAATCATGCCACAGACAACCAATTTGCAATTTCTGAACTGTAACTACTGTCAGTTTCTCTAGATGACAAAATGAGAGAGTGGTGGGTATTCCTGGCTGGTAACAGAAGAGGTTGCAGTGTATGAGTTCAGTGTTTGTGTGCCTGTATATGTAAGATATATATTACCAAGTTGGTAGCAGATAAATGTTTATGTGACTTATGTATAGTAATTAAGGAGAAAGGTTAGAAGACCATTTAAAAGTTTCTTAACACATTATTGACTGGGCGATTTTTGCAGAAACTAATGCCTCTGGCGTTAATATGTCTCTGGTAAATAATGTGCCAAGTTCTAAACTCAGGCTCTATATTGTCAACTTTTAACTTCTACAAATATCCATTAATCCATTATTGTTCAATAATACCCATTAATGGGTTGAGAGAAGGTAAAATTCCTATAGTTTCTTTCTCTGTAAACTCTGTCCCCCTTGGGGAGATGTTTCTAAATAAACCATGGTTTACTTAAAAACACAATAAGCAGCTCCCAGAAGTCAGTTTGAAGAAGCAGAAGCTAAAAAGCCACTCAATCAATAGGCTACCACAAGTCAATAAAATATGTGCATGCAAACGAAATTTACCTGCCTAGGGTCACTAAGCTTAACAAGGACATGAGACAAAACTTGGAAGAAACAAACCAAAAGATACAGCCTATAAAGTGATGCATTAGCAGAAGAACCCTCACTTATCCTGTAGCAGGATTTTCAGTTTCCAGATAACATCATTTCATTGACCCCTTGCCACAACCATGTGAAATGTTACTTCCAATTTCCAGATGAGGAGTTTTTCTGTTTCTTTAAAGTGACTATCCAAGAATAATTAGAAGAGTAAGGAGAATTCACATGCATACAGAGCTTTGCAATGGATAAAGTGCTTTTACTTTTGTTATTGAAACTCCCCAGCATCACTCTGAAGTAGGTAGTGAAAGGCACCTACATCAGTTCTGTCCTATGAAAGATACCCTGAACTTTTATTTCTTTAAGTGACTAATATTTTTATTTCTAAGGCATTATCAAGACAGTTGAAAATTTCCTTCTCAAGTAAGATGGTCAATGTTTGATATTTTTGAGATTTTGCAGCATCTTGGGACTACAGTATTTGTCAGATGAATGCATCTCCAGTGTTATTATGCTGCTGCTGCTGCTAAGTCACTTCAGTCATGTCTGACTCTGTGCGACCCTGTAGATGGCAGCCTACCAGGCTCCTCCGTCCTTGGGATTCTCCAGGCAACGACGCTGGAGTGGGTTGCCATTTCCTTCTCCAATGGGAGGCAATAAAAAACAGGATTACGTATGGGAATTGTTTTTGGTGGCCATTTTTATAGGCACACAGATAGTTCATAAAATGAGGCACACCTGTAATCCTCTTGGTTCGAGTTGCCACATTCCTGTGGCAATATGTGTGGCGCTGCAAATAGGAAAAAGTTAGGAAGGGCCATTGGATCCTTGTACATTCTGAAATGCTTCTTAAATCAGAATATATTTCTGATTTCACACAGTTCTATCTGACATTAAAATGCAAATAGCACTGATATCTCTACTTTTAAACTCTCAAGGCTGGGTGTTTCATAGTGCGAGTGAGTGTGGTGCTGAGTTCAATCACCACAGACATCAACTGACTTCATTCAAATCCAAGAGCGCAGGATTTATCATGCTTGTGGGCTCAGTTGCTTCAGTCCTGTCCAACTCTGCGACCCTATGGACTGTAGCCCGCCAGGCTCCCCTGTCCATGGGATTCTCCAGGCAAGAATACTGGAGTGTGTTGCCATGCCCTCCTCCAGGGGATCTTCTCCACACAGGGATCAAACCTCAGTCTCCTGCATCTCCTGCATTGCAGGCAGATTCTTTACCCACTGAGCCACCTGGGAAGCCCCCAGGATTTACTGAGGTATAGTTAATTCAGGTCTTGAGTACAGCATTCACACAAAACATCTTTGCCTAACCTGTGGCAGCCCTTGAAGAGAAAGCAGTTTATTTTTGTGTCTTCTTTAATAAGCCAACCCCTCAATTCATTACTCCCAGAAACCCCTGCACGCTAGCACCAGTGATTTTTCTCCCTGATGTTCTAGAACTTGGCATGTACAAAATAATTGCCAACAGTGATGGTAAGGATTTCCTTTGCTCCATATTTATAAAAGTATATTTTATAAAATATCTCAACAGGGTCTGTAAAGCAGTCCAATTGCCTATATATAATTAACACCTGCCTGCTGCTTAGTTGGGAAAGGGCAAGTACAACTGCTTTTATGAACCTTTCTTGTGCTCCTCCAAAATCCTCCAAAGTTTCTACTATCTGTTAGGCTTGTTTTTTTTTTTGTGGCTCAGTGGTTTTTTGCTGGATGAGGCTTTGGAAGATTCTCTTACCCTGTCCTAGCAAAAGGAGCCCCTATTACATAGCCAGAGTGAATTCCACCCCCACCTAATCAAAAAGTAAGCAAGTATCATGACATACACCACTACTTGTTATTAGCTGGCTGTTCTTCTGTTTTACAAAGAAATAGAGGAAAACATCAGAATAGGAAAGACTGGAGATCTCTTCAAGAAAATTAAAGATACCAAGGGAACATTTCATTCAAAGATGGGCTCGATAAAGGAAAGAAATGATATGGACCTAAAAAAAGCAGAAGATATTAAGACGAGGTGGCAAGAATACACAGAAGAACTGTACAAAAAAGATCTTCATGACCAAGATAATCACGATGGTGTGATCACTCACCTAGAGCCAGATATCCTGGAATGTGAACTCAAGTGGGCCTTGGAAAGCATCACGACGAACAAAGCTAGTGGAGGTGATGGAATTCCAGTTGAGCTATTTCAAATCCTGAAAGATGATGCTGTGAAAGTGCTGCACTCAATATGCCAGCAAATTTGGAAAACTCAGCAGTGTCCACAGGACTGGAAAAGGTCAGTTTTCATTCCAATCCCAAAGAAAGGCAATGCCAAAGAATGCTCAAACTACCACACAGTTGCACTCATCTCACATGCTAGTAAAGTAATGCTCAAAATTCTGCAAGCCAGGCTTTAGCAATACGTGAACCGTGAACTTCCTGATGTTCAAGCTGGTTTTAGAAAAGGCAGAGGAAGCAGAGATCAAATCGCCAACATCTGCTGGATCATGGAAAAGCAAGAGAGTTCCAGAAATACATCTATTTCTGCTTTATTGACTATGCCAAAGCCTTTGACTATGTAGGTCACAATAAACTGTAGAAAGTTCTGAAAGAGATGGGAAGACCACCTGACCTGCCTCTTGAGAAATCTGTATGCAGGTCAGGAAGCAACAGTTAGAACTGGACATGGAACAACAGACTGGTTCCCAATAGGAAAAGGAGTACGTCAAGGCTGTATATTGTCACCCTGCTTATTTAACTTATATGCAGAGTACATCATGAGAAACACTGGGCTGGATGAAGCACAAGCTGGAATCAAGATTGCTGGGAGAAATATCAATCACCTCAGATATGCAGATGATACCACCCTTATGGCAGAAAGTGAAGAGGAACTAAAGAGCCTCTTGATGAAAGTGAAAGAGGAGAGTGAAAAAGTTGGCTTAAAGCTCAACATTCAGAAAACGAAGATCATGGCATCTGGTCCCATCACTTCATGGGAACTAGATGGGGAAACAGTGGAAACAGTGTCAGACTTTATTTTTTGGGCTCCAAAATCACTGCAGATGGTGACTGCCGCCATGAAATTAAAAGACGCTTACTCCTTGGAAGAAAAGTTATGACCAACTTAGATAGCATGTTGAAAAGCAGAGACATTACTTTGCCAACAAAGGTCCGTCTAGTCAAGGCTATGGTTTTTCCAGTGGTCATGTATGGATATGAGAGTTGGACTGTGAAGAAAGCTGAGTGCTGAAGAATTGATGCTTTTGAACTGTGGTGTTGGAGAAGACTCTTGAGAGTCCCTTGGACTGCAAGGAGATCCAACTAGTCCATTCTAAAGGAGATCAACCCTGGGATTTCTTTGGAAGGAATGATGCTAAAGCTGAAACTCCAGTACTTTGGCCACCTCATGCGAAGAGCTGACTCATTGGAAAAGACTCTGATGCTAGGAGGGATTGGGGGCAGGAGGAGACGGGGACAACAGAGGATGAGATGGCTGGATGGCATCACGGACTCGATGGACATGAGTCTGAGTGAACTCCGGGAGTTGGTGATGGACAGGGAGGCCTGGCGTGCTGTGACTCATGGGGTCACAAAGAGTTGGACACGACTGAGCGACTGAACTGAACTGAACTTTTGTTTTATTTCCTCATGCTGCTCTTGGGATGGAGGCTGGACCAAGTTGGGATGAGTGGGTTACCACTCCTCCAGTGAAAACCAGACTTCCACTATGAGCACAGCTAAGGAAGCCAGTTTTATATCTATGGCTCCTTCAGTCCAAAACCTGTAACATCTATTCTCTTTGCTTTGGGGGTGGGGGTGATGGAAAGAAAGCCATTTCGTAACCCAGGCCCGCCAAAGTTGATTCAGAGCAATAATGTTTGATTTGGTTAAAATGCAACTCTGGGAGTTTTTAGGCTTTAAGAAAGGCCAGGCCTGCTGTGTCTCTGAAAGCTTTATATTCCCCAGGTTCCTTGTTGATGTTGTCGGAGTCAGACAGACTGGCTCCAGCACTGACTAGCTGTGTAACCTTGGGCAAATCACTTAACCTCTTTGAGCCTCAATTTCCTTGTCTATCAGATGAGAATACCTTGCAGAGCATGTGCCTGACAGTCACCATCTAAGTGTGAGTCCCTTGTGGTGTATGGGGGCAAGCAGTCCATTCATCCCACTACTGGGAGCTCCTGTCTTTGGCCCTACGAGTAGGCCTGGCTGGCTAAAGGCTGAAGCAGAAGAATGAGGAATAGGGACCAACTGTCTCAGTTTTCCCAGGACTTTCAGTGCTAAAACCAAAAGAGTCATAGGCAAACTGAGACCTGTTGGTCACCCTAGCGTTCAGGAGCCAGATCTCTCTACTGCTCAAGTCTACAAGGAGTATTGCTGCAAATCCCTCCTGCTGCTTCCTGTGCTAAAAACTGCAGAGGCTCAACCACATCCCTATTCTCTATTAGTGAAATAAAAGACAGTTGACACAATAACATTTGTTATTGATAGAAAAAAAAAAAGAAAATGATGCTACATTTTTCTCTGAATATGCAAAAATTTTAACCAGTTCTTCCATATCATTTCAAAGATGTTTTATGTACATGCGCAAACATGTGTTGTGCTCTGCTGTGCTCAGTTGCCCAGTCATGTTCGACTCTTTGCAACCCCATAAACTGGAGCCCGCCAGGTTTCTCTGTCCATGGGATTCTCCAGGCAAGAATACTGGAGTGGGTTGCCATTTCCTTTTCCAAGGAATATTCCTGATCCAAGAATCTAACCCATATCTCTTGCATTGCAGGCAGATTCTTTACCATTTGAATCCCAGTTTCAGCCTTGGGAGATAGGAAATCCAAGGGGACGACAGGAGGATGAGATGGTTGTATGGCATTTTAAATCTTGGATTTTAAATCTTGGAAGCAGGAAATCCAGTTAAAGGAGCAGTATAAGTAAAAGCTTAGTGGAAGCAGCAACTGCTGCCTAGAAAAGGAAGCTCTGTGGTCACACAAAATCCCTAAAGGAAAGATATTAGGGGATTTTGGACACTGGCCTTCAACCTAACCAAGCTCACAGAGGCCAGGACACATATTATCATATCTAGTGCCACTGAATTACAAGGAATGACAAAGCATAACTGCTTCCAACTGCTCTCTTCCCCATATTTTCACCTGACTATCTGTAGTGAGAAATGGATAGGCTCTTATAACATCCTGTGTATGTTTCTTCTCTCAGGGATACTGCCCCTACTGCTTCTATTTGGTGCCACCACCATGTCACACACCTTCTCTGTCCTAACCACCTTCTGTGAAACATGTGGCTCCTGTTCTGACTCTGGTGACATCCTCATAGAAGCAGCCAGGGCAGCATCTTCTCTAAGCTTCTCTTCAATTATCTCTCTCCAGAGGAAGACAGTTGTTTCTGGCTGACAAATATCTGCTATCTGCCTTTGTTTTATATGCATTATCTAATTTCTTGCCTACAGAAATTGTCCTGTTGGGGAGGTGGAGAAGTTGAGGATTAGGGAGTTTAAGTAATTAGTTCCAAGTCACAGTGAGTGGCAGAGCTGGGGTTTAAAGCCAGCTCCGTTGGACTCTACTGCCTCTCCCCCCAACAAAATCCTAAGCATCAACAGAATGATGGTCATCATGATCTGGCATGGGTGTCAGATCCAACCTGGGGATCACTTCAGTCCACTTATTTCTTACCTTCAGTTCAGTTCAGTTCAGTTTAGTTGCTCAGTTGTGTCCAACTCTTTGTGACCCCATGAACTGCAGCACACCAGGCTTCCCTGTCCATCACCAACTCCGAGAGCTTACTCAAACTCATATCCATCGAGTGAATGATGCCATACAACCATCTCATCCTCCTGTCATCCCCTTCTCTTCCCACCTTCAATCTTTTCCAGAATTAGGGTATTTTCCAATGAGTCAGTCCTTCACATCAGGTGGTCAAAGTATTGGAGTTTCAGCTTTAGCATCAGTCCTTCCAATAAACACCCAGAACTGATCTCCTTTAGGATGGACTGGTTGGATCTCTTTGCAGTTCAAGGGACTCTCAAGAGTCTTCTCCAACACCACAGTTCAAAAGCATCAATTCTTTGGTGCTCAGCTTTCTTTATGGTCCAACTCTCACATCCAAACATGACTACTGGAAAAACCATAGCTGTGACTAGACAGACCTTTGCTGGCAAAGTAATGTCTCTGCTTTTTAATATGCTGTCTAGGTTGGTCATAGCTTTTCTTCCAAGGAGCAAGTGTCTTTTAATTTCATGGCTGCAATCACCATCTGCAGTGATTCTGGAGCCCCCAAAAATAAAGTCTGACACTGTTTCCACTGTTTCCCCATCTATTTCCCATCAAGTGATGGACCCAGATGCCATGATCTTAGTTTTCTGAATGTTGAGCTTTAAGCCAACTTTTTCACTCTCCTCTTTCACTTTCAAGAGGCTCTTTAGTTCTTCTTCAGTTTCTGCCAAAATGGTGGTATCATCTGCATATCTGAGGTTATCGATACTTCTCCCGGAAATCTTGATTCCACCTTGTGGTTCATCCAGCCTTGCATTTCTTATGATGTACTCTGCATATGTCCTGAATATTCATTGGAAGGACTGATGCTAAAGCTGAAACTCCAATATTTTGGCCACCTGATGTGAAGAACCGACTCAATTGAAAAAGACCTTAATGCTGGGAAAGACTGAAGGCAGGAGAAGGAGACAACAGAGGATGAGATGGTTGGATGGCATCACCGATGGGATGGACATGAGTTTGAGTAGGTTCTGGGAGTTGGTGATCAACAGGGAAGCCTGGCGTGCTGCAGTCCATGGGGTCACAGAGTCAGACACAACTGAGCGATTGAACTGAACTGAACTTTGCATATAAATTAAATGCACAGAGTGACGATGTACAGCCTTGATGTGCTCCTTTCCCGATTTGGAACCAGTCTGTTGTTCCAGGTCCAGTTCTGACTGTTGCTTCTTGACCTGCATACAGATTTCTCAGGAGGCAGGTAAGGTGGTCTGGTATTTCTTCCCCTAGAGGCCACTATTTCACTTAGGAGGCAAAGCCATGGCCAGTAATGTCTGCAGATTTCCCACTAGTTTAATGGAAGAAGACCATGTATTATAAATGATTTCACAAGGGAAGAAAAAAGTCAGTTTTTTTGAGGGATGCCTGAAATATCATAATCCCATATTTTTCATATGTTGATACTTTGTAACAATATGCTGGATTATGTCTGCTGCTGCTGCTAAGTCACTTCAGTTGTGTCTGACTCTGTGTGACCCCACATGTCTAGGAGCTCCTAAACCTGAGGACTTCGGCTTTTAGAGGTATTTTAAAGTGCTTGCAACCTGAGGCCAAAAAAACTTTGTAAGTATGGAAATATGTAGTTCATTTGGCTATAACTCATTTGAAGAGCAAATCAATGAAGATTTGATTGGTGCTTTCATCTTTAGAAATACCTCTTTCAAATCGTGGCTTCAAAAGTCTCTGATAAAGTGGGCTGGATGAACCCATATTACCTAACCATATATACGTGGGGAGTTGGGGAGATTGCCTTATTGTGAAACTGGCTCCATGCAGACAATCACCTGAAGATGTGCACAGGACCTAAAAATACAGTCACTAACAGGTCCTCTGGGGATGAAGTGGTTAAATGATAAAAAGGGAATGTGAGATTTTTTTCATTTTAATTTGTTCTCAGCCTTACGAATTGGTGTTGACAAGAATTACGAGGTTGGAAGACAGAAACTGATGCTAGAAACAGTTGGTTTGCTTGCTTCTTGCCTGCTTCTTGCATCAGTAATAGTCTAGGCAAGATGAAGTTCACTAATTCGCTAGTGGTTGTGTGTTAGGGGAATAGAAGATCTATATGCATATTGTGTGTGTGTGTGTGTGTGCATGTGTGCTTGCCCACTTTGCCCCATCAGTGGCAGGTTAGAGCAGGAGAAAGGTCTCAGGTAAGGGAACCTTAGGGATGGGATTGGCCTGGGAGCAGGGTGAAGGACAGAGCTATGGGAGACTCCAGCCAACAACTAAAGCTGTGGATAGCCTTGCTGCCTCTGAGTAGAGGACTATCCCTGGCGGAGTAAAACTGCCTCATGCAGAGTGTCAACTCAAAATTGACACTTGCCATAGGTGCTTGCCATCTACCTCTACAAGGATTAAAGCATGTGCTGCTGTAGCTGCTGATTTTCAACACCCCCTAAAAGAAGTTCAGGGTGGAGAGCAGAAATGAGGCACTCTGTGCTCAGAGAAAAACTGGCAGAACAGGTCTTCAAGAGAGTTAAATATTTTCAGGGGCCAATTTATTAATATGAGCTCAATTCTTGTATCCCCATATCCAGAAAACTACTAAAATCCTTCATGGTGATGACTGGTCCTCATGACTAGCAGAAAGTTTCATGAGACTAGCAGAAACCTTCTGGAAAAATATATGTTTGATTGCATGTATTTTCCTTTCACCAAAATCATATATATTCTGACCTCCCCCTCCCCCATCTCTTTGGAGCAGTTTCTCAGAGCTCTCTGAGGTGCTGTCTCCCTGGCTGCAGTCCTCATTTTGCCCCAAATAAAACTTAACTTGCAACTCTCATGTTGAGCATTTTTTTAAGTCAACAGGAGGCAGGAGGTATGGTAATTTAATAGCCCACCAAGCCTGGAGGGGAATGGAGGAAAGAGTTGTGATTGCAGGAAACACTAATCTGTCAAACAGGTGACTATGTTGTAGGCTTCGGTTATGGTGAAATTACTGGCCTGGTAACAAAGTTGAAAAGCTATGCCAGTTAGTAAAAGGAAGCTACCAGGGACAAGCTTTCTGGAGTAGTAATAGTAGTGTAGTAGTAGTAGTAGTAATAGTAGTAGTAACATGAATTACTAACAGTTGGTGAGCCTTTACTATGTGGGAAGCACTGTATTAAATCATGTTACATCTCACTTGAGCCCAATAACAATTCTAAATAGTAGGTGCCATAACAATTTTCATTTTATAGATCGAGAAACTGAGGCTTAGAGAGATTAGGTAACTTCTTTAATAGGTTAATAAATGGTAGAGTGAAAATCTCTCTTGGAGTTTTTAGGACATGGAAGACAAGTTATTCCTTCATTGAAAGAAAAAAGAGTGGGGTTTAAATCACTGGTCTTATTGTAAGTTATACCCTATCCTTCATCAGTCAACAGAGGGAGACAGGATAGCCAGGGGAGCTTGGTGGTGTCAATCGCACATATTTGGTTCAATCATAGTTTTGTTTTTAATATTACATGCTAAAGGCAATGGCACCCCACTCCAGTACTCTTGCCTGGAAAATCCCATGGACGGAGGAGCCTGGTAGGCTGCAGTCCATGGGGTCGCTGAGAGTTGGACACGACTCAGTGACTTCACTTTCACTTTTCACTTTCATGCATTGGGGAAGGAAATGGCCACCCACTCCAGTGTTCTTGCCTGGAGAATCCCAGGGGCAGCAGAGCCTGATGGGCTGCCATCTATGGGGCTGCACAGAGTCGGACACGACTGAAGTGATTTAGCAGCAGTAGCAGTAGCAGCAAAGTAATTAAGACAACAATAATGTTTAATTAATTATTATTTAATTACACAGCACTTTATCAGCTATAAAGAGCTAGAAGATTCTTACCTGACTGAAAATAACTATGAGGAGTCAACGAGGGAGGTAATACTATGAGTTAGTTTCAAGATAAGAACAATGTGACTCAAGGAAGTGAAGTGACTTGCCCAAGGTCACTATGTTGTAAACTAACTCTGGCCTCCTGACTTCTGGTACAAGGCTCTTTTCACTGTATCTTTGTATTTTATGTTTTCTGTGTTGTTTGTGCATGCTCAGTCAGTCAGTCATATCTGACCCTTTGCAACAGAATGGACTGTAGCCCACCAGGCTTCTCTGTCCATGAGATTTCCCAGGCAAGAATACTGGAACAGATTGCCCTTTCTTCTTCCAGAGGATCTTCCCCACCCAGGGATCAAACGTCTGTCTCCTGCATTCCTGCATTGTCAAGTGGATTCTTTACCACTGAGCCACGTGGGAAGCCTTCTATATTGTTTGATATCATTTTAATTAGTAGTCTGTAGTTTCAAAGTCCAATTTCCCCTTATCATCCCTGTTCTGCCATCCAGCAATAGAACTCTCTGCCATCACTGCTGGTAAAGAAGTATGGACATAGTCAAGTGTGCCATTGGCAGGCATCTTCATGGTTAATGATGGTAGTACCGTGCTGGACCCAAAGGGAAACTCTTCTCTGACCTGGATGACTCTTAGTAACAATAATGAAAAATTAACTTGTATGTGAAACTACCCCACAAAAGCATCCTACAAAGATCTTACTAGGATAGACTGAGAACATTGCTATTACTGTTCCCCTCCCTTCCTAGGGGCCACTTCCCACAGCCTATTCAGATGCTTTAACCAGAAGACATACTGTTACTCTTTTCATAGTTTCAGACCTTCATTTATTTCTCTGTTGAAAGACTGCATTCTTCTTCACCTTCTCCCTGCAGTCAAACACCTGGTAAAACACCACCACCCTCTCTAGCCAGGCTATGTTTAAGGGATTAAGACTTCTCCACTCCTAACTACTAACTACAGTAATCAAATTCTAACACCCACTGACCAGGGCTTAGAGCAAAGCTGACTGACTGTTATCAGTCAGTTTTTGCTCTGTTCAGCTCTTTATAGCTTATCCAGAAGGGGCCACCAGAAAAGTACAATTGCATTGAAGAAGAGGGAAAGAGAGAGGGAAGAAAGTTAAGCTGACAGGCCTGGAAAAGGGGAAGAGAGGAGGAATAGAGAAGAAATAAGACTAGGATGAGCATGGAGGGGTGGCTGGGGATAACTGAAAACACAGAATAGATGACACAAGAGGCTCATTTCCCCACCAGTGATGCATAAGACTCTTGTTGATCCTGGAACCTTCTTTCAACCACTGTTTTATTGACTCTGAGATTGTGCCCTAATCCATGTGTGCGGTTCTCTGTTCTAAGCTTGCTGGGGAGAAGACAGTGCTGACTAAAATGGGAAGAGAAGGATTTATCAACGGAGATCTGAGGGACAGCTAGACCTGAGTCACACAAAAAATAAACAGTAAGCAAAATTGTCCTCTGGCAGGGGGAGGGGACTGTTCTTTAATTGGAATCAGAGCCTAAAAACTAGCATTGCTTAAGAAAGGAAAGTAGCAGAGCAGATGGCAGGGGAGACTCAGTATGAAAAAGACTCACTAATAGCAATATACATACACCAAAATTGATACAGAGAAATATGGAGACACAAGGCTAACCCCTTTTGCCCCTTAAGTTTGAAATCTACACGTTTTCTGAAGTGTCTACTATGGTTAGGCATCTTGCTAAGCGAGTTATATCCATTAGTAATAATACAAGAAAACTGTGAGGTAAGTATTATTAGCCTCACATTACAGATAAGGCACTGGAGCTCAGAATGGTCAGCTGACTTTTCTAAGATCACACACAGTTACAAAGGAAGATGACTATGAACCCAGGTCTGTTTGATTCTAAAGCCTACACACATTTCTACTCATTATACTGTATACCTAGCCTCTCTCTCCTGTAAAGTGAGAGTTGATTTGGGGTGGCGGGGGTAGGTAGTTTGCAAAACCATGGGAGATCTGAAAGATCCAACTTGTGAGTTTTCACAGAAATATTTGTACATGGGTGCAGTACGGGCAGCATATGGTACCATGAAAAGACAGTGGATTAATGGACTATGAATTCTATACAGTTTGGGCTCCAGAAGTAAACTGCTATATAAGCAAGTCATGCCACTTCCCCAAGCTCTCAACTTTATGCTAAGAATTGCAGGTAATATTTATGAGCTTTATCCAAAATAGTTGGTACCAAGTTATCAGTAGGTTCTCCATTCTCATCATTCAAATCAGGTGGGTACCAAGATAGGGCTAGTACACCTAATAGAAAAAAAAAAAAGAATTGCAGATAAAGATGCTAAAATTTGGCACTTGATTCATCAAGGGAAGACCAGTGCATAACAGAACAAAACTGCTAAGGTTGCTCAGGTCTATTGTCACAAAGTAACCTCCCACCAACTTAAAGATGGAAGCAAAGGATAGGCCCTGGCCCCAGAAATAGAAATTATTTCAAAACCAAGCAGATCAGGAAGGCAAACCTCAGTATAAAGCTTTCTTGGCAATCACAAATATATGTTATAGCTGAGTTACCTCTGACAGGAAAAGTGCCCAGAGTGCTACAACCTATCCATAGTAGGTACTTGGTAAATAATTATAAAATGAAATTGAGTAAGGGAAAACACACCTAGAGAGGACAATGAGAAATTGAAAAAAAAAAAAAAAAAGGTGTTCTCAAATGTTCAGCCTATCACTTGGCTCCTAAAAGCCAGTTGCTATTGCAGGAAACACATGATGTTATTTACATTTGTAACCATGATTGGCAAAAACCAATTTGGTATGGTGTAAAGGACTGTAGATTTTGGAATCAAATAAACCTGGATTTAAAACTAACTCCACCACTTACTATGTGTTTGTTTTGGGGCAAGTAATTTAACTTACAAACCTCAACATTGTTATCTGCAAAACAACATATAAAGACATTCAACTCTTAAAAAGATCAAGGGAATATATGAAAGTGCTTATGGCCAAGTAGAAATTCAATGTATATTTCCTCTTCCCTTCTGCGGATATGGTGGTAATATTTTGACCTCTAAATTGGACCACAAGACTTACCAAGTGTTAAGTGTATATGTGGTTGCAATGGGGGTATTGGTAGATTAATGGATTAATTTGAAATCAGTATTTGCCCCCAAAATTGGGAGCATAATTTAAATGCTAATAATCTAAGTCCAGTGGATCTTATACTTGTGGTTAGTGTGCTTTTGATTTTTGTGGATTTAGTCCATGCAAACACATACTCTTTCCTTCCTATGAATAACAGAACAGGGATGGCTGAGAAAGGAAACAAAAACTATAAATAGAAAATCAAATTTAAGTCTGGAGATGAATTTGTACCTTCTGTCCACATAAAGAATACCCATAATGCTGGGACTTTTGAACTCCCCTCCCTTAAAAAAAAGAACCTAGAAGATCAAAAGGGCTTCTGATTGTAGGTATGAATATTTAAGACAAGTTAAGAGAAATGTTCTGTTCAAGCCTGGAAGACAAACCAGTGTGAGAACAAGTGCTGATTAGAACAATTAGGATTAGTGAGCTCAAGTGTTTCTATCTCTTTAAACTTAGCACACAGACATTTCAAATCTAATCTTCTGTAATGTTTATGTTAAAACAGTGAGGCAAATTTTGAAGGACAAAAAGGATAACTGAGTTGAAAATATCCTCTTCTATTATATTCCACTAACCGCAACTATGGGAAACACAGTTTTCAAAGGCAGCTCTAATCTGCCATAACTAAAGCACCTGGTGGCATTTTATTTTACTGATAGTATTCCTATTATCCCAGGCCAATTATCTAGGAGGAAATCATTAGCTTTTAGAAGTCTAACCTTGCAAACTTAAAACTAGTTAAATGAAATAAACAGAAATATCATAAGGTAATTTTGCCACATAACTAACTAAAATCAGGGTTTTATCATACCAACTGACTAGATCTTTTACAATGGACAGAACCCAGAAGTCTGCAACTATCCATATAATAGCTTCTGCATGTATTTGTCCTAAAGCAAAAATTCCAACCCCTTCTTATTCTACCTTGCCATTGATGTTCCTTGGGCTTTCAAGGAAAGTCTAAATGTACAGCTATACAGTGAAAATGGGCAAATGTATCTTTTCATTACATATGTCCCTTTCAAAACCTTAAGATGGCTGGAGTGGACTTCATAGTCAACAAATCCACCACCTTGCCCATGGCAATGGGAGAAGACTATATACGTAAGTTATCTCATCCAAATGACTGTCCTTATTTTTCAAAATCTTTTTTGGTTCTTACTTTTCTTAAACAAATCTTTCTCCTTTTATCATTGATCCAAAGAAAGGAGATGTCCATTCTTCTTAGCTCTCAATTCTGCAGGAGCAGTTGAAGATCTGCTCTACTAACTTGAGACCAGTGAAAAACCAAGAGCACTTTTCCTGCAAAGAAATGAGTGCAGAGGACATGGAGATTGCCCATGCCAGCGAATTATCTATGGTTACTACAGAGAAATGAGCTATAAGTGAGAGCAGAGGGAGAAGGGGGTGACAGAGAATGAAATGGTTGGGTGGCATCACTGAATCAACAGACATGAGTTTGGGCAAACTCCAGGAGATAGTGAAGGACAGGGAAGCATGGCATGCCGCAGTCCATGGGGTTGCCAAGAATCAGACATGACTTAGTGACTGAACAAGAACATGTTTGCCTACTATCCCTAGGGTTTTCCTGATGGGCAGAATTTCTACCTTGGCATTCTCAACTGATGAGCTTTTTTTATTTCTTTAGGTCTTTCTCTCCTGGAAACATGGTATAAGACTCTTTTCCAGGCTCATGATTCACTGAACTGTTTTTAGCTAGGAGAAGCAATTTATGTAATGAAAAATAACAAAAGAAATGCAAACTGGAAATCTCATGAGCTTTGAGTAAATGTGAAAGGAGGTAATCTTTCTGACTCCAAAATGTGTAAAGTACATATATACTTGTCATTTCTTCATTCAAGGACTTAAGGTTGTTTGGGGATGCCCTTTGGTCTGTCTCAGTTTCCTGAGTCTCACATATATATTTCCTCCAAATAGCATGTTCAGAAGTAAGAGGACATGTTCACTGATGGCTTGAAAGTAGGATAGGTATACGGATATTTAGATAACAGAAGGTAGTTCTGGACTGAATGGATAGGAGAATCAAAGGGAGAAATGGTAATTAGAATAAAAGGTGTTAGTGAAGGAATTTTTCAGCGTGTAAAACATTTTATTATATAGAAAATGTTTCAAGCATATATTTTGCATTAAGCTTAAAATACGTTGTATACTCTGCCTGATTTATCCTTACAACATCACACAAAGGCAGTGTTGTTGTTGTTCAGTCACTCAGTCATATCTGACTCAGTTGTGTCTGACTCTTTGTGACCCAATGGACTGCAGCACTTCAGGCTTCCCTGTCCTTTACAATCTCCCTGAGTTTGCTCAGATTCATGTCCACTGAGCCAGTGATGCCATCCAACCATCTCATCCTCTGTCACTCTCTTCTTTTGCCTTCAATCATTCCCAGCATCAGGGTCTTTGCCAATGAGTCAGCTCTTCACATCAGGTGGCCAACGTATTGGAGCTTCAGTTTCAGCATCAGTCCTTCCAATGAATATGCAGGGTTGATTTCCTTTAGGATTGACTGGTTTGATCTTGCAGTCCAAGGGACTCTCAAGAGTCTTCTCCAACACCACAGTTCAAAAGCATCTATTCTTCGGCACTCAACCTTCTTTATGGTCCAACTCTCACATCCATACATGACTACTGGAAAAACCATAGCTTTGACTATATGGACCTTTGGCAGGAAAGTGATGTCTCTGCTTTTTAAAATGCTATCTAGGTTTGTCATAGCTTTTCTTCCAAGGAGCAAGCGTCTTTTAATTTCATGGCTGCAGTCACTGTCCTCAATGATTTTGGAGCCCAAGAAAATAAAATCCGTCACTGTTTCCACTTCTTCCCCATCTATTTGCCATGAAGTGATGAGACCAGATGCCATGATTTTAGTTTTGTGAATGAGGAAGTAGGTTATCATTTTTGTAACTCACTGACTCAATAGGTACACTTAGCGCTTTTCCTTCTCCAAGTTTAAAATGTAGTAAAATGTCATATTTTCTCAGTAGCATCTATGTCTAAGAATTTGAAAGTGTGTTATAGACCATGGTCATTTTGTAGTATCATCACTTATATGCTTTTTCAGAATATGTGTAGATATATATTAGTCTAGGTATAAACCTTTTAGTAAATTGATATAAGTAAAAATGATCTCATTCTCCTGGGCCCAAATGCTTTCAGGAGCTCATTGATACAATTCAACAAAGAATCCTGAGGAAGATTACTGATAACATTCTTTTTCTCTTTTAAAATTCTGATGCAAACTACAGCCCCAAAAGAGGCTTCCTTAATCAAAATATCTGATTAATTACCTGAAGTTTAATGTCACAAGGCCATTTCTCCATGTTATAAACAACCAGGAGCAACTAAAAGCTATGAAATATGTGAAAAATACATTTTTCAAGTCCCAAGAAAGTGTTCTTGAGTACTTTTCATGAGTCTAAGATGTAATTTATTGTCATCTATTTTCTGAATGGAATATGAAGTCGCTCAGGCTTATACAAGCATATTTAAATGAAAGTTTAAAACCTATTTTAAAAAACAAATATAAATGTATTTTATTTCGCTTTACGACAACTGAGGACTGATTATTGCAAAATCCTAAACAAAAGATCCTATTAAATTTGTCAATTACAGTTTAACAATAAAACTCTGGATTTGGCTTTGTTAGGTATCACCCATTTCCACCCTGGCACCCCTATACCACAGAATTATTTATTTTTACTTTAGAAGATACACTTAAAAAATATATTATGTTATATTTTGGCACAAAAATATAAAATTATTTTTAATACACAGGAATTATTTGTAATGCAAAAAGTTGTGCCTTATATATTAAACAAAATATGCAGCATCCAAAAAATATTATTCTTATTTTTTTAAATATAAAAAAATTGAAATAATTACAGATTCACAGAAAGGTGCAAAGAAATGTTCAGGGAGGTCCTGTGTACACTTTATCCATCCTCCCTCAGTTTTAACATCTTGTATAACTATAGTACAATATCAAAATCAGGAGACTGACATTCGTACAATCCATAGAGCTTATCTAGATTTCACCAGTTATACATGTACCCATTTTATATGTGAGTTGTGTGGATATGTGTGTGTACTTCTATGCAATTTTATCACATTTGTAGCTTTGACTAAACATCATACTAATTAAGATACTGAACTGTACCATCACCACTACTGTGGTACCATCACCACTCCCTAACACTACTCCTTTTTAACCACACCTGTTTCCTCTGGCCCCGCCTCTTACTCTTCACCCATAGCATCCACAAATCTGTTCTCCATCTCTATCATTTGTTATTTCACAATTGTTACATAAATGGAATCATTCAGTGCATATTCTTTTAAAATTGACTTTACACATACGATAGTTTCCTTGAGGTTCATCAAAGTTGTATTGTTCAGTAGTATTCAATGGTATGCATGCACCACAATTTGTTTAGCCATTCAATTTAATGAAAGACATCTGGGTACTTTCCAGTATTTGGCTATTATGAATAAAGTGGCTATGAACATATGTGTACACATTTCTGGGTGAAAATAAGTTTTTATTTCTCTTGAATATATGCCCAAGTATGAAATTGCTGGGACATATGGTAAATCTACTTTTGGTTTGAAAAGAAACTGCCAAACTATATTTCACAGTGCCTGTACCACTTTACATTCCCACCAGCAATTTATGAATGATCTAGTTTCTCTATATCCTCTCTAGCATTTGGTCGTGTCACTACTATTTTACTTTATAGGTATGTAGCATCATATTACTGTGGTTCTCATTGCATTTCCCTAATGGTTACTGATATTGAACATCTTTTCATATACTTATTTGCCACCTGTATATTCTCTTGGGTGAAATGTCTGTATATGTCTTTTGCCCATTTTCTAGTTGGATTTTTTTGTTTTAAAATGTTGCTTTTAGAGTTCTTTATACATTCTAATAACAAGTCCTTTGATATATATATATATATATATATATGATTTGAAAATATTTCTCCCAGTCTGTAATTTGCCTTTTCATCCTCTTAACAAGATCTTTCACAGAATAAAAATTTTACATTTTTATGAAGTCGAGTTTATTACCTTTAATGGATCATGCTTTTGGTATCATATTGTTAAATGCCTATTTTATAACACCTTTGGAGAACACATTCACCATGACTTTCTGCTGTCTTTCCTGCCTTGGAAGGCTTTTCCGTGTGTGTGTGTGTGTGTGTGTGTGTGTGTGTGTGTGTGTGTGTGTACACTGGTCTGTCTACAAGAATTTGAGCTTATTGCTTTTGTATAATTACTAATGTATTTGTACTACTTTGTGGCTTCTGGAACTGCGTATAATACTATAAAATACACCTAGTGAATTTTGTGAGTTTATTTACCATGCCTGATATAAGCAGGGTAGAAATAGCTCATAAAATTACAATTTCTCTTTGAATTTTGCTGTCCTCCATTTAGAAAAGATAAAGATGACTAATATATATACTGCTGCTGCTGCTACCGCTAAGTAGCTTCAGTCGTGTCTGACTCTGTGTGACCCCATAGACAGCAGCCCACCAGGCTCCCCCGTCCCTGGGATTCTCCAGGCAAGAACACTGGAGTGGGTTGCCATTTCCTTCTCCAGTGCATGAAAGTGAAAAGTGAAAGTGAAGTCGTTCAGTCATGCCCGACTCTTAGTGACCCCATGGACTGCAGCCTACCAGGCTCCTCCGTCCATGGGATTTTCCAGGCAAAAGCACTGGAGTGGGGTGCCATTGCCTTCTCCAAATATACATACTGCTGCTGCTGCTACTGCTAAGTCACTTCAGTCGTGTTCGACTCTGTGCGACCCCATAGACGGCAGCCCACCAAATATATATACAATGTCATATAAATCTGTGAAATTTCTGCCTTAAAAGTTATGTGGCCAGACATAAAATGCTTGACACATCTACTTTTAGTAAGTTGCCAACATGAATCAAAATTGAGTAAAGTAGGACTCAGAGCAGGACAGTGGTTTTCGGTATTCCATATGAGGACAGTCATATTCCATGAGTTTATATCACCAAGCACTGACTAGTTGTCATTATCAGCCTTTGAAACTCAATTTGGTATAAGGTAGGGTTAGATCTCTGATATATTGGCTTAGTTTTTACCACTATTTGACAAATTCCAGTTATTTTCCCCTTTGAGATTGGGGCAAACAGATAGTCCAAGTGACTTACTTGGATTCCTAGTGGAAAATCCTTTCAGAGTCAGGAATGAAGGGTAGTAACCCAACTTTTCTGGATTCTTTTTGGAAATCCTTCAGGATATAAATGCTGCTTTCTTCTAAAGGAGTGACTTTAAAGGTGATCTAAAAATAATCTAAGTACTGAATAAACCACCTCTACTTCAGTCCATTCCCAGATAAACATGGTGGGAAGTTTATTTGGAACCATTAAACAAAAACATCATCAAAGATCCTTTGACCCTTGGTTAAATGCAAAATAAATAGATCTCTAGTCACCTGGATAACTCAAATGCAAGAGCTATTTGTGTGGTATTTCCAAACTTTGAAAGAGAAATTAGGCATCTGGCAGGAACTATGTCTTTTTTTAGTTGTTATTCTTTTTAAGCTTTTACCAAACCTCTTTTCTCCCCCCTCTTTTTCTATCCCATGCCCAGTACCTCCATTTTATAGCCTCTAGTCCCAATATCTTTCCCCAGGCCACAAATGGCTGGTCTGATATTAGGATATTTAATCTTCTGGGAACTTCTCAAAGAGTTCTGGTTTGAATTGGTCCTTTTTGTAACTAGCTTGGTCTGCTTAGGTACATCTGGAGGTGGGAATTTTTTTCTAAACAAATTGCTCTATTAATTCTGAGAATGCCCCACCTAGGACTTGACTTAAAAATATAATGCTAGACTCCTACACAAAACACTAACCCACACTGGTAGGAAGAGAAGCACACATACATCACCAGGGGCAAATCCATATGAAAGTGCATAAGTATACAACAAGCCATAAATGGACTCAATAACACATAGAAGGGGTGCAGTAGGGGGTGGTGAGCTTCAAAATAGATTCTCCTGTACTTCTTAGGGCCTGTAGAGTCTTCATAGCTATCAGGGCCTCATACTGAGCACTGGATGACCATGTTCCCTTAAAAGTGGTGACTCAGAAGATCAGGCGCCTACTATAAGTCACTGTGGAAGGTGCCCCAACAGTAAACCACACTGCAATCCATAAAAGCTAAGGGCTCCATCCTGCCCCCTGACATGCAATTCTTCCTGCAGGATTCACTATAAATAGTGGTCTTCACTGCCCTAGAGGGACTGCAGGGACCTGTGATGTTGGGAGGGGTAGGGAGTTGCCTCTGTATCCACCCTGACAAAATAATTGCCAGGATATCAGAATGAACTGAGAAGTATCTTTACCTATAACGATTCTTTGGACTGTTTTCCTACAGCAAGGGCAGGGTAAAGCAGAGGTCATTATCATCAGCCCATACCATCAGTAGCCTGCCCACACTAGTTTTGTTTCTCACAAAGAATATCAATTTCTTTCTTTGTTGAGGTCACCACTACACTACTCCTGTGAGGCAGGAAGTCCAAGCTCTGGACTGTAACATGCTAAACTACTGTTGACACCCAAACCCAGGAACCGTGTGCCCCCTAGGATGGCAGCCCAGGGAGTGGCCAGAGGGAGAAATAACAGCATCCGAGATGTTACCCACTTGGAGCCTCCCTTCCTCCGTCACTCCTCCCACATTTCTCTTCCTCAAGTAGAAGCTGGGAAAGACCTACCTGAAGGTGATGACATACCCAATTGCCCCGCCAAAAGCTATTCCACAAATGTCTGATGTGGTGAAAGCCTTGACAGCTAAGACAAAGCTAAGACATGTAACAGCTAAGACCCAGTTCATCACTGATAGGACTAAAAGACACCGAGGAAAGAGAAAACCAGCTGCTACTTTGTTTGCTTCCCCCTCCTCTACCCCAGAGTTAGAAGGAAGCCATATGCCAGAGGACAGATATCCTATGCAGCCTCTGAGCAAAGAAGGCAATGCATCATGCATATACCCCTGTTTCCAGGCTCCCTAGAGAGAAAAAGCAATAATAAAGCACTCTGACCATAAGAAGTGAACTGGCTCACAACTATTCCAGTGCTATCATCTATGCTATTGGTATGATGCCCACTCTTGCTCAGACGCACACAGAGTATAGAGTGATTCAACAGTTCCCACAGTGAGTTGAGTCTAAGAGCACGTCTTGCTATGTTTCAGTGTGTCTTGGAAGCTTTTTTTCATCCTCTAGGCTTCTGATTATCTCACTTCATCACATGCTGGTTGTTGAATTTCCAGCTTCCATTGATAATCCACAGAGTGCCAACTCAGAGGAACTGAGGGGTGATGGGAACTCAGATGTTGCTGCCCTGACTTTTGATACTGCCCTCCTTGTTCCATTGGTGAGATTTAAGTGGTACCTTTCCATGGAGTGCCATCTGTGGACAGAACTTGATGCAGGATGACACATAAACTGGATTTGTTCATGCTTCCCAGAAGTGCGGTGCTGCATATGTACTGTCATTTATTTATAATAATTTGCCTGTCTCCTGAGGTGTGTGCTTAGCAAATGCAACCATTTAACCATAGCAGTATCTAAACGACTATCCTTGGAATTTAAGTGTTATTTTTAAACTACCAAGTCCAAGAATTTCTCAGAAGACAAGATATGTGCACTGCTATGAGCCTCCTTCATAAAATCCCAAGGCTACTTGGCACCATGGATTAAATATCTAAATCTGTCTTTATTTCACCTAGAGATGGAGAGTTGGTTATACATGATATGATCCACTATGAGGAGTTTTAGGATCTTGGAGACCTTGTCAAAAAGCCAAACTTGATATCAGAGTTCAGATCTCTTAATAGCAAACATTGTTGTATTATCGGTGCATAAACATCCTTGCTCCCTACACTTCTTAGATATAAATCCACATGTCAGAGAGTGAGCCTGCCATTACTGCTATGCTACAACCTCAAATTACAAAGCAATACTAAGAAAATATCATATCTGCTTGAAAAATCTCCCTTGGAAAGTTTCCAAGTGAAAAAAAAGTCTCTTTCAGGGCTTAGGTTCCTGTGGCAACTTCTACAAATATTAGAATAAACGCTAGACTTTGTAAATTCTCATTTCGCTTGATCATGAAAGTTCATCATCATGAACCTGAAATTCAAAGGAAGATCACTCAAGTGTTACTAACATTCTTGCTGGAGGCCAGCCCAAATTAAATTGGTACCAATTCTATGTACCCTGGAGATTATGATTAACTATCTATCTATCTATGTGTGTTAGTTTCTCAGTTGTATTTAACTCTTTGAGATACCATGAAATCTTTTTCCTCCCATGAAGAAAGAGAAGGCCAACTGCTACTTTGTTTGCTTTCCCCCCACTTTACCCCAGAGTTAGAAGGAAGCCATATGCCAGAGGACAGATATCCTCTGTAGCCTGCCAGGCTCCTCTGTCCATGAAATTCTCCAGGCAAGAATCATGGAGTGGGTTGCCATTTCCTTCTCCAGGGGATCTTCCTGATCCAGGGATTGAACCTGGGTCTCCCACACTGCAGGCAGATTCTTTACTATTTGAGCCACCAGGGAAGCCCTATCTATAACTATCTATCCTATCTGTCTTCTCTATCACCTATCTATGCATTTATTATCTATGTATCTATCATCTCTATGTATCTATGCATCTATCATCTATGTATCTATCTGTATCTATTAATCTATCATCTATCAACTAACTATCTACCTATCATCTCTCTGTATGCTGTGCTGTGCTTAGTTGCTCAGTTGTGTCTGATTCTTTGCGACTCCATGGACTGTAGCCTGCCAGGTTCCTCTGTCCATGGGAATTCTCCAGGCAAGAATATTGGAGTGGGTTGCCACGCCCTCCTCCAGGGGATCTTCCCAACCCAGGGATCGAACCCAGGTCTCCTGCATTGCAGGCAGATTCTTTACCATCTGAGCCACTAGGGAAGCCCTCTCTATATCTATCTATCTATCTATCTATCTATCTATCTATCTATCTATCATCTATCTATCCTATCTAATCTATCTTCGATCTGCATCTATCATATCTATCTCTCTATCTATCATCTGTCTTTCTTTGCAGGTCTATGCAGTTAGGTGTTGCAGTTTTTTTTTTCCCTGCAGCACACTGGCAGGAGGGGCTGGGAGGGGAGTCCTTTCTCCTCTCTTTCACTCACACATAAGATTGCTTTCAAATTAAAATTGCTGCTTTCCTGGGGAAAAAAAATTCTGAGAGATATCAGTAGCTCAAATGTCAGGCAGAATTGAAATAATTAACTAGAAATTTAGAATTCTATAATTAATACAAATGAAATATCTGCTCTTACCAATAAATTATGGAAAGAGGAGAGAATTTATTATGAAAGAAGTCAGAGATGCAATTACTAAGTGCTCAAAAATACTTGTTGAATTGAACTGCAAGTCTCTCTCTTGACATGCCCTTCTTAATTTAACTAGAAGAAAGCAGCAGTAAATAAAGGGAGGGGGTGGTCTATGACTATGATGTTAAAATGAATTGTTAAAAAGCAACAATAGGGGGACTTCACTGGCAGTCCAGTGGTTAGGGATCTGCCTTCTACTGCAGGGGACATAGCTTCGATCCCTGGTCAGGGAAGTAAGATCCCACATGCCGCAGAGCAACCAAGCTGGTGTGCTGCAATTACTGAGCCTGCATGCCAGAACTAAGACCTGACACAGCCAAAAATAAAATAAATTTTAAAAACTTTTTAAAAAAGCAATGATAGGGACTTCCCTGGTGATCCAGTGGTTGAGACTTTGCCTTCCAATGCAGGGGGTGCAAGTTTGATCCCTGGTTGGGGAGCTAAGGGATTTCTCTGTATTAATTTTATACCATGTGACTTTACTAAATTCACTGATTAGCTCTAGTAATTTTTCTGGTGGTATTTTTAGGGTTTTCTATATATAGTATCATGTCATCTTCTAACAGTGAGAGTTTTATTTCTTCTTTTCCAATTTGGATTCCTTTTTTTCCTTTTTCTTTTCTGATTGCCATGTCTAAGACTTAAAAAACTATGTTGAATAATAGGGGTGAGAGTGGGCACCCTTGTCTTGTTCCTGATCTTAGAGGGAATGCTTTCAGTTTTTCATCATTAAGAATAATGTTTGCTGTGGGTTTGTCATATATGGCCTTTATTATGTTGATATAGGTTCCTCCTAGGGTCTTCCCTGGTGGCTCAGCAGTAAAGAATCCACCTGCAATGCAGGAGCTGCAGGAGAAATAGGTTTGATCCCTAGATTGGGAAGATCTCCTGAAGAAGGGCATAGCAACACACTTCAGTATTCTTGCCTGGAAAATCCCATGGACACGACTGAAGGGACTTATAAGCACCCACACATGCAGGTTCCTTTTATGCCAATTTCCTGGAGAGGTTTTTTTTTTTTTCTTTTTTTTTTAAATCATAAATGGGTGTTGAATTTTGTCAAAAGCTTCCTTTGCATCTATTGAGATGATCATATGGTTTTTATCTTTAAATATATTAACATGGTGTATTACATTGATTGATTTTCATGTAGTGAAGAATCCTTACATCCCTGGGATGAATGCTCCTTGATCATGATGTATGATCCTTTCAATGTGTTGTTGGATTCTGTTTGCTAGAATTTTGTTGAGGATTTTTGCATCTATGTTCATCAGTGATACTGGTCTGTAATTTTCTTTTTTGTGTGATATCTTTGTCTGACTTTGGTATCAGTGTGATGGTGGCCTCATAGAATGAGTCTGGGAGTTTTCCACCCTTTGTACTTTTTGAGAAGAGTTTGAGCAGGATAGGTGTTAGTAGCTACCAATTTGACAAGAACTAACTAGGTGCCAGGCACTGAAGTAAACACTTGCTATGTTATCCACACAGCAACCACACAAAGTGGGAATTATTAATCTCATATGATAGATAAGGAAAATGAGACTCAGAGAGGTGAGTGAGGTTCTTTGCCCAAGGTCACAGAACTAGGAAGTGACAGAGATGGATCTCAACCCAAATGTGTCCTACTCTAGGGCCCATTGGGTTTACACTGCATCTCCCATGGTTAGGCTCATGTATTGTTTCTGCAAGTAGAAGCAGATCTTAATAGCTCCATTTTATAGACGGAGACACTAAGGCATAGGACAGAGAAGTATTATTCCAAAGAGTCGAAAACATTTTCCCTTCCACACAATCTAGCTTTCAAAGGGAAGAAATGAAATAGAGAATTAGCCTTCTTCACTAGGCTTCTACCTTAGAAAAATCTCTACAAGGGGAAATTAGTTGTAATGACACACGACCTCACAGGAGGTGGCATGTAAGATGAACCAACTTGCTGTGGCAATACCACATTGTGGCAGAGATAAAAGGGGAACACAGATCTAAGCTGTACCTATTAACAAACAGTAGTAGGCAGGCAGAAATCCGTGCTTTAACCCTGTCTCCATACACTTGTTTTTAATGAACTAATTCCACCATGTATTGATGCCACAGTCATTTTGAAGCTGTACAAAGTGCCTTACAGGATTTGCAAAGCTTTAAAATACCTTTGAGCTTAGAATTTTAAAGTGTTTCCCAGATATTATATGATGGGAATTATGCTTACTTACCAATGGATAAATAAGAAGTGAGAGGTTAAAGGATTTACCTCAAATCACAAAGGCACAGCTAGGAATAGAATCAGCCTCTTAAATCTCAATTCTGGGTCCAAACCTCTAGATGGGTGTGCTTTCAATCTCTTACAAACTGTAGAACCTTTTGAGAATTCTGATATTGGGAAGTACCAAACTATTTACACGATGAATCATCATTATAAGCTTTCAAAAGAATTTTTTTTAGAAAACAACCATTACAACCAACTTAAAGCTGTGTCTCATTTTAAGCTTCTGGATTTGTTAACTTTAAGGAAGGTAATTAGTTCTAAGATAAAGGCAGATGGCCCCCATTATCCTACTTTGTTTAGAGGATCCTAGATCATTTCTGGGATCAAGGGGGCTGCTTTGAAAACCTTGTACTAACTAGCCTGACATGGATTAGGGATTGGATTTGGCATCAGGAGCCTTGGGCTTGAATCTTGACCCTGATTTCCTTTAGCCTCATTTTTCTCATCTGCACAATGGGGATAGAACCAATATCACATACAGAGTTGAGGTGAGAATTCAAGGACATAGGACATGGGAAGTGTGAGAGCATTTTAGGAGGCTGTCAAGTAGGATACAAATATCAAGTAGTAGTCTAGTAGTCTAGCCATGACATTTTATGGCTATAACATACCTAACTGAGAAGTATCTCTGAAGGCTCAGTTTGAAATGTACTAAGAAATGAATTAGGAATAGTGTTCCTTACATGCATGACAAAGCATTCCAAAGGCATGCCAAATAAGCATATTTAGCAGCAAAATTGGGACATGTCCTCAAATCCAAAGTTTGAATATAGATGCTGCTTAGTGTCAAAATGGCCCTGTATAAGATGCGTGGGAGGGGGAATCAGTTTGCTTCTCAGATCAGGGCACATCTGACTATCAGTCAGAACCTTATGTCAAAAAAGATGGTGCATAGAAGTGGGCAGGCCAGGAATGAAACAAAAGCATCCCAGACCCTTGGAAAGAACCCAGACAGAGTCTGAGCAAACTGTGAGCTGCAAAGCAGAAAAAAAATTAGAAATGATTAATGTCCCTTCTCTTTACCTGTTCACCCCCATTTGCTTGTCCTGTTTTCGCCCTCTCCTAGCTCTTTATTTCTGTCTGTACCACACATCCTCTAGTCTCCAAAAAATACCCAGTATTTTCTCACCTTGGTTTCTTTGCTCACACTGTTTTGTTTGCCTAGAATTCCCTTCTTAGCACTCTTCCCAGCATTTCTTCTCAAATAAGAAAAATTCTGGAATGTCCTTTTACTCATTTCCAAACCCAAGTCTACACCATCCTGCTAGGCTGTAATCAGTTCTTATCTTCTTTGAACTCAGAGTTTCTCTCATGACCATTGTCATTTTCTGCTTGGGGCTGGTAGTTATTTTATGCTCAGTCTTAGTTTTCTTACTTGGCTATAATTTTCCTCAGGGAACTTATAGTTATTGGCACAGTGCCTGACACAGAATAGATGTTCAAGAAGTTATTTTAGATGAATGAACAAATGATCATCATTGTTTTCAATAAGCAGGCCACCATCATCTCTCACCTGGATTTTTGCAACAGCCTAAGTAATCTCCCCACTACTTATCCCACTCTAGTCTATCCTTTTCATTATCACAATATATATCTCATGAAATTACTTTCATTATGTTACTTTCTTATACCCAAGAACCCTAAATAATGTCCTGCTATACAGAATAATGTGCAAATTCTCCTGCCTTTCTCTCAAAACTCTTTGATATCAGTTGAATAGAGTCCTTGCTGTTTCCAAGTCTTTGTATATGTTGCTGCAAGGTCTAAGTTACATTGATCTCACCTCTATCAGGAAGCCTTTCCTCACGTCTCTATCTCTTATTGTCCCTCTTTTATAATTGTGTAACATTACTCGCTGACCTACACATGCTGTAACATACCCATATTTTCTTATATTATCATGTACCTGTCTCTGGTATACATGTTTTGTTTTCTAAGTGAGACTGCAGACTTCACAGCTTCCCTTGTTCTTTCCACATCAACTAGCATAGCAAAGGTCTGAGGACCTGCTAGGTCTTTAGTTCATATTTTCAAACATTTGTCAATTTATTCCTTGATTACTCCATTTGGCTTTTCCTTTGTTTCCTTTCACTGTCTGCCACTATTTTGAGGGGCTTATTATTCAGTTCATACCTAAAAGACAAAATTTACCTGGTAAGAACAGTTTTTTTTTAAGAAAGCCCCCACCTACCTTCAATATTTTCAGAGCAAATCTTACAATACCCTAAGTATATCTTAGCTTGCTGTCTTTGGAAATATCTTATCACAAGATATCAAATTTATAAGAAATAACATGACTATTTTTTATTGCAAATTCAACAGTTATTAAGTGCCTAGTATATGTGAAGAGCTTTAAAATAGAATCTTCATGATTTAGAGAACAATATATTCTTCTTTAACACAAGAGAAATGTTCTCATGGTCTTCCTATCAATAACTAGATAACTGTTAACCTTACTTACTGGTTTCCCAAAACACAGTATATTCTTAGACTCACAGATAAAGACTTGAGTAATAAGAGAAAAGCTACTTGCATCCTATCCAAGGACAACACATGAACAATATCCCCATTCAGAGAATTTTTCTCAACAAAGAGAAAACAGCCAAAGGAGAAGATAGAAAAGTTGTTGAAAAAAATTATTCAGGATCAACACTTCCAAAGAAAATGTTTCTGTAAAAAATTACAAAGTCTCTTTTTTCCCTCTTATTGCTCAATATTTCAATAATATCTTTTTCTCTGCCTATGTCTCCAAACATTTTTTTCCATGTTCATCTCTCTTCCATTATCTGATTCTACTGAGTTTGTTCATTATTTTCAATTAGTGTGTATGTGTGTGGTGGATGGAGGGAGAAACAAACTTTTCCCACCCTGCCTACATTTCATGGGAAACATACATACTTTGGTCATTTAACCCTTAAGTTCTCACCCTTTTCTGGAGAAGGCAATGGCACCCCACACCAGTACTCTTGCCTGGAAAATCCCATGGACGGAGGAGCCTGGTAGGCTGCAGTCCATGGGGTCGCTAAGAGTTGGACACCACTGAGTGACTTCACTTTCACTTTTCACTTTCATGCATTGGAGAAGGAAATGGCAACCCACTCCAGTGTCCTTGCCTGGAGAATCCCAGGGACGGGGGAGCCTGGTGGGCTGCCGTCTATGGGGTTGCACAGAGTCGGACACGACTGAAGCGACTTAGCAGCAGCAGCAGCAGTCTCACCCTTTTCTAATCACTCTCTTGAGCTTAGGTGTCACCAACACCTGAAACTCAAAATTTCCACGACTGTACTCATAATCTTCCTCTGGATTCTACCTAAGCCTATTCTTGCTGCTGCTTTCTTTATCATTTTAACAACTTTGGGCTAGAAAGTTGAGAGTCACTTTCCATTCTTCTCTTTCCCCACCATCCACAACAAGTGAGTTACAAACCAAATCCTGACAGTATCTCTTCTATCCACTTTTTCTCATACTCATTGTCCTAGGTCCTTCATATCTCTTGCCTAGATTAATGTCCCTTTCTCTAGCATCTTCCTGGCTAACCCATCCTATATATTGACAGTTTTCTTAAATCTAAAGCTAGTCATGTTACTCTCAATCAGAAACCTTCCATAATTCTCTACTGCTTATGAAATAGAACACACGATTCCTTCATCTGACATTCAAGGCCCTGTGCAATTTAGCTTCCAACTAACTTTTCTAGCCTTTCTTCCTTATGCACTAAATGTTCCAAACATATCCAGTCTTTGTGGGATTCTCAGAGTATCACTCTTTCTACTTCTTCCATGTCTATACTCAAGATATTCCCTCTGCCTCCCATCTCTTTCCCTATGCTTGCCTATCCTCCTCAATCTTCAGACACAGTTCAGATCTCACTTGCATCAAATAACCTTCCAAGACTGAGTGACTTCCTATATCGACTTAGCACAGTTCTTTGTCACTAGTATACCCTAGAGATGTTTGTTGAATTGAAATCACATGAGAGCATGTAAACTTTAGGGAAATCATTGCCTAAAGAAGACAGGGAATGAAACAGGCTGAAAACAGGTTAAACAGGAGAGGTGGGCAAGAGCTTGATGCCAGAGCCTCCTCCTTTATATTCTTCAATGTGCAGCTAAATCTCTATTTACCTCTGTGTGCATGTGTGTGTGCTGTGCATGCATGCATATGTGCACACGCCTACCTACCAGGTTGTTCATCTATTGAAGAACATATACTTGGGTATGTTCCTGGGAGTGAATCTACCAGCGTGTATCCACGGATGTATACCTTCCCATGACTGTGCCCCTATAAACTCCTGGTTCAAATCCTTGTCACAGTTTTCTGTTTTAAAATGATGCTCACATCTAGCAGAGTGGCACAGTGGATGTGTGCTGGGTCCATAAAATGATGCTCAGGTTAAATGTGATATGAAGTAAAATAGGGACTTCTAAAATCAGTTCTAAGTATATAAACCATATGGTTTACAGGCTTCTGAGGGTTGCTAAGGGAGTCGCTGTATTTAAATGTGAGGAATTAGTATCAGGATTAGCCCATAAAACACAATAGGAAAATGTACCATTGCTAAAGATATTTTAGTTTCCTTTGTCAGAAAATTGTCACAAAGCAGTTGACCCTTGAACAAAATGGATTTGACTGTTCAAGTCCACTTACAGGTGGAATTTTTTCAATAGTAAATACTATACTACTACATGATTTGCAGTAGGTTAAATCTGCAGATGTAGAATCTTGGATATGGAGGAAGCATATATAAGGAGGAAGTCCAAATACAGAGGGCCAACTACAAATTATATACAGATTTTTGGTGAGTGGAAAGTTGCTGCTCCTAACCCCAGAGTTGTTCAAAGGGGTCAGTTGATTTTGTTAGTGTGAGGCACTTGACTGCCATCTGCAGGAAAACTGTTAGACTAAATACCTGTATCTATCTTTATGATGTCTACTTTGCAAAAGGTATCCCCTTAGGCATGCAGCCTCACATTGTGTACAACCTGCACAGCTTTACGTGGTGATCCTGCCTAGTAGCTAGTCTAGAAATGGTAGAAGTTTTCTACCTCATTTACTGGAGAAGCTCCTTCTGATTGGAAACAAGATGGCCATTAGAGTTTCCTGCTAAGTAGAGACTCCATGTTCACTTTCCTGATCAGAGCATTTTCAAGCTCAGGGCGCTGATCTGATTAGAGGCATTGGTAAAATAAATTAAGGCTTTCCTCTAACTAGTAGAAAGCTATTTTGGATAAAACTTGGACTGCCAAGGGGACATCAAAGCTTAATTGTTGCTTCTTATTCCTCACAAGAAAAGGAGAACCTTAGAATAGTCATATTGACATCTACCTTCAAATTCAGGTGCCAGATACAGGAGAAATTTGACACCAAGATAATGAGTCAGGAGCTTTTCAATTGTGGTGAAAAGAATACCATAAATAAATTAAATTCTGATTAACAGTTAAAACTAGTGAAAATCGTGCCAAGTAGTTAAACACAAAACCTTGCTCTCTATATAACATTCTTTAGTATTTGTGTTTTAATAAATTTGCAGTTTAAAACAACCTGACTAGATAACTCATCATTCTCATTTTTATCAGGATTATACATATAACTCAAGACTAGTAATTCAAATTCACATGATCAATACATGAGTGCTAATAATATATAGGGTCCTTCTGGGTGAGTTAGAAAAAACTACAGCCTTCTGGGAGGATAGGAGGCAGCCCTGCCTCCCATAACCTATTGGTAATGCACCCTGCATCATTAAGTCCAGCTTTTGAGGGGTGAGTATATTAAAACTTACCTGCATACCTAAAGAAAGAAAGTGATGATGGCAAATATCATGGCACATATGCAAATGATACTAAAATAAGCCCTATTTGCATATTTTTAAAATATGTATTTTAAATCTAATTTTTCACTCAGTCTTTATATTTTTCATAAAGTAATTCAGCCACCATGTATGGAGTGGCATGAAGTATGTTAGGCCTTGAGAGCCTTATCTTTATAGCCTTAATGGGACACAAGCTGATAATCTCAGTTCATGAGAAGCAAATGAGAAGTGGAAGTTTGTACAGGGTGGTGGTACAGGAGTCCAGAAGAAGGGCACCCAACCCAGATGGGATACTGGTGAAGACTTGCTAGAGAAGACTGCTGAACTGAACTGAGTCAGCCGCACATTACTGACTTCATTTAAGAGTCACAAAAGCTAAGCTATAGAAAGATTAAGCAGTTTGCTCCTTATTACTGCTGCTGCTGCTGCTAAGTCGCTTCTGTTGTGCCCAACTCTGTGCGACCCCATAGACAGCAGCCCACCAGGCTCCCCTGTCCCTGGGATTCTCCAGGCAAGAACACTGGAGTGGGTTGCCATTTCCTTCTCCAATGCATGAAAGTGAAAAGTGAAAGTGAAGTCACTCAGTGGTGTCCAACTCTTAGCGACCCCATGGACTGCAGCCTACCAGGCTCCTCCGTCCATGGGATTTTCCAGGCAAGAGTACTGGAGTGGGGTGCCATTGCCTTCTCCGGCTCCTTATTACACAGCTATATAAAGAGGAATCAGGAGTAGAACCAATGTAAAGTACCTCCCAATCCAAGAAAGAGTCAAAACTATTGAATGTCTGGTTACAAAGTATCATTTTGATTTATTTCAGAAGTAAATTTTATTTGAGAAAGTTCCATACTTGCATGCCTCTTAGTCACATACATACATTAGAATATTAGAAAAATTCAGGCACACCAAAATAATCCAAATCTGTAGCCTCTTAGGATAGCTAATCAACACTTATGCCATAGTCCTGGCAACCTCTAGTTCTTAATTTTGTGGTTGCTACAGCTTGCAATGCAGGAGACCTGGGTTCAATCCCTGGGTCAGGAAGATCCTCTGGAGAAGGGAATGGCAATCCACTCCAGTATTCTTGCCTGGAGAATACCATGGACAGAGGAGCCTGGTGGACTACAGTCCATGGGTTGTAAAGAGTCAGACACAACTGAGCGACTCACACACACACACACACACACACACACACACACACGCACACACACAGAGCCTGCTACAAGAAGATGTATTGCATAAAAAATCAGGCATTAGCTCTAACTTCCTTGGATACCAACTTTAAGAAACATGAGTCATTCAAATCATTCTCTAAAGTTCTTCCATCACTAAAGGCAGAAGACAAAAGCACTGCTAATTAAATGTGTAATTAGGGTTTTTTATAACTAGTATATATTAAAGTCTCATTCACCACTGCTTTGAATTGGTTTTGTCCTGTCTTTATTTGTGCTTAATTGTCCTATTTATGTATTTAATTTTGTAGGATACTTTATATTCTTTTTGGATGCAGGCAGAGTATGAATTCTAAATAAATAATAACAATAGATTACATTTATGTAGAATTCACTCTTCTATGTGCTGCATGTGCACATTAAAAAAATTTTATTGGAGGATAATTGCTTTACAATATTGTTTTCTGTTTACAATATTGGTTTCTGCCATATATCAACATGAATCAGTCATAGTTATACATATGTTCCCTCCCTCTTGAACCTCCCTGCCACCTCCCACCCCATCCCACCTCTCTAGGTTGTCGCAGAGCCCTGGGTTGGGCTCCCTGTGTCACACAGCAAATTCCCACTGGCTATTATTACTCAGCTATAAAAATAGAATGCATTTGAGTCACTCCTAATAAGGTGGAAGAACATATTGTATAGAGTAAAGTAAGAAAGAAAAAGACAAATATTATATATTAACACACGTGCATGGAATCTAGAAAGATGGTACTGATGAACCTATTTGCAGGGCAGCAAGGGAGACACAGACATAGAAAATAGACTTGTAGACACAGTGTGGAAAGTACAGGGTGGGATGAAATGAGGGAGTAGCATGGAAACATATACATTACCTCAAATGCACATTTTATAGTACCCTGGGGCCCCTTACAAAATCAATGTGTATGATACATTTATACCCATTTTATAGGTTTTGGAACAATTTTACTGTTTTAAATTACTACAGAAGCTTACAGTTATATATTAGCTTTTATTACCTACTTTTAGTTCTATCTACAATTTACTTGTGGTGTCCTTAGTCAGGAACACAATCCCCAATAACAAAAATGTTTCTACAAGCAAAGACAGTGTACAAACTACTTTATGACAACCTACTTTATAAGACAGCTGTAATACATTCTTGGGGTGGGTGAGGAGGGAGGAACTCTCTAGAATGACCATGTTTGCAGGGCAGTATTATCTAGTTTCTGGAATATTAGGTCAAATTTTAAACTCTGACTTTCTTCTTTTTATTATACAGCATGTTCCTACATCACCAGCACCCTTGCTAAGAAGCCAGTACTAAACAGGGAGTACAAACTCACTTTCCTATTAGCTTAAAATAAAGAATTGGGAAAGTAGGTCAGTTACAGATCCAAATTAGCATAGATAAGAATTAATGAAATACTTCTTGCATTTGTGTTAAATATTAGGCTTTCATTTGACTTTATTGAGAAAAACATTAAAAGATTCTACTGCTAAAAAGGTTTTTTGAAACACTGGACTAGTGTTTTAAAAACACTCCAAAGGTCCCTTTCACAACAGTCTATGGGTCTACAATACTGAAGATAAAAGGTTTCAATGGATTCCCATCATGGTTTCTTATTTTTCTCTATAGAAAGTCCCGTGGTATGAAATAGGAAAAATATTGAAGAGAAAGCACATTAGGCTCTTACAAAAGTGGAATGTGGCCAAAGAAGGCCCAAAACAGTAGAAAAGGGACACTAGATAATGCAATTATTTTCTTCCATTTTTAGTTTTAGAAGTTTTATTTGGAATTTGGTATACAAGGAAATTAAAAGTTAGTGTTTAATTACATGCTTTATCAGCCAACCCTCTGCTTCAGTCATTATTTTACTAATCAACAGCTCTCCAATGGTTGTACCTTATCAGTCGAATGATATACACAATTGTATAAGTTGCCTTCAAAGTTTCAATAGGACTTTCTTCAATCCACTTTATTTTCCACAACATTTCAATCTGTAGTCTACAATTTTATCAAAGTGGCCTTTACTTCTAAGTCCATATACCTCACTCTCCTATCTATAGGCACCGGCCTCACTTGCCCAATTGAAGCATAATTCTTCTTTAAGCATACCATAATTTTGCAGTTCAGTCCAGTTCAGTTCAGTCACTCAGTCATGTCCGACTCTTTGCGACCCCATGAATCGCAGCACACCAGCCCTCCCTGTCCATCACCATCTCCCGGAGTTTGCTCAGACTCACGTCCATCGAGTCGGTGATGCCATCCAGCCATCTCATCCTCGGTCGTCCACTTCTCCTCCTGCCCCCAATCCCTCCCAGCATCAGAGTTTTTTTCCAATGAGCCAACTCTTCGCATAAGGTGGCTAAAGTACTGGAGTTTCAGCTTTAGCATCATTCCTTCCAAAGAAATCCCAGGGCTGATCTCCTTCAGAATGGACTGGTTGGATCTCCTTGCACTCCAAGGGACTCTAAAGAGTCTTCTCCAACACCACAGTTCAAAAGCATCAATTCTTCGGCGCTCAGCCTTCTTCACAGTCCAACTCTCACATCCATACATGACCACAGGAAAAACCATAGCCTTGACTAGACGGACCTTTGTTGGCAAAGTAATGTTTCTGCTTTTCAACATGCTATCTAGGTTGGTCATAACTTGTTTTCCAAGGAGTAAGCGTCTTTTAATTTCATGGCTGCACTCACCATCTGCAGTGATTTTGGAGCCACAAAAAAATAAAGTCTGACACTGTTTCCACTGTTTCCCATCTATTTCCCATGAAGTGATGGGACCGGATGCGATGATCTTCGTTTTCTGAATGTTGAGCTTTAAGACAACTTTTTCACTCTCCTCTTTCACTTTCATCAGGAGGCTTTTTAGTTCCTCCTCACTTTCTGCCATAAGGGTGGTGTCATCTGCATATCTGAGGTGACTGATATTTCTCCCAGCAATCTTGATTCCAGCTTGTGCTTCTTCCAGCCCAGCATTTCTCATGATGTACTCTGCATATAAGCTAAATAAGCAGGGTGACAATATACAGCCTTGACGTACTCCTTTTCCTATTGGGAACCAGTCTGTTGTTCCATGTCCAGTTCTAACTGTTGCTTCCTGACCTGAATATAGGTTTCTCAAGAGGCAGGTCAGGTGGTCTGGGATTCCTATCCCTTTCAGAATTTTCCACAGTTTATTGTGATCTACACAGTCAAAGGCTTTGGCATAGTCAATAAAGCAGAAATAGATGTTTTTCTGGAACTCTCTTGCTTTTTCCATGATCCAGTGGATGTTGGCAATTTGATCTCTGGTTCCTCTGCCTTTTCTAAAACCAGTGTGAACATCAGGATGTTCATGGTTCACGTACTGCTTAAGCCTGGAGTGGAGAATTTTGAGCATTACTTTACTAGCATGTGAGATGAGTGCAATTGTGTGGTAGTTTGAGCATTGTTTGGCATTGCCTTTCTTTGGGATTGGAATGAAAACTGATCTTTTCCAGTCCTGTGGCCACTGCTGAGTTTTCCAAATTTGCTGGCATATTGAGTGCAGCACTTTCACAGCATCATCTTTCAGGATTTGAAATAGCTCAACTGGAATTCCATCACCTCCACTAGCTTTGTTCATAGTGATGCTTTCTAAGACCCACTTGACTTCACATTCCAAGATGTCTGGCTCTAGGTGAGTGATCACACCTTCGTGATTATCTTGGTCGTGAAGATCTTTTTTGTACAGGAGACCCATGGTAAACACCAAAATTATCATTTTAATTAGTCTTAACATTAGTCAAGCTGATTAAGGTGAGGGAGAAAGGCACAACAGTATCCAAATTATGGGTAAGAGAAAAGTTATGTTCTACTCAAGTCTGGCAGGAGGGAAATCATCACAATAAGCATTAATTGTTAGTGAGAAGGGCACCAACTTGTTAATTTTCTGAAATCAATAATCTTGTTTTATAGCTTCATTTACTTTCCTCTCTGCTGTTTATGCTTAGCTGTTTTAATAATACTACATCATGTTTTCCTATACTGCAAGGGAGATGTACGGTGATGTAAGTAAACCATGAAATAGTATGTTAAAAGTAGATAATAAATGACACTTATTAATGACAAATGACACTTATTAAAGGAAAGTTAACAATCAAGGTAATTCTAAAATAGGATGTGGCCACTACTGTTAGAGTCGGGATTTGGAGGATGATGCTGAAGCCACTTCAGGAGAATGGGAACTCAGTTGACCAAGCCCAGGGTTACTGAAAAATTTTCCTGATTTCAAACATCTCTACTCAGAGCCAAGGAGGTGAACAAAGAGCCAAGGAGATGAAAAAATTTTACTCAGCAGGTACCTTTCATTTCCTGCCTCAAGTTGCAAAATCCCAGAAGAGAACATTAGCTGCAGTGGAAAGCAAATGAATGAACATCCAGGATTCTAAGTGTTCTTAGTTGAGTCCTGTGAGCAGTGCTTCTAGCCTCTCCTGCTTCTGGAGGCAGGAGCAAAGCTCAGTCCCCATGCCCATCACTTCTTGTTTCAGAAGAACTCACCAAAGCTCTGGGTGGGAGCATCACGCTTATCTCTCAGAATCCCACAGTATCATGTGCCTCGCCTTGTGTTGCTATGAGGGAAACAAGGCAATGGGAATCCCTGTTCTCAGGGGCCAATATCTCTCTTACAGGCTCTTTAAAAGCAAAAGATTTAAAGGGAAAATACTTGTAACACTTTGGAAGATGAGAATCTCTAAGTGCTACAGACAAGGCTGAAGATTCTGATCTTAATACTGCATAGTTATTGTTTAGTTGCTAAGTCCTGTCCAACTCTTTTGCGACACCATGGACTGTAACCCACCAGGGTCCTCTGTCCATGGGATCTCCCAGGCAAGAATGCTGGAGTGGGTTGCCATTTCCTTCTCCAGGGGATCTTCCTGATCCAGGGATGGAACCCATGTCTCCTGCACTGGCAGGCCAGTTCTTAACCACTTAGCCACCCAATACTGCATTACATTTGCCTTTTAAATTACTGATTCAACCTTGGTTGGATTGTACAAATTTTATTAACTCTCTTAATTTTCTATATTGGATTAATTAAAGCTGGATAAATTGAATAGCCTATCTCCTAATAATTGTTGATAATGTCCTCACACATAGGTATTTCCCTTCTGGGTAGGAGGTACACAGAAAAGCATGATTCTGTAACTTTGTGTTAAAGAGACAAAGCCATCAGTGCATTTTTGCATATGGCTAAAAAATAGTCCCAGAAACTTAGATTTTCCTTTTGGAAATTTAACAGTGAGTCTTCCCCAAACTCAAGTCACAAACCTAGCTGGACAAATGAAATCTAGATGACCAAGTAAATGTGAGTTCAGTCTGTTATTTATATATGAGACATTTTGTTTGTGTAGACACAACAATTGTGTATACATAAAAGGTATACCCTCATTGCTTTATACCTCTAATACATCTCTTTATAGTTATGTTTCAAGCACATGTTTAGCAAGCATATCATACAGGTAGATACATTTTAAGCTAAAATTAATTAGGGTTTACTGGGCTGGGAAGATCCCCTGGAGAAGGGAATGGCTACCCACTCTAGTATTCTTCCCTGGAGAACTCCATGGACAGAGAAGGCTGGCGGGCTACAGACCATGGGGTCACAAAGAGTCAGACAGGACTGAGTGACTAACACTTTCACTTTTTTTTCACTTTCAAATACAGTGTAGAACAATGCACATGACCTAATGATTAAGTGAGGGAGGTGACTGGGGTAGGAGGAAGCTTGAGACATAATTGCACATTCCCTAACATCTTACTGTTGTAGACTATAAGCACGTATTCAGAGGAAATAAATGGGGAAAATACATGAGTAACTATCTCTTGATTGGTCGGTTGCTGTATACTTTTTATTTACTTTTTGGAAGCTTTCATGATTTTCCACATTTTCTGAAATTAGTATATATTTCATTATTTTATTGCATTACATTTTTGTTTAAGAAGAGGTATGCTGAAAGAATCGACTGTGTAAATGCCTTGGTAAAGCAAGCTGGGAAAGCAAATAATCACTCCCTGTACATCTGTTTTGGTAACTGGGTCCCTCATTTACTAGTGTTGCTTCAAGGAAATCTCATCTATGTGATTTCGCCCACCATGGATTCCTCAGTGCTAAGCAAGTAGGGACACAAAAGAGGCACTCAATGTAATTAAAAAAATTTCTAAACCCTTTAAAAAACTGAAGCATAGTTAGTTTACAATGTGTTAGTTTCAGGTGTACAGCAAAGTGACTCAGTTGTGTATACACATACCTATTCTTTTTCAGATTGTTTTCCATTATAGGTTATTACAAGATCTTGAATATAGTTCCCTGTGCTATACGGTAGGACCTTCAATTTAATTTTTAAATAAGTAAATGAAGTTTAAAATTTGGAAAACATTGAGTCTTATTCTCTGCTTATAAACCTGACTTGGAAATTGTATGTATTTGTAAGAGCCAAGCCCTTTATCACTCTACAAGAACAGACATTTAAGTGAGCACATGATTAGACAACCACTGTCAGAACACCATTATTGAACTGGCTAAGCTCCTTCTCAGCTAGGTAGGGGTATGTATCTAATTTGAAAATTAGTAGTAAGAATGTCATTGCTTTAAGTTTATCATCAGCTCTTGAAGTTAGTATTAGAGAGGCATAATAATAAAGCTAATTCCCAAAGTATTTCTGTTTGGTTTGGAAAAGAAGTATATAACTTTTTCCTTAGAAGGTTTTCCTTATTAATTCTGTTTTCCATGGACAGGATTTACCTTTCCTGAGTGTACACCCTGACTGATGGATGGGAGAGGTTAACCAGAAATGGGCCGGGGGGCAGAGAGAAGCCAGCCTGGGATTAAACATTGACTATGCTTCAGCCTACTTGGTGGTTCAGTGGTAAAGAATCTGGCTGCCAATGCAGGAGGCATGGGTTCCATTTCTGGATCAGGAAGATCCCCTGGAGAAGGAAATGGTAACCCACTCCAGTATTCTTGGCTGGAGAATCCCATGGACAGAGGAGCCTGGTGGGCTACAGTCCATGGGGTGGCAGAGTTGGACATGACTTAGCAACTAAACAACAACAAACTCTTCAGCTTCATGTTCTGAATTTAAGGTTCACTGGTGTGTGTGCCATGCATGCTAACTTACTTCAGTCGTGTCCAACTCTTTGGAGCCCTTTGGGCCTTAGCTCACCAGGCTCCTCTGCCTTTGGGATTCTCCAGGCAAGAATACTGGAGCAGTTTGCAATGCTCTTCTCCAGGGATCTTGCTCTCCTCCAGGGGCTCTTCCTGACCCAGGGATCGAACCCACATCTCTTAGTTCTCCAGAACTGGCAGGCAGGTTCTCTACCAATAGTGCCACCTGGGAAGCCCTAGGTTCACTGGTTCTAGAATGATATAACCTTTTCTTTGTGTAATAATTTCTAGTCTTTAGAGTGGGGTGGGTAGAGAGGGTACTTTTTCTTAAAAGACTGGTCTTATTTCTCATTTTTGCTCTTTCTTTAAAAAATTTCTTTAGGGGAATAAAGTTCAAGGCTGTTGGTGAGATTATGGCCAACTTGCCTTAGGTTAGGAAGGTTTCTCTTTTTTCCCCTCTTAAATTTCTTTTTTTTTCCAACCCCTTTGAGTGTGGAGAGGAATCATTATTAATTTTAGTGAAGTTGAGTGTATCTCTTATGATGGAACTTTTTTTCTTTAGAGGGAGCACCTCTCTTTAGGTTTGGAGGACTTCCTTATTTTTTTTTTAAACAGGTGTTGTGGACAGGAGCTCTAAGGGCCACTGACTTTAATAAGATTGGGGAGCCCTTCTCAGGAGGATTTCTCTTTCTTTCTTTAAAATAAGTAATCTATTTGGAAGAAGTAAGATTGGGAACATTTGTCTTTGAAATAATTTCTTATTTTCCTTTTAATAAAAAAAATATTTGAATGCTGGAAGATAGATAAGGTACTGGGGTTCCAGTGAGACTGGGTGCATCTCCCTTTGAAGAAGCTTTAGAAAGAGCTTTTGTGTTTTATTTCTCCTTTTTATGGGGGGTGGGGTGGGTTGATTATCAGAAATAACATTCATTATTTTCAATAAGGCAATGGTTCACCTCCCCTATGAATTTCTTCCTTAAAAAAATTACTCCTTGATTTATTTTCTTCTTTCTCCTCTTCCATTCTTCCCTCCTTTCTACCCCTCCTTTTCCCCTCCCATCCTTTCTCTCCCTTTCCTCCTCCTCTTCTCCCACCTCCCTCATTCTTTTTCTTTCTTTCTTTGGAGAAAAAATGTTCAGGGAATTTGATGAGTTTGGGAGCTTCATCATTCCCTAAAAAGGAGATTTCTCTTTTAAAATGTTATCTTCTTTCTTCTTTCCCCTCTAATTCTAAATGCATTACTTGTTTTGAGAAAAGGGAACTTTGTGGAGACTGAGGACATCTTTCCATTAGAGGACTTTCTTGGTCTTGTTTCTGTTTCTCTCTTACCTTTCCAAGTTAAAAATTTCTTATATTAAAAATAAAGCTTTGGGGTTTGGATGAATTCAGGTCACCTCTCACTAGAAGGATTTCTTTTTATTTTTTCCTTCTTTTAAAAAAATTGTTTGCATTTGTTTTCATTGTGTTTTGACAGAAAAGTTCATGTGTCTGTGAGATTGGAGCTTCTTTTTAAGAGGATTTTGTATTCATTTATTTGATATTATCCCATCCACCAACACACATGTCTTTCCATCATTAATTTTCTTTTAAATCTTCAAAATCCTAAAGAAATTGCATTTTGAAATAATCATGTTCTTGGTGAGGAAGGGGCATCTCCCCTTATTTATTTATTTGTTTTTCCCCCTTTCATGGGAATTAAACATTCAGGGGATTTGGTAAGATCAGGAACCTTATGCTTTAATATTTCTTTCTTTATTAAGTTAAAATGTTTGCATGTATCTGGGTGGAGGGATTCATAACTTTCATTGATTTTGATGATTTTGAAAGTATATGCCCTTGAAGAGATTTCCCCTTTTGTTTTTCTCAAAAGAAAAAAAAAAAGGAAGTCAATAAAATTTATTTTTCTTGGTGAGGTTGGAGGGCCTTAAGAGGATCCTCTCTTTTAAAATTTATTCATTTGTTTGCTTATTTGTGGGAAGGTAGTAGGTTTATTATCATATAGTTGGAGGAACAATCTCTTATCTTTTAAATTAAGATATAATTCACATACCATCAAATTCACGACTTTACAGCATACAAGTCAGTGCTTTTTAGTATATTCACAGGCTGTGCAAACATCGTGCTTGTGCTCATCATGTCCTACTCTTTGTGACCCTTTGGACTATAGCCCACAGACTTCTCTGTCCATGGGATTTTTCAGGCAAGAATACTGGAGTGGGTTTCCATTTCCTCCTCCAGGGGATCTTCCTGAGCCAGGGATGGAACCTGCATCTTCTATGTCTGCTGCATTATAGGTAGATTCTTTACCACTGAGCCACTGGGGAAGCCCCACCCAAACATCACTATTGCCTAATTTCAGAACATTTTTATCGCCCTCCAAAGAAACCCTATACCTTTTAGCTATCACCCACACTTGCCCTCCCATCCCCTTCAGTTCCTGGCAACCACTAATCTACTTTCTGTCTCTAAGAATTTGCTTATTTTGGACATCTCATATAATTAGAAGAGATGACTGTAGGGAGCTTTGATGAGATTGGTGGACATCAACTTATTTTTGTCCCCGTAGGTTTTGTGAGAGACTGGGCATGGGCCATGAGGTGCAAATACAGTTTATAAATTTCAAGAAAATTTTAGGGTGAAAAATACTTTTTACCTTGAGATGATTTCTCATTCATTCTTTTCATTAAAATTTTTCTCTTGGGGATATGTTTCATGGGCTTTGTCGAGGGAGAGGAGCTCTTCCCTTTAGAATTTTTTTTTTCTTAAAATAATTTTCAGGGGAGTTTCATTATCTGGGGTCATTGTCCCTTTCTTTTTTAAAAAATTTGTAAATTTGTTTCTTCTATTTTGAGAATAAGGTTTATTTGCTTTGGTGAGGGTGGGGACATCTCCCTTTTGGAATGGCTGCTTTCTTTTTTAAATGCTTTAAGTTTTTTTCCCACTTAGAGGATTATAGTAGGCAGGCTTTGGAAAGATTGGGAACCATATCCCTAGCAGAATTTCTATTTATTTTCTTTCCAGAAAAAAAGGCGGGCTTCTTTGGGAGTAATAGATTCAGGGTCTTGTGCCTCTTCTCCTTCCTTCTCAGGCTCCTGTTCTATGATGGTCTCCTCTGGGAGCATCACACAGGGAACAGCAATCACTACTTTGGAAAAAAAAATCAAGGCTAATAGAATGTCAACTTAAAAGTTTTTCTTAAACAAATGAGCATCTTGTGTGTCACAGAAAGGCATATGTTGGATTTTTAAAAAATCTATGATAGATAAATTGACAGTTATACCCTATTAGGTGTCACTGGAGGAGGAAATGGCAACCACTCTAGTTTTCTTGCTTGGAGAATCTCATGGACAGAGGAGCCCAGTGCATTACGGTCCGTGGGGGTCACAAAGAGACACCACTGAAGCGGCTTAGCATGCATGCACTCATGAGGTATCACATTCTATTTTTGCTCTCTCCCACCCTGCTGCCTTCTTCAGGGGAATAAAAGAGTTAATAATAATGCAGAGGAAAGCATTCTGCAAACTGTAGAGTACCATAATAGCAGTGGGCATTATATAATCCTTGTTATAATGCCCCTGAATGCTTTCCTGGCCTCTGTGGATTTTCTCCCTTTCCCTGGAAGCACTGGGTAACTGATGGCTCAGCCGTCCCTGTGCCTTTTGGACTGCAGATCCGTAGAAGCCCCACTTGGAGATTTTAATAAACACATAAGAACTGTATTCTCAGAAAAGAAAGACCACTGGCCAAATATCTCATTATCTTTTTTAGAACATCCTGCAGCAAATGCTCAGGCGCTCTCAGAATATACCAAATATATCAGATGGTGTCATCAAAACCTGGCAAGGAGGGGGGAAAGAGCCTAAGAGGAAAGAAAGTAATTTAATCCTGACCTTCAACAGGTTAAACATTCGAATTTACAGTCCTGAAGCTGTTTACAGTCACTGCAGATATTCTGTTCACTTAGGGAAAAAAAATGTATTACCCCTGAAATCAACAACATCATTAGTCTGCTGCTGCTGAGACTGCAGGGAATAAGGACACTTTCCAAATCAGTTTTTTAATTGTTAGTAATTTGCTTCTTAATTATGATTCTAACATTCATTCTGAAAATGGAAAGATTGACTGCATTTCCCCAAGGGCTATATATTCCAGGCTATTTAAATAAGCATTTACTTATCCCTCTGAAACAAGTGAGAATGCATTTTTTATTCATTCACAGAAGCAGTCTCTATGTCATTGCTGAAAATGGAATTGATAGGTTTCAAGCTTCAGCAAGTGTTTATTGAGCAAAAATAGCAAGGGTTGAATTGTATTGGGCACTGGGAAGGAGAGATGGTATCTACCTTTGAGAAGCTCGGTCATAGGTAAGATAATAAAGCATTCCAGTAAGAATTACCAGGTGTCATATAAGCAAATGCCTGCTGCTTTGTAAGAAAATGTGTGCAAAAATACCAGGAAACTGTTCTGTTATGGTTTGGGATATAATGGTAACTGCTGTGTAGTTATTAGGAGTGAGGGATACAGAGGCCCCTCTCCACCCTAGAAATAAAAGCTACAAAAGTGTATTCCATCAGTCACCTGTGTGGTGTGATTATAATTTCATAGCTGATCAAACCCAATGAATAAAAAAACATATGGTCTTTTTTCAACCACAGTTGAAGGAAAGGAAGCAAATATGGTTCACATGTAGGACCCCCCGCCCCGTCCAAGAGAGTTATAGCATTGTTGAAGAACCAATTCACACGTCTTTACTTACACTTGCTGCCACCAGGTGGGAGACCATGGCTCATTTCCTGGAAATTAAACCATTTCAGAAAGGAAGGAAATAGATTTGGTTCACAGACTGTTATTCTGGTAGTTATTTGGAAAGAAAATACGAGCCCTCTTTTCTCTGTCTTTACCCTTATGCTTGTCATAGATTTGCAACCAGCAGGTTCTGAAACCCCCAAAGAGAGCAGACCACACACTGGAAGACCTTCTTTTAGTGCAGTACTGGTCAGCAAAGTTATCTGGGAGAAATTTGCAGTCACATTCAAAGCCTTGGTTTCACTCATTTTGTCCTTTGATTTATCAGGCTAGTTTCATGCTACTGGTACTGACTGTGCTTACCATGTAGGATTTCATTGTATGATGAGAGCTATATATTGTTTTGATCTCTAAGATTCCGTGTGTGTGTGTATACATGTGTGTGTGTATATGTATGTCATTCCCCAAGCTTGCCTCAAGAAGGCAGTGTCTGAGAACAATGCAACAAAACCCTAGGTAAGATGGCAGCCTGTTTGCTTTGAATGTTAAGATCCAAGTCAGCTGGTTATGGGTGCTATTTGCCTAAGGAGAATGCAGCCGAGAATGGTCCTATCACTGAAGATCAGGTGTTTTCATCTGCACTAGGGAATAATTGCATAGCAACACCTAGACGGTTAGAGAAGTGTTTGCTCCTGGCAGTTTTAGCATTACCCAGATTTCTGCATCCTTCAAAACTCTCTAGGGTTTGTGTATATGGCCCTTTTCACAGATGGGAAGAAACTCACTCTACAAGATAAGTGACTGAACAAAAGACCAGCTCTACTTGGCAAAATCAAACTGGAGGGAAGTGGTCATTGTCACCTGCTGAGACGGCCAAGTACCTGTGGGCCAGCTGGCTAGCATGCCTGAATGGACACTGTGTGGAGGAAGCTAACCTGGTTCCCCTACCCTGATGCTCCTTATCTGTCTGGCAATAGAAATTTTCTTGTCAAGCTGGTGAGAGATGCTTTCCCTCTGTCACAGGGCTCATCCCTGGAGCTCCCGGCCTGCAGTCAGTCTTTCAGAGGCCAAAGAGGCCATGCATTCACTGACCATCCTGGTAATTAAGCCTTCAGGTGTCAGTTTCTCAGTCCTGCTGTTGGAATCTCAAGAAGGCCACAAGTCAGGTCAGCCTTATTGTTCTCCTTCTTATCAGCTTTATGCAAACTCTTCCAAAAAGACAAGAGCAAGCACCTGGTTAGGGTTACCTCCCAGGCCCAGCTGCCCTAGAGATCACTGCAGGGAAGGGCTGCAGGAGGAAATGGTGGGGCATGGAGATCCACCCTCTGTGAAAGCGGGATTGTTGGATTTTTTTTTTTAATCTTAATCTCCTGCAGTTTTATTTCTTTCTTTTGAAACCTGTGCATTTTTTCCCCTGTGAAACTTTTCCCTTCATTGTTTCTCTTTTTCGAAAATTCAAGCCTCCCTATTCATAACTCAGGAAGCAACCAGCGCTTCCATTTCCATTTTGAGATGACAACCTCTGTCCCCCAGTCCCCTACATTCTACAAGTGTGTGGTCCAGAGTGACAGGATTCTGAGCCTTGTCCCTATGCCCTGCTAAGCAGCAGGTTGGTGTGGTGTGTTGTTTCTGTGTTTTGTATTGTTTTTCTTTGGGGCGAAGCTCAGTGAAGGTGTATGTATACATTATTACGATTTTCACAATCTTGTGGAACGAAGTTTAGGAAAACGAAGAGTAGGGAGATCACAAAGAAAGCATGAGAGACAGACTCCTGAAGATCAGACACCATTTTTGGGGTTTCAAGGTCCAAGGAAGACCGAAAACCTTTTCCCCCCTCCCCCCTTAGCGGGAGGATCCCCGTGAAGTGCAACATTTACAAAGGCGTCTCTGAAGACTGGAAGAGAGGAGGGTTCCCATTCACACGCTCTCAAATATCAACTCCTATTTTCCTGTCTTTAAACCAGGACTCCTGTACCATTCCAACTGGCACCAGTGCGGGATGCCAGTCGCCCGCTTGTGACGCGGCCCATCACTGTAACACTGTGTTTGCACCTACCTGACGGGAAATCCTGCAAACAGATGGAATGGTGGCTTCGACGCACGCATGCTCTCCCAGTCCTCTCGGGCGAACCCTGCCCTTCCCCTGCAGTGCGCGTGGGCGCCGCCCAACCCCTAATCCCCACCCGAATCGAGTACCAGCGCCCAGCGGGCAACAGAGACTCCGGGCCCTTCCCTGGAGCGCTGCCAGTTGCGCCCAAGCTGAGGACTCCCTCCCCAGTGGCAGGGAGGGGGTCAATCAAACGACTGCGGCTCCACAGCTTGGGCCTCTGCGGCAGTGACCGCGGCTAATAGGTGTATTCCACTGCCCCCACTCAATCCCATCCCTGGGTACCGTGGACCGGCCGCTAACACCTCTCTAGGTCTCTTTCGCTCCCTGAGTCGTCTTCCTCTTCTTTTTCAAGATATAGGCGCTCACCGCACTGTCACTTCTCATAGGGAACACTGCTCTGACTCCCAACCAGTGCTATCATCCCCGTTTCTAGCCCACCCCCCCCCAACAGCCCACTCTCACTTCCACATGTTGCTTCCCGCCTCCCAACCGCTTCCCTCTCCCCTGGGCTCCCACATCCCCGCATCTTTCCGAGCATCTTTGCTAGTCCGTGGCAACCAAATGGGATGCTAAGGGTGTCCAGAGTCCCGAAAGCAGGATAGCCATACGGCCTCGCCTGGTTACGAGCCCTCCCGCCCCGGGGGGTCTTTTTCTTACCTTTATACTGGACAGTGGCACTGGCACTGGTGTTCGCGGCGCTGGCGAGGTCCTTAGACCCTTCTCTGGAGCGACCACCGGACACTGCAATAAATGTGGTGCTGGGCTCTGCTCCAGACGGGACACTTGAGCCGGCTCAGGGCAGGACTCTGTGGCTGGTTCTCTGGCTGGTACTGGGGCCGGCTCGGGGGCCGGTTCTACGGCTGGTACTGGGATCAGCTCAGGGGCTGGATCTGGGGCTGGTTCTCTATCTGGTCCTAGGACCGATTCTGTGTCGAGTTCTGAGGCTGGTTCTGGGGTCGCCTCCGGACCAGGTTCTGGAGCAAGCTCGGGACAGAACTGCGGTGCCGGTTCCGGCGAAGGCGCGCAGAGCAGCCAAGGAGCCCGCGCCGGCGGCGACGGCAGGAGCGGCGGCTGCGGCGGCGGCCACGGCGGCGGCGGCTCTGGAGATTCCGCGGGTTGCTCTCCATCCTGAGGCGGGGCAGTGCCCTGGGCCGCGGCAGCTCCGCGGTCCATGGCCGAACACCGCCTCAGGTCCGGGCAGCGGGCACCCTTGAATTCGGAGGGCTAAAGTATCATCGGGCGCCCCGCCCACCCCAGTTCAGCAACCCCTTTCAAGGTGCCAAACTTTCCCCCGCCCCGCTTCATGGCTGGCTCTGCTCTGAGGTCTAACAGGGGGATGCTCGGCGTCTCCCAGTGCTGGAACACGCCCCTCGGTGAGCGCACACCTCTTCGTAAGCAGCCACGGGCCGGATGGGCGGGAAGCAGAGGGGCTTGAGAACGCGGACTGGACAGAGCGCTTGATGACCTCCTAGCGACGCGCGGGAGGGGAGGGGGAAGACAAAAAGGGGAGGGGGAGTGGGGAGGCGTTGAGAGGGGGGTGTTGGAGCCCCGCTGTGTTTAACCCTTTAGTGACGCAAATGCGAAAAAATAAATAAATAAAAAGCTAGAAGCGAACTTGAGGGTCTTTGCAATCCCCCTTACCACCCAGCTGTGAGCTGCTGCTCAGGTCGGCTTCCATCCTGTGTCTGCTCTCTCACCTCAGCAGCAGGTGAACCTAGCCTCGGACCAACCTCTATGCCCCCCCATCTCCAAGCCTCTGTGGGCAAGTAATCCTTTTTTTCTAACGAGGGAAAAGAAATTAGCTGGCACGGGGCTGGGGGTGTATGTATCTCTCTCTGTGTCTCTGTGTATGTGTTCAGTCTTTGGGGTTGAAGTAAAATGGGTGTGTGTGTATGTGTGTGTGTGTCTGTGTGTGGTCAATCTTTTGCATTGAAGTAAAATTTGTCCCCCGTCTCAGTTTTTGCATTTCTGACCTTTGCCAGATCTGAGAGGTTTGCCTTAGGGTACAGGGTTTGAGGGTGCTTCGGCAAACGTGTGTTATGAAGCTGGGCGAGAGCCCTGGCTTTCCGCAGCCCGCGGATGTAGCCCAGGAACCAGGCAAGAGTACCCGGGTAGCGGCGGCTCGGTTGTGCTCTCCTGAGCTGAGGCTGCCCGGGTATCCGCAGCGATCCGGCCGGGCGTCTGTCTGGCTCGCCTTTACGGTAGGAGACTGCCTTTTGCTTTTAGCTGGACTTGTCAGGTTTCAGGAGGACTTTTTACTGAACTTGTTAATGTGTGTGTGTGTGCATCTTGGGCTGAGGAAATTCACTGCAACACTCACACCTTTTTCACCTCCTGATACCTCGGAAGCATACTCTTGCAAAAAGAGCGGCCGGTGCCTGCCGCATCACCCTTCCCACCACATCTGGAGACTTTAGAAGCTCTCTCGGCTGTTAGTCATGTACATGTTCACGTACATACAAACTATCACCTCAGTCAGAGCTAGACTTTAGATGCTAATATACTGCAAAATTGCAATTAAAAATTGAGAAGACCACTCGTTAAGTCACTGCTCTGTGGGAGTGGGGGAAGAGCACCTATAAACCTAATTTGAAATATGACAAGTGAATTTATCTCTGACACACATAATGCTGCTGTTGTGGATGGCAGCCCTTCTTTTGCAGCCCCTCCTTTCCCTGTTTCCTCCCAGACCATATCCTCCACTAATACCTCTTCTTTTGCCAACTGACAGTGACCCACCCAGAATTTTCTAGAATCTGCAACATTTTTTCTGTTTCCCACACCACATCCCAGCACTAAATATTAATAATATTTGCTTTATTATTATTATTAACACCTCAGAAGACAGTCTCTCCTATCCTCCTCCAAAGACCAGAATCTCTGATGAGAGCTACATATCCCAGATCCTCACTGCAGCATCCCAGCCTCAGCCCACTCTTCTGGAGAAGGGTTACACTGCTCGACAGCTACTAAACTAGTACAGGGACCATCCCTAACCTCTGGGGCTGGAGAAGTCTAGGGGAGGTGAACCTTGTCTATCAAGTTCTTCACTGATGGCAGAACTTCTTCCAGTAAACCCACACAGATGGTTCATCCTCTTCATCTTCCTTGGGGTTTTCTTCCTCTCTTCTATCCCTTACTCAAGCAGCCAAGCTGCTTTTACCCCTAAGGGTTCAGGACTGAACATACAGATGCCAGACCTGACCAGCCAGTAAGCCTATGCTTGGAGCTCACTTCTCGGGCTTTTAGGCTTTGGTGAAATCTCTAACCTTAGAAAGGGCCATTATCTCACATTTAAATCTTATTTTCACTAGGCCTTGGCATATTAGAAGAGCTGAAGGCAGAGGAGTCATTGAGTAGAACGACATTTTGGGTTAGAGAGTGATGGCATAGACTGGGTGTCATCAAGCAGGGCACCACCAGGGGAAAACTTGGAGCTATTGCTTTGTATATGTTAATTGATACTCTTGTCTATTCTTCTATATTTAATCACAAGGAGTCCGAAATGTATGATGTAAACTCTCGCTGCAAGGTTAGTTTGAGGGTGAATGTTAAAATAGTTGTCTGTGGGTGACTTTTGCTCCATTAGGGTGTGTTACTGGAGATATATTGGCTAGATTGTATTATGATTAATTTAATAGAAAGTTCTCGGCACATCAGAAGCTGCCTTATTGCCTTATGTTACAGCAGTGTTTTGTTTTGCTTTTTTTTCTCTCATCAGCTCAGTGTTGAATGCAGTGCTTTTCATGGGACCACAGTTTGCCAGGGGGTGGGGCGGGGGAGAGAAGGGGAGGATGGTTAGAATAGATTGATTGGTGCCTGAGTTAGGGAGACACTTTTGCTGTATCTTATCTATACCTTCCTCTCCCCCATAGTCTACTGGTCTCTTAGAGAGAAACTTTTACTTGGATGCTTGAGTATTTTCTTTAAAATGTAACCCAGGGCTGAGGCCATAGTAAGGATTCAGGAAATGTCTGCTAAACGGATGTGCAGCTTACCGGTTAGGATGTCTTTCTTTTCTGAATTGCTTCTAAAAAGTATTTGATATTCCAGATGATTGATGATCTCCGAAGAGGCTCTTTTCTAATTCAACAATACTGACAGAAGGGCCAAGAGCTACATAAGAGTAAGAATGATGACCATCTCCACAGAGGCTTGAGTGGACATGATTCTGTGTGTCCCAGGGCAGACATGGTCTCTCAGCTGGGACTTTTTGGCATGTTATATATGTTACCCAATTGGGCAGGATGAAGGATTGATCAGTATGGTGGGCTCATACCTTTGGGAATGCAATATGCTACCTCACCCCCACCCCTAGCATTTATCCCATTTCCACACAAAATAAAGTCAATCCAAGTCAGAACAGAGATCCTTGATTTCAGGCTTGTTAGAATTTCTGGAGAGGCAAAGTAGAGAAAACCCAAGAAATGTGGCCAAATTAAAGCTCTTATTACTCCTTTTTTTTTTTCATTTTCTTTTCACTATTGAATGAGAGTGTGACACTGCTGAGCTAAGTGGAAGCCCCCTTTTTCCTTGACCCATAGCTTCAATTTTCCTAAACCTTCCCTTTTAGAGCAATTTAGGGATGAAATGGGTGCCTTTCCTGAGTCTTAGCTGCCAATCTCCCCCACTTCTGCCACCTTGGCAATGTGCAAAGCCAAAATAACAACCTTTATAAAACTCTACTAAATAAAATAAAGAGATGGGATGAAGAATAGCATTTACTGAGGAGGGTAGAGGATTCAGACAATTAATTTCAAGGGGATTAACATGTAAACCCATTATCTTTCACTTGCTCTAGTCACATAGGATTTAATTGATCCAAGATTGAGGGTTTAAGAGTTAATACCTTGTATTCATATAATGCCTTTGCTTTCTAAAGTACATTCACATATATTATCTCACTTTAGCCTCACAGTAAGTGTGTGAGGCAAAGCAAGTCTGGACTTCCATTCCACATCCCTCTAACCTTTTACAGATGAGAAAACACAAGTCCATTGAGATTAAGTGATATGTCTTATGTCACAGAGATAATTAGTGGTGGAACAGACATTTAGAACTTGTGTCACTCAGCTCCCAGAGTGTAGGGCTGAGTTGGGGTTTTCGAGACAGCGGCTGCATGAATCCTCTCCATCACAAAGCGGGAAGTCTGCTTTAATGCCCTTCTATTTCTTGAGCCTGTAAGAGGAGCAGTGATTCTTACATTTTTACCCTTAGGTTTCTCAACTCTCACTGTTTCTCTCGATGGTAGTTAATGATCTGTAGCCAACCTCACTATAGGAGGCCCCTGCTTAGAGGAACCTTTTTGAATATGTATGTAATATAGTAATTCACCCAGTGTGTACTTGTTTTATTGGTTCTGTTTTTATACTTTCTTGAAGTGAAGCATTCCACAGTTAAGATTTAACTGACATTTACTGCCAGCCTGAGGTATATACAGCCTTTTTAGCTGCGATGGGGAAGGAGAAGATGGAGCAGAAATATTAGACAATATCCTTTCCCTCAAGAATTTTTAGAACTTGGTGATTGAGATAGGACAAATACAGGTGAAAAAAAAATCCAAACATAGATGTCAGTTTATGATTATGACTTCACACTTGGTGCACATGGGGTGTAGCAGTGGAACAAAGTGTGACAGTGTGGAAAGGAAATTGCAAACGGAGTCAGGAACTCTGGCTTCAGATTAAGTTGTTACCACTAAACTTACAGCATGACCTTATACAAATCATTTACTATCTTTGGGCCTAAGGTTTTCTCATCTGAAAAAAGGGGCTGAGGGGATAAAGTTGAACTTGATCAGCTAGCTTTAAAGTCTGTCCTAGCACAAAATATCACTGATCCTATAAATGAATCAGAGAAAGCTTCTTGGAAGAGAGCATACTTAAAGTGGGTCTTGAATGACACAGTTAATATGAATCAATAAGAAGGAAGCTGAAGGGAGAGGAGCAGGGATTGAAACCTGGTGGTAATACTGAGGTAGGGGGACCCTAACAAGGACTGAGGAAAGATGAATGTAGAGCAGAGTAAGTATAAGTGGTAGGAAGAAGGCAGGTTGTAAAAGACACTGAATGCCAGACTGAAGGATTTGAAGATTTTATTTTAAAGGTAATTGGGAGTCAATGAATATTGTTTGAGTAGGGGTGACATGGCAAAATGGTAAAACTAACTAGTGAGAAAAATTATCCTTGACAGTGTATTTAGTTTTGGAAGCATGTACAAAATCTACTTTGCTCCCTTTGAGTTGGTATCCAGTTAATTTCAGGTCATTTGTGAAATTATGATTCTTTATTTTTGTTGCAGCCTCTAGTTTTGTGTATTTACTGCCAAGGCTGCTGGCCCAACCTGCTTAACAACTTATTTGGATTCAGTCCATAATGGGTCATTTGACTTCAGTGGGCTCAACATCATAATGGAGTTACTAATTTGAAATTCTAACCGATAATGAATGACCAACAGACTAGAGGAGATGAGGGAAAGTCTTAAGGAGGCAGGAGTGGAATGGTTGTGGACCTTGAAAGCAGTTTAAGAGATTGAGGACAATCTGAAGGAGGATAAGAAAAGTGGATCTTTGTAGTATCTTTGGCTTACTATGGCTTTAATATGGGGAAAAGCTGATGAGAAACAGCCATCCAGTCAAGAACTGCCAAGGATCTAAACTGCTGCTACTGCTAAGTTGCTTCAGTCGTGTCTGACTCTGTGCGAGCCCATAGATGGCAGCCCACCAGGCTCTGCCGTCCCTGGGATTCTCCAGGCAAGAACACTGGAGTGGGTTGCCATTTCCTTCTCCAATGCATGAAAGTGAAAAGTGAAAGTGAAGTCACTGAGTCGTGTCCAACTCTCAGCGACCCCATGGACTGCAGCCTACCAGGCTCCTCCGTCCACGGGATTTTCCAGGCAAGAGTACTGGAGTGGGGTGCCATTGCCGGAGTAATAAGAGAAAACAGACTGCTCTAATGCCATAGAGAAAGCAGTGAGTAATAAAGAGAAAACAGATTGCTCTAATGCCATAGAGAAAGCAGTGGTGTGACAGATCACAGGTGTGTGGGAGGGTAGGATGCGGGTGAGGGAAAGCAAAGAGCTGATAGCACTCCTGAGGTGATGGTGTTTAGAATGGCTAGAAAAGACTCTGTCTTAGAACCCTCATGGTATGACATCAATAATGGAGGCAAGCAGACAACTGCATTAGTCATTCTCTGTATTTGAGTGTGCATGTGTGTGTCTTTATCCAAAAATGAAAAAAAAAAAAGAGATTCTTTTAGTAAGGATTATCCCTGCACATAATTACTTTATTATCCCACCACTCTCCACAAGCACTTCTTTCTGGCACCAACCTGGTGGGGAGGAATGATGGAAGAGTGAGAAACAGGTAGGAAAAGGAGATTAAGAAAAAGAGAGGCTGGGGAGATCCCTCACAGTCCAGTGGTTAGGACACAAGGCTTTCACTGCCATGGCTCCAGGTTCAATCCTTGTTCATGAAACTAAAAAACGTGTTAGTTGTTCAGTCGTGTGTGACTCTTCTCAACCCCATGGACTGTAGCCCACCAGGCTTCTCAGTCCATGGAATTCTCCAGGCAAGGGAACTAAGATCTCACACACAAAAAAAATATTGATAGGCAAAACTGCTGTGATGAAAAGAGTTGAGTAAGGGAGATTTCCTTTCCTCCAAAGAATTACCAACTGTGTTCTTAGGGGCCTCATTTTCTCTTCCCTGTAGTTCTCTTCCATTACTGAAAGTTAGCTGGAAATGCACCATTCATCAGCTCTGTGGGAAGAGGGAATTTCAGGAAGTCTTTACACAATTGAAGTGACTTGCAAAGACAAGGTGTCACATAACTCAGGTGTCTTAGATGGAGATTAAAGTATTAAAAAGTCATTTCCGGGACCTCCCCATCATCATTCACATTTTAGTTCTAAGTCCCTATCCTGCAGTTGTAACCTTTGGGGTCACTGCCATTTCAGGTAGTGGTTATTCCCTTTAACCACAGTCCACATGCCAGAATGAGGCTGAGTTCCTCTCTTTTTCCTCTCTCAACTTCACAGGTCTCTGAAATAAGAAGACCCTTTCGCAACTGTGCCTCAGAGCCTTAACTTGGCTGTAGGGGCAAAATTGCAGTCCTCCTTTTCCATTGTTTCTACCCAAGGGTTTTGGGGGCTGCTTCATTCATTCATTAATTACTTATAGAACGAATGAATGAAGCAGCCCCCAAAACAGGGAGCCTGGCAGGCTACAGTCCATGGAGTTGCAAAGAGTTAGACACGACTGAGCACAGATGCACATTGTAAGATATAAGAATGGCTTTAGGTTTCTTAAAAGTTAGGAGCTAGAACACCAGGAAACAATGTCTTCAAAATTATTTAGGGATATCATGGGGTGAGAGCAGTGCCACAAATCTACAGTGCAAACAGGCCATACTGGAGAATTCAAAAGAATGTCTTCAGAAGTTGAAACTGATAGAAGAGTCAATGTTCTCAATGCTTTCAATCTGCACATATTTGGAGAATATTTAGTTAATTGGGGAACAGGTTACAGATGAAGTAATGTTGAGTATATAGAAAATTAAGAAATTGAATAAACAAGACAATTATCAATGTGTTAGGTAGGCATTGGCTTGAATGCTGAGAATTCAAAAGTAAATTAGACAGACACCATCTCTGCTTAAATAACATTTATTGGGTAGGGGCTTTATGCATTAAGCAAATGCATAAATAAAATTAATGCTTTAGAGATGATAAATGTAATGAGGAAAACAGAACAGGATAATGTGATAGAAAGTGACTAGAGGGCTTCTTTGGTCAATATTTTTACTCATTTGCCTAATCCTATTACATATGCAAGATAGTTTGGAATTACTTCACAAATACACTGTCAACAAACCCACTAAGTAAAGTTCAAGATTTTTTTCCTCCAACTTTTGATTTGGCAGGTTTTCAATTCTACAGAAAAGTTGCATGAATAAAATAGTGGATGCATGTATTCTTCATTAATATTCACCAGCTGTTAACATTTTGCCACAATTACTTGATATCTATAATCTATCAACTTTCTCTCTCCCTCTCTGCTTTAAATCATTTGGAAATTAATTGCAGACATCATGAACTCCACCCATAAGCATTTTAGCATATATCTTATAAGAACGAAAGCATTCTTGCATATATACTTACCATATTTAATATATATGTTATATATAATATATATGTAATATATACCATATTTAATTTATATATGTACTTACCATATTTAATATATACATGGTAATACATAATTACCATATTTAGGAATTTTAACAATAACACTATTATATATTATTTAAACAATATATATTAAAATTTCTCCAATTGTTCCAATAATGCTCAGTATAGCTTTATAAAAGAGTCAAATCATAAATTGCATGTAACTGTTCTTGCCTTTAGTCTCCTTTAATGTAGACTAGTCCCAGCTTTAATTTTTCTCTCACAACACTGACATTTTTGAAGAGCCCAGGTCAGCTGACTTTCAGACTGTTCCTCAATTGGAGTTTGTCTGATTGTGGAGGGCATCTCTAAAGGGGCAACTTTCAGCTGAATCTTGAATAAAAAGAAGGATTCAGCCATGCAAAGATCTGGCGAGAGTGATTTCTGGCAGAGGGAATAGGAACCACAAAGGTGCTGAGTTGGCAAAAAGCTTGTTGTGTTTGAGGAAGAGAAAGTAGACCAGAGGGGCTGGAGCCTAGATATTGGTGGTGCGGGGAGTGGTATGAGATAAAGTAAGATAGTTGAACTTGATCAGCTAGCTTTAAAGTGTTCTAGCACAAAATATCACTGATCCTGTAAATGAATCAGAGAAAGCTTCTTGGAAGAGAGCATACTTGAAGTAAGATAGTTAGACATGATTCAGAGCCCTATACATCATGGGAAAGAGTTAGAATTTTATTCTAATTGCAGTAGTAAACTACTAGGAGTTTTAAACAATTTGGTGACATGATCTGATTTGAATTTTCTTTTAAAAGTAGTTTTTATTTTCTAAAATTTTTACTTTATATGCAGTTTAAAGAGAGATAATTATTTGTCACAGCTGTCAGTGTCCCCTGCCCCTATTATGTGCTGGGCTGTGCTGTGCTTACTCTGTCACTTCGTGGACTGCAGCCCGCCAGGCTCCTCTGTCCACGGGGATTCTCCAGGCAAGAATACTGGACTGGGTTGCTATGCCCACCTCCAGATCTTTCCAACCCAGGTCTCCCACATCAAAGGCAGATTTTTACTGTCTGAGTGATCAGAGAAGCCCACTCCTATTATCTACCTCCCAAAGGCAACTACTTTCAACCCCTTTAGTCAAATAGCATGCTTATAAAGCTAATGCATAATTTTCAGATTAAAGTATTCTATGGAAAAGGGAAGGTTAGCTCATCATCACCATCAGCCATCATGCACCCACAAACACAAACTTCCCATTTCACCAGTTTCCTGGTATAATTATGTCATAATTTAATTACATCCATATTCAGTGTTTATGTTATTATTACTAGGGAAATTCTATTCACAGTAAAGTTATATAGCATGCTGTGATTACCTTTGCTTTCTTGCACATCTGTTTGTTTTTATGGAGCTGATAATTGTCTTGTTTATTCAATTTCTTAATTTTCTATATACTCAACATTACTTCATCTGTAACCTGTTCCCCAATTAACTAAATATTCTCCAAATATGTGCAGATTGAAAGCATTGAGAACATTGACTCTTCTATCAGTTTCAACTTCTGAAGACATTCTTTTGAATTCTCCAGTATGGCCTGTTTGCACTGTAGATTTGTGGCACTGCTCTCACCCCATAATATCCCTAAATAATTTTGAAGACATTGTTTCCTGGTGTTCTAGCTCCTAACTTTTAAGAAACCTAAAGCCATTCTTATATCTTACAATGTGCATCTGTGCTCAGTCGTGTCTAACTCTTTGCAACTCCATGGACTGTAGCCTGCCAGGCTCCCTGTCCATGGGATTCTCCAGGCAAGAATACTGGAGTGGGTTGCCATTTCCTACTCCACGGGATCTTCCCGACCAAGGGATTGAACCCATGGATCCTGCGGCTCTTGCATTGGCAGGCAGATTCTTTATCACTGAGCTACCTGGGATATCTTATAAGTGACCTTCAATTTTTTTCTTCTCTGGAAGTTGTTAGGTTTTTTGTTTTGCCTTTAATATGCAATATCACACTGAAATACCCTAGTGCTTATCTATTTTCTTCCATTGTGGTGGGCATTTTGTGGGCCCTTTAAATTTTAAAACTGTCCTTTAAATTATGATAAATTTTCTTTATTTATTTCATATTTTTTCTCTCCAATTTTTCTGACTTATTTTTTAGAAGTCATGTTATTCTTATATTGGGCTTCCTGCACTGATCTTGTAATTTGCTTATATTTTGTTTTCTATCTCTTTTTATCTCTTTGTCTGTTTTACTTCTGAAAGATTTCCTCAGTTTTATCTTCCAAACCTTCTGCAATACTGAAATTGGCTACCCAGAGTTAGCACAGACTTCACTGGTTAGGTGCACAGTTCCCAATAAGATCACCCTCCTTTGATACACCAGCCAAAATTCAGGGGTCTCCATGTGACTCACATTTCTGACCAACTGATTACAAACTTAGGGGTTCCCAGTATCCCCTCAGATTTGTTAATTCCCTAGAACAACTCACATAACTCAGGAAAGTGCTATGCTTGCAATTACATTTTTATTATAAAGGATGCAAATTAGGACTAGTCGACTGAAGAGATTCATAGGATGAAGTCTGGGTTGGGGGGGAGTCCCCAAAATGAAGTTTCCATACCCTTCCTCCCATGATTCCATGGAATCAAGATGCATTGCTTTCCTGGCATATTGATGTATTCACCAATCAGGAAGCTCACCTGAACTTTCCTGTCCAGATTTTTTATTGTGGTTTCATTATGTAGATATGTTTGGTTGAATTATGAACTCAATCTCCAGCTCTCCATTCCCTCCCCAGATATCAAGTTGGACTTACATAATCTGGCTCAAAGCCCTGCCTCTCTAGTCACATGGTTGGTCATTCCAGCACGGCCAGCTCCCATCCTGAAACTATCTAGAGTCATACCATCAGTTACCTAATTAGCATAAATTTAAGCACAGTCCCAGAGGCCTACCATGAATAACGAAGACAATCTCATCACTCAAGAAATTCCAAGAGTTTAGAAGCTCCATCCCAGGATCCTGGGATAGAGACCAGAGAAATTCCTTATTTTATGCCAATTTCTAAGAAATTGAAAAGCAGGAATTTTTAAGAGTAATTTTTTGTTTTTTGAGTGTTCTCTCCCCCCACCCTTATGTATCATCCTGTTCTTGATTGGTGGAGGCATCAGCTTCTGGAATCTCTTTGAGGATAATATTTTTTTTCTCTCCTTATTTCTTTTAAGTTTTTGACTTTTTGTTGGTTTAGATCTCTACCTTGATATCAGAGATTTTCCTCAGATACCTCATCATCCTTAGCTTTCTGCTCATATTTATGAATAAGTTCCTAAAAATTGTGATTAGAAGATCAGGGTGCTTAGTTGAGACTTGTAGACTATCTCAGTACATGAATTTTCTATTGCTGTATAACAAATTACCACAAACTTTGTGGTTTAAAATGACCCATTAATTATCTCACAGTTTCTATGCATCCAGGGGGGTAGAGCATAGCTGGGTCTTTTGTTCAAGGTCTCACAGGGTGAATCAAGGTGTGGGTCAAGATGCATTCTCATCTAAAAGTTTGGGGAAGAATTTGCTTTCAGACTCATTCAGTTTTTTGGCAGAATTTATTTCCTTGTGACCATATACTTGAGGACCTTGGCTTATTGCTAGCTATTGGCTGAAGGTCGCCCTTAGGTCCTAGAAGCCACCCACACAGTTCCTTAAGGCTGCTGGCAGTTCTTTGCTATGTGAAATTACGCAGCATGACTTCTTATTTCATTTAGTTCAGAAGAAGAGACTCTAGCTCCAATCTGCTAAGCAGAACCTTATATATCATAACTTAAAGATGGGAATGAATCACCTTTGCCGTATTCCATTGGTTAGAAGCAAGTCACAGGTTCAACAGCATTTAAGAAAAGAAAATTATACAAAGGCATGAATATCGGGAGGTGGGACTCATTGACGATCATCTTAGGGTCTATCTACGATGAGAAGCTTCACTGCAAGATGATCTGGTTGAGTCATTTCATTGGACAACCACATATGGCAGTGTCTTTAAGTCTTTTCTTAGATTTGTCATATTCTTAAAGGAGAATATCCCAATACTCTGCCTGATGGCTGACTGCCAGCATTCTAAGAACCAAGTGAGATAAGGGACTAGGGGTCTCAACCATCAAAATGTGAAAAATTTAAGTTTTCCATATAATACTTCTGCCTCAGCTATGCTCAATGTTTCCCCAGTCCAAAGAACTTCTGTTTTACTCTCTCTAGAGAATAAGCCTCACATCTTCTGGTAGGGAGGAGGGCAGAGACAATCACCTAACTGTGTGAAGTTTTTTAGGGGATCTTGGGATCTAACCTCAGATATGCAGATGACACCACCCTTATGGCAGAAAGTGAAGAGGAACTAAAAAGCCTCTTGATGAAAGTGAAAGTGGAGAGTGAAAAAGTTGGCTTAAAGCTCAATATTCAGAGAACGAAGATCATGGCATCCGGTCCCATCACTTCATGGGAAATAGAGGGGGAAACAGTAGAAACAGTGTCAGACTTTATTTTTGGGGAGCTCCAAAATCACTGCATATGGTGACTGCAGCCATGAAATTAAAAGACACTTACTACTTGGAAGAAAAGTTATGACCAACCTAGATAGTATATTCAAAAGCAGAGACATTACTTTGCCAACTAAGGTCCGTCTAGTCAAGGCTATGGTTTTTCCAGTAGTCATGTATGGATGTGAGAGTTGGACTGTGAAGAAGGCTGAGCGCCGAAGAATTGATGCTTTTGAACTGTGGTGTTGGAGAAGACTCTTGAGAGTCCCTTGGACTGCAAGGAGATCCAACCAGTCCATTCTAAAGGAGATCAGCCCTGGGATTTCTTTGGAAGGAATGATGCTAAAGCTGAAACTCCAGTCCTTTGGCCACCTCATGCGAAGAGTTGACTCATTGGAAAAGACTCTGATGCTGGGAGGGACTGGGGGCAGGAGGAGAAGGGGACGACCGAGGATGAGATGGCTGGATGGTATCACTGACTCGATGGACGTGAGTCTGAGTGAACTCCAGGAGTTGGTGATGGACAGGGAGGCCTGGCGTGCTGCGATTCATGGGGTCGCAAAGAGTTGGACACGACTGAGCAACTGCACTGAGCTGAACTGGGATTTAACTGCTTAATAAAAGTTTCAAGTAATATTCTTCTTTTAAACCTCCCATTCACCTTCACTTATAGAAGTACTGATACCACTGATTGCTAAGTCTTTGGAGGTTCTTTGTTTCGAGTTGTGTAGCTTATCAACTTCCCCCACTGCCACTTTCGGATTCACTTTCCTCTGGTATGCAGAGGCAGTTTTTCTTGTATTTCTGTTTTCTAGCTCAAAAAAAAAAAATATTGTTATCATCATCTCTTCCCTAATTACTGTCTTTGAGTTTGCCAAAGGAGTGGAGGTAAATGTGTATGTTCAAATTTTTATGGTCAGTGGGATGTTACGATTTACATGCTGAGAAGATTACGCTGACCTTTTTGTGAAGAATAGACTATGAGGGAGGAATAAGAGAAGGTGGGAGAGCAATTAGGTAGCCAGTCAAGAGCTATTTAAGAGGAGAAATAGAGCTTGATGGCAGATTGAGTGTGTGTGTGTGTGTGTGTGTGTGTGTGTGTGTGTGTGAGATGCATGTATGAGAGGGGATGGGGGGAGAGAGAGAGAGATGTCACTGATGACTCTCAAGCTCATGTAGCAGGAGGGATGGTACATTTCATTTATTTCTTGATTTACTGTCAGGTTGTTTTCCAGGACTGCTATCAGCTCAATTGTCTCCCTTCACTACCACAATTGATGTCACCACAGAAGTGACTCACAGAAACCTGACATTGCCAGGAACACAGTAACCATGTTAAATTAAGTTATCTTAATTTAAACAGCACCACCAGCAACAACAACTACAACAATGGCTCCCATTTATGGAGTAATTACTATAAGCCTTGTTAAACCCTTTCTATATATTATTTCATTTAATTTCCCCAACAGCCCTGGGAGATAAATACCAACTATGGTTTATTACTGTTGGATCCTTCAAGTGGATACTTTCTAAATCAATCAAGGTCTGGGGAGAATAGTTTTCCCTACAAATTGTGTCAGGTCTGTAGAAGTGATAAAAGGGCATTACATTAGCCATTGTCATTCCTAATCATTTGCTGTACACTCCAAACCCGTGGTAAGAGACATCTGCTCTTTATCAATGCTCCCTCCCCTGCCCATAAACCACTTCCTCCCATTCTTGCCTTGCCATTCTCTCCTTTTAAAATCCTTTCTTATGCTTTATTCCATCTGCAGCACAGAACTGCAGCCTTATTCTACTCCACAACTTCTTCAGGAGAAATAGAGACTTAGAATAGAGATGAAGAGGACTTTGCAAGCTAATGTACAATTTTGGGAATAAAGCACTTAAGAATGGAAATGTCTTAAACTGTTCACGTGAACATAGCTTTCAGGAAGACAAACAAGGGGATCTGGGAGAAGTGATTTTTAATGCAATTTGGAATTTTTCCTGAGATTCTTGAGAAGTGGAATAGTTGGGAGAACTGGGAATAAACAGTATACACTAAATTAATTCACAATTAATTACTTGGGGTTGTGACCCTTGGGAAAACCTAGGAGGATGTCTTAGTCAGCTTGGGTTGCCATAACAAAATGTAATAAACTGGTTGACATTATTAAACAATAGGAATTTATTTCTCACAGTTCTGTAGGTTGGGAGTCTGAGATCAAGATGGCTGGGTTCTGGTGAGAGCTTGCTTCCTGGCTTGCAAATGGCTGCCTCCTCACTGTGTCCTCATACAGTGAAGAGAGAGCAAGCTTTCTGTTGTCTCTTCTTTGAAGGGCATTAATTCCTCCACCCTCAATACCTCATTTAAAAAAAATTAATTTATTTTTTTATTGAAGGATAATTGCTTTACAGAATTTTGTTGTTTTCTGTCAGACCTCTCCAAACAAACTCTCAAGACCTCATTTAAGCCTAATTACCTCCCAGAGGCCCCACCTCCAAATACCATCACATTAGGGGTTAAGGCTTCAGCATAATGAATTTTCATGAGACACAATTCAGTACACGGCAGAAGATCAAACTCTGTTTTGTGGGGTCCTCATCGAACCTCCCCCTCCCCACAATGCTAATCAGTAGAGTGAGAACATAAGGCACTGAAAACAAAGTCAGGTTGTTGTCTCAAACACAGGTGAGGTTTGCATGCATGTCCATGTTTTCCTAGGTACCACTAGCTATGGCAGTGCTTGTAGAGATGACTCACTCTTTGCCTTTAACCATTTTGTTTCTGCTGAATTCTGGTTAGATTTTTAGTCTTTCTCTGTAAATCTCTTTCTTCTGTGCTATATTAAGCTTCATCAAGACATACTTCTGGTATGATGATAAAAGAGATGACTAGATTGATTGACTACATATTGAAGTATCATAGATTTTCCTCTCTTGATGAAAGTCTTTTTTTATTTGACTAGTGAAGGTGGATGAGTGGAAGTTTGAGGATAGAGTTCTTAAAAGAGATTTGACTTATTTGGAGACAAGGATGATGAGGGAAGATTTTGTAATCTTGATGATATCACATATGTACTCTCTCTCTCTCCTCCATGGAAACTGAAATGTGTGAATGAGACTCAAGAAGTCAGCTAATCCTGACTCCCCCCCTGCACTCCCACCTCCACCACTAGCCTTAAGGGTGAATGTTTTTCTTCTGCACTGAGAATGAATGTACTAAAGAATGAAAAAAAAAAATCACAGTGCCATAAGTAACTAAGTAACTTAGTTTCTGGGTTATTATAGTTTAGGTTGCTGCTATAGTATCTTCCATTATTGCCCTAGGCACCTTTAGAATAGAGTTCATGTAGCCATTGACTGTGAACCCAGACGTTTGAGTTTCAACTAATTAACGAGTCTCAATGCATGCATGCAACTCTGGATAGGGAGTAGTTTTTCTTAATTTTGTTTATTTTGGCTTAGTGCCTGTTTAGGCAGTCAACCATATTCACCCTTTCACCATGCATCAATTGAGCTTCTACTCTATGCCAGTTACTGTAATAAGTATTGAAGGTGTAAAGACACATGTGCCATGTGTTGTCTTCAGTCACTCAGTTGTGTCCAGTCTTTGTGATCCTATGGGAGGGACCCTCCACCCCCACCATGGCCAACCAGGCTTCTCTGTCTATGGGATTTCCCAGGCAAGAATATTGGATTGGGTTGCCATTTCCTTCTCTAGGGGATCTTCCCAACCCAGGGACCAAACCTTTGTCTTGTGAGTCTCCTGCATTGGTGGGGGGATTCTTTACCACTGTGCCACCTACAATTTATTGCCTTCCATACTACTACTGCTCCATAGACAGATCTCTCTTTAAGACAAAAGCATGCACAGATCACTGAAATACAGAATAATAGGATTAGATGCCTAGATGAAATGCTAACTCAGAAGAGGAATAATCTATCTTTGCTCGAGGGGAACCAGAGAAGTGTTCATAAAGGAGGTGACATTTGAGACATGTTTCAAAGAAAGAGAAAAAGGGAAAAGTCATTCCAGGCATAAGAAAAGGTATTTGTGAAGAAACAGAAATATAAAGGGGTTTAGAATGTTCAGTGGAGAAGGCAATGGCACCCCACTCCCAGTACTCTTGCCTGGAAAATCCCATGGATAGAGGAGCCTGGTAGGCTGCAGTCCATGGGGTCGCCAAGAGTCAGACACGACTGAGCAACTTCACTTTCACTTTTCACTTTTCTGCAGTGGAGAAGGAAATGGCAACCCACTCCAGTGTTCTTGCCTGGAGAATCCCGAGGACGGTGGAGCCTGGTGGGCTGCCGTCTATAGGGTCACACAGAGTCGGACACAACTGAAGCGACTTAGCAGCAGCAGCAGCAGAATGTTCAAGGATCTGTAACAAGTTCAGTTTGACTGAAGCAATGTCAAATGATCTTGCTAGAAGGGGAAATTAGGGTGATTATGAAGGACCTCCTTAAAGAACTTGGACAGCATTGAATGTTCATAGGCAGAAACATCAGATGACATTATTGATGACTGACAAAGTTCACTCCAACAACTACATGGAGGACAGTTTGGAAAGAGGCAAGAATGAATGCAGGGAGAGCAATTAGAAGGCTGTCAGCAAAATCCAAGTGAGAAGTGATAAGGGTCAGAACAAAGACAGTGACAGTGGAAGTAATGAGGAGGGAATATGATTAAGAGGCAATTCTAAAGAAGATTATAACAGCATTTTGTGGCTAATTGAATGTGGTTACTGGGGAGAAGAAAAAGTTTTGTGGGATTCCCAGATTTCCAGTTTAGGTGACTTGATAGATGACAGGGCCATAAATTGGTTGAAGAGATCCAGTAAATAGTTGAACACACGGGTCTAGAGTAGAGGAGAGACGTGTAGGTTGGAGGTAAAAATGTATATATCATCAATGTAGTAGTTGTGGCCATGAGAGTAGAGAAGATTTCCCTGGGAAAGTTTGCAGACATATAAAATGGGCATTGTGACTAGGACCGCTAGAAACAGCAATCTTTAAGGGATAGGCACAGGAAGACAAGTTGTTGAAGGAGGAGAATGAATAATGAGAGAGATAGAAGGAAAACCTGGAGATATGAAAGGCCTGGTCCCCAGTGTCAACTACTATACAGAGGTCAAGAAAGATGATGATAGGAGAAGGGCCCACATGATTCAATACTAGAGAGCATATTCAGTAGAATTGCACCAGAAGCAACCCAGGCCAACGGGATTGAGACACAAATGGGAGGAAAGGAAGTGGAGACTGAGAGATTACCCTTTTGTTTTTACTTTGCATTATGGATTTACAAACATTCCAAAAACAACAAAACTTGCCCTGAGAGTCTGTTGTACACTGAGATGTAATGATTAGCAACAGATGCTTTTTATCTGAATCTCACATTTAGTGTTTATTTTTGTATATTGTACTGTGGTTTACATAATATGCACATAAGTAAAGATACATATATGAGGGTGCTTTGGTTTCTGATAAAATGAAAGTGAAGTTGCTCAGTCGTGTCCGACTCTTTGCGACACTATGGACTGTAGCCTACCAGGCTCCTCTTTCCATGGGATTTTCCAGTCAATAGTACTGGAGTGGATTGCCATTTCCTTCTCCAGAGGATCTTCCCAACCCAGGGATCGAACCTAGGTCTCCCACATTGTAGACAGACGCTTTACTGTAAGCACAATTACAGTGTAAGAACTCCCATCTGGAGAGTAAGGTCCATAGACCTACCAACTCCTTTGGTTTAAGAAAAGCTTCTACCTACATAAAAAGCTCCCTAACCTAGAGGGAATGTTATTCTGTAGGGTATGAATCCTTCCTGGAGTCATCTGAATTAATACATGCTGGGAATATTGCTCTTTCTGTCTGCCTTTTACAGGCATAAAGACTTCTCTGCAAATCAAGACTGAGGAGCACTTCTGAGTCCATCAGGGATCCTCAAGGCAGTTATGAAGACTAAACTCTGAAATCCATGGAGTAACCATCTCAGACACTGGTGCTTAATCCTTTTCTCCCTCTATCACACCAGGAGTGGGGTTGTCTGACTTGCAGTATCAGAAACAATAATTCAGTGATAGCCAAGAAGAGAGATAATAATGATGGACCACTTTTATTAAATAGCCAGACATTGTCCTTGACATTTTACATGAATTAAGTAAATTACTGTGTTCCCAGGATACAGATGTGGAAACAAAGTCAGAGAGGTCAAGTGACTCGTCCTGTCAGACTACTTTTTAAGAAGTGTGGTGGTAAAGGAAGAAAGAAAATGGAAAGAACAGTTTTGGAAAATACAGGTGTATTTTGCCCTTTAACTGAATTCTTATTTGAACTCTGTCCTCTTTGAAGAAGATGTAGATTGTGTGCCTAGCCCAGGGTCAAGGGAACACTGGGGACGGATAAGAGATGAAAACGGCAGAGTTCCTGACTTTGTGTTGCAAAATGGAGTATTTGATGAGGCAAGAAACAGACATGTAGAAAAGTGAAAACTAAGTGGTGCTTCTTAAAGTTTGGTTGTAAGGCATTTGCTTGGAACTTAGAGTGCACTTCATATCAGGAACTTGCTAAAGATGGGTAGTATAACAGGTGCATCCACAAATACAATTTGTCCCATGACATAGCTGAAATGCTGTATATTTGTTATAAAAATTAGTAAGAGAAATAATGTGCTTTTGTTGCTGTTGTTGTTCAGTTGCTAGGTCATGTCCGAATCTTTGCGACCTCATGGACAGCAGCAAACTAGTATTCCCTGTCCTTCACTATTTCTTGGAGTTTGCTGAAATTCATGTCCACTGAGTCAGTGATGCTTTCCAACCATCTCATCCTCTGTCACCTTCTCCTTTGCTTTCAGTCATTCCCAGCATTAGAGTTTTTCCCAATGAATGGGCTCTTCTTATCAGGTGGCCAAAGTATCGGAGCTTCAGCCTCAGCATCAGTCCTTTCAATGACTGTTCAGGGTTGAGTTCCTTTAGGATTGATTGGTTTGATCTCTTTGAGAGTCTCTAAAGTCTTCTCTATACCACAATTTGAAAGCATCAATTCTTGGGCACTTAGCCTTCTCTTTAAAGAATGTTTTTAAAGATTCTTCCTAAAGAATCTGCCAGCAATGTGGGAGACCTGGGTTCAATCTCTGGGTTGGGAAGATCCATACATGACTACTGGAAACACTATTACTTTGACTATATGGACCTTTGTTGGCAAAGTGATGTCTTTGCTTTTTAATATGCTGTTTAGCTTTGTCATAGTTTTCCTTACAAGGAGCAAGCGTCTTTTCATTTCATGGCCACAGTCAACATTTGAAGTGATTTTGGAGATCAAGAAAATAAAATGGGTCATTGATTCCACTTTCTCCCCCTTCCATTTGCCATCAAGTCATGGGGCCAGATGCCATGACTTAGTTTTTTGAATACTGAGTTTTAAGCAGACTTTTTCACTCTCCTTTTTTTTACCCTTATCGTGAGGCTCTTTAGTTCCTCTTCCATTTCTGCCATTAGAGTAGTATCATCTGCATATCTGAGGTTGTTGATATTTCTCCCAGTAATCTTGATTGCAGCCTGTAATTCATCCAGCCCAGCACCTTACATGATGTACTCTGTTCAGTTCAATCACTCAGTCATGTCCAACTCTTTGCCACCCCATAGACTGAAGCATGATGGGCTTCCCTGTCCATCACCAACACCCAGAGCTTTCTCAAGCTCATGTCCATCAAGTCGGTGATGCCATCCAACCATCTCATCCTCTGTTATTCCCTTCTCTTCCTGCCTTCAATCTTTCCGAGCATCAGGGTCTTTTCCAGTGAGTCAGTTCTTCACATCAGGTGGCCGAAGTATTGGAGCTTCAGCATCAGTCCTTCCAATGAATATTCAGGACTGATTTACTTTAGGATTAACTAGTTTGATCTCCTTGCAGTCCAAGGGACTCTCAAGAGTCTTCTCCAAGTCCACAGTTCAAAAGCATCAATTCTTCAGTGCTCAGCTTTCTTCATAGTCCAACTCTCACATCCATACATGACTATTGGAAAAACCATAACTTCAACTTGACAGAAGTTTGTCTGAAAAGTAATGTCTACTTTTTAATATGCTGTCTAGGACAGTCATAACTTTCATTCCAAGTAGCAAGCTGCAGCCACCATCTGCAGTGATTTTGGAGCCCAAGAAAATAAAGTCTATCACTGTTTCCATTATTTGCCCATCTATTTGCCATGAAGTGATGGGACCAGATGCCATGATCTTTGTGTTTTGAATGTTGAGTTCTAAGCCAGCTTTTTCACTCTCCTCTTTCACTTTCATCAAGAGGCTCTTTAGTTCCTCTTCGCTTTCTGAGATAAGGTTGGTGTCATCTGCATATCAGAGGTTATTGATAGTTCTCCCTGCAGTCTTGATTCCAGCTTGTGTTGCATCCAGCTCAGCATTTTTCATGATGTATTCTGCATAGAAATTAAATAAGCAGGGTGACAATATACAGCCTTGATGTACTCCTTTCCCAATTTTGAACCACTCCATTGTTCCATGTAAGGTTCTAACTTGTTTTTTCTTGACCCACATACAGATTTCTCACTAAATAGATAAGGTGGTCTGATATTCCTATCTCTTTAAGAGTTTTCCATAGCGTGTTGTCATCCACACAGTCAAAGTATTTGGCTTAGTCAATGAAGCAGAAGTAGATGTTTTTTGGAGTTCCTTTTCTTTCTCTATGATCCACCAAAGGTTGGCAACTTGATCTCTGGTTCCTCTGCCTTTTCTAAATGCAGCTTGTACATCTGGAAGTTCTCAGTTCACGTACTGATGAATCGTAGCTTGAAGGATTTTGAGCATAACCTTGCTGTCATGCAAAATGAGCACAACTGTCTGGTAGTTTGAACATTCTTTGGCACTGCCCTTCTTTGGGATTGAGATGAAAACTAACATTTTCTAGTCCTCTGGCCACTGCTGAGTTTTCCAAATTTGCTGAAATATTGAATGCAAGGCTTTAACAGCATCATCTCTTAGGATTTTAAATAGCTCAGCTGGAATTCCATCACCTCCATTAGCTTTGTTTGTAGTAATGCTTCATAAGGCCCAGTTGATTTCACACTCCAGGATGTCTGGCTCTAGGTGAGTGACCATACCATCGTGGTTATCCCAGTCATTAAGACATTTTTTGGTACAGATCTTCTTTGTATTCTTGCCTTTGTTAATCTCTCTGCCTCTGTTAGGTCCTTAACATTTCTGTCCTTTATCATGCCCATCCGTACATGAAAAGTTCCCTTGTTATCTCCAATTTTATTAAAGAGATCTCTAGTCTTTCATATTCTCTTGTTTTCCTCTACTTCTTTGTATTGTTCACTTAAGAAGGTCTTTTTATCTGTTCTTGTTATTCTCTGGTACCCTGCATTCACTTGGATATATTTTTCCCTTTCTCCTTTGCTTTTCACTTCTCTTCTTTCCTCAGTTCAGTTCAGTTCAGTTCAGTCGCTCAGTCGTGTCCGACTCTTTGTGACCCCATGAACTGCAGCATGCCAGGCTACCCTGTCTATCACCAACTCCTGGAGTTCACTCAGACTCACGTCCATCGAGTCAGTGATGCCATCCAGCCATCTCATCCTCGGTCGTCCCCTTCTCCTCCTGCCCCCAATCCCTCTCAGCATCAGAGTCTTTTCCAATGAGTCAACTCTTCGCATGAGGTGGCCAAAGTACTGGAGTTTCAGCTTTAGCATCATTCCTTCCAAAGAAATCCCAGGACTGATCTCCTTCAGAATGGACTGGTTGGATCTCCTTGCAGTCCAAGGGACTCTCAAGCATCAATTCTTTGGCACTCAGCCTTCTTCACAGTCCAACTCTCACATCCATACATGACCACAGGAAAAACCATAGCCTTGACTAGACGGACCTTAGTCAGCAAAGTAATGTCTCTGCTTTTCAATATGCTATCTAGGTTGGTTATAACTTTTCTTCCAAGGAGTAAGCGTCTTTTAATTTCATGGCTGCAGTCACCATCTGCAGTGATTTTGGAGCCCCCCCAAATAAAGTCTGACACTGTTTCCACTGTTTCCCATCTATTTCCCATGAAGTGATGGGACCAGATGCCATGATCTTCGTTTTCTGAATGTTGAGCTTTAAGCCAACTTTTTCACTCCCCTCTTTCACTTTCATCAAGAGGCTTTTTAGGTCCTCTTCACTTTCTGCCATAAGGGTGGTGTCATCTGCATATCTGAGGTTATTGATATTTCTCCCGGCAATCTTGATTCCAGCTTGTGCTTCTTCCAGTCCAGTGTTTCTCATGATGTACTCTGCATAGAAGTTAAATAAGCAGGATGACAATATACAACCTTGATGTACTCCTTTTCCTATTTGGAACCAGTCTGTTGTTCCATGTCCAGTTCTAACTGTTGCTTCTTGACCTCCATACAGATTTCTCAAGAGGTAGGTCAGGTGGTCTGGTATTCCCATCTCTCTCAGAATTTTCCACAGTTTATTGTGATCTACACAGTCAAAGGCTTTGGCATAGTCAATAAAGCAGAAATAGATGTTTTTCTGGAACTCTCTTGCTTTTTCCATGATCCAGCAGATGTTAGCAATTTGATCTCTGGTTCCTCTGCCTTTTCTAAAACCAGCTTGAACATCAGGAAGTTCACAGTTCACATATTGCTGAAGCCTAGCTTGGAGAATTTTGAGCATTACTTTACTAGCATGTGAATTGAGTGCAACTGTGTGGTAGTTTGAGCATTCTTTGGCACTGCTTTTCTTTGGGATTGGAATGAAAACTGACCTTTTCCAGTCCTGTGGACACTGCTGAGTTTTCCAAATGTGTTGGCATATTGAGTGAAGCACTTTCACAGCATCATCTTTCAGGATTTGAAATAGCTCCTCTGGAATTCCATCACCTCCACTAGCTTTGTTCATAGTGATGCTTTCCAAGGCCCACTTGACTTCACATTCCAGGATGTCTGGCTCTAGGTGAGTGATCACACCATCATGATTATCTGGGTCATGAAGATCTTTTTTGTACAGTTCTTCTGTGTATTCTTGCCACCTCTTCTTAATATCTTCTGCTTCTGTTAGGTCCATACCATTTCTGTCTTTTATCGAGCCCATCTTTGCATGAAATATTCCCTTGGTATCTCTAATTTTCTTGAAGAGATCTCTAGTCTTTCCCATTCTGTTCTTTTCCTCTTGAAGAAGGCTTTCTTATTTCTTCTTGCTATTCTTTGGAACTCTGCATTCAGATGCCTATATCTTTCCTTTTCTCCTTTGTTTTTCGCCTCTCTTCTTTTCACAGCTATTTGTAAGGCCTCCCCAGACAGCCATTTTGCTTTTTTCCATTTCTTTTCCATGAGAATGGTCTTGCTCCCTGTCTCCTGTACAATGTCACGAACCTCACTCCATAGTTCATCAGGCACTCTATCTATCAGATCTAGGCCCTTAAATCTATTTCTCACTTCCACTGTATAATCATAAGGGATTTGATTTAGGTCATACCTGAATGGTCCAGTGGTTTTCCCTACTTTCTTCAATTTAAGTCTGAATTTGGCAATAAGGAGTTCATGATCTGAGCCACAGTCAGCTCCTGGTCTTGTTTTTGTTGACTGTATAGAGCTTCTCCATCTTTGGCTGCAAAGAATATAATCAATCTGATTTCAGTGTTGACCATCTGGTGATGTCCATGTGTAGAGTCTTCTCTTGTATTATTGGAAGAGGGTGTTTGCTATGACCCGTGCATTTTCTTGGCGAAACTCTATTAGTCTCTGCCCTGCTTCATTCCGCATTCCAAGGCCAAATTTGCCTGTTACTTCCAGATGTTTCTTGACTTCCTACTTTTGCATTCCAGTCCCCTATAATGAAAAGGACATCTTTTTTGGGTGTTAGTTCTAAAAGGTCTTGTAGGTCTTCATAGAACCGTTCAACTTCAGCTTCTTCAGCATTACTGGTTGGGGCATAGACTTGGATTACCGTGATATTGAATGGTTTGCCTTGGAAACGAACAGAGATCTTTCTGTTGTTTTTGAGATTGCATCCAAGTACTGCATTTCGGACTCTTTTGTTGACCATGATGGGTACTCCATTTCTTCTGAGGGATTCCTGCCAGTAGTAGTAGATATAATGGTCATCTGAGTTAAATTCACCCACTCCAGTCCATTTTAGTTCACTGATTCCTAGAATGTTGACGTTCAGTCTTGCCATCTCTTCTTTCCTCAGGTATTTGTAAAGCCTTCTCAGCAACCACTTTGCATTCTTGCATTTCTTTTTTGGGGGATGGTTTTAGTCACTACCACCTATACAATTTTATGAATCTCTGCCCATAGTTCTTCAAGCACTCTGTTTGCCAGATCTAATCCCTTGAACCCATTTGTCACCTCCACTGTATAATCATAAGGAATTTGATTTAGGTCATACCTAAATGGACTAATGATTTTCCCTGCCTTTTAAAATTTAAGCCTGGATTTTGCAATAAGGAGCTGATGATCTGAGCCACAGTCAACTTCAGGTCTTGTTTTTGCTGACTGTAAAGGGTTTCTTCATCTTTGGCTGCAAAGGATAAAATCAATCTGATTTCAGTATTGACAATTTGGTGATGTCCATGTGTAGAGTTGTCTCTTGTACTGTTGAAAAATGGTGTTTACTGTGACCAATGTGTTCTCTTGACAAAACTCTATTAGCCTTTGACCTGATTCATTTTGTACTCCAAGGCCAAACTTGCCTGTTACTCCAGGTATCTCTTGCCTTCCTACTTTTGTGATTGTACCCAAGTACTGCATTTCTGAATTTTTTGTTGTCTATTAGGAGTACTTATTCCATTTTTCCTAAGGGGATTCTTGCCCACAGTAGTAGATATAATGGTCATCTGAATTAAATTTACCAATTCCTGTCCATTTTAGTTCACTGATTCCTAAGATGTTGATGTTCACTTTTGCCATCCCCTGCTTGAATACATCCAATTTACCTTGATTCATGAACAAAACATTATCCACCAGAGGAGGGAATGGCAAACTACTCCAGTATTCTTGCCATGAGAACCCCATGAACATAAACAGTATGAAAAGACAAAAAGATATGACAGTTTATTATAAGCCCACCAGATGGAAGGTGTCCAACATGCTACTGGGGTAGAGCAGAAGGATCCAATCAGTCCATTCTAAAGATCAGTCCTGGATGTCCTTTGGAAAGACTGATGCTAAAGCTGAAACTCCAATACTTTGGCCACCTCATGAGAAGAGTTGACTCATTGGAAAAGACTCTGATGTTGGGAGGGATTGGGGGCAGGAGGAGAAAGGGATGACAGAGGATGATGCTGGGTGGCATCACGGACTTGATGGACATGAATTTGAGTGAACTCAGGGAGTTGGTGATGGACAGGGAGGCCTGGTGTGCTGCAATTCATGGGGTTGCAAAGAGTCAGACACGACTGAGCAACTGAACTGACTGACTGACCAGAAAGAGTGAAGTGGCTGGGCCAAAGCAGAAATGACACTCAGTTGTGGATGTGTCTGGTGGTGAGATCAAGTCTGATGTTGTAAAGAACAATATTTCATAGGAACTTGGAGTGTTAGGTCCATGAATCAAGGTATATTGGATGTGGTCAAGCAAGAGAAATAATGCACTAATAATTAAATAAAATTATTAAGTTCATTAAGATGTGTTTTAGTGCTGGTACTTGAAGAGAAACTGGTTTAATTAAGAATGGAATAAAATAAGATGAAGGCTTCAGCAGAGTTTCTGAATAGAACTTTTGGCACATTTAAGGACTTTAGAAGATTTTGCATAGGTTTTTTTTCCCCTACCATATTTAATTTCACTTTAAAGCACATGGTTCTGAATTCATTAATTTGGTTAAATCAGCACTGCTTTTACACTCATCAACCATAATTATAGCCTTTGGTTGAATCAGAAATGGAACAAAGGAGAAAACATTAAGGCTATCATAGATTCTTGGTTACCTTTTCACCTCCTAAACACTTAGTCCATAGTTTCCATCCAGCCTGTTTTCTCCTTAGTTGTATAGCTCTTCTAATTTCTTTCCACCTTGGGTTTTCCCTCCCCCAGACTGCTTCATCTATTTCTTTTATCTGGAACTCCTGAGGTGACTTCTATCTATTTTTTTTTTTTTTACCTAGCCTCTGCCCTCTTTTATAAAATCCCCAATAACTGCCCAACATGACCACACGATCTTTGCTGCTTCCACTTTCCTTGAAGTAAAGTTGTAAGCTTCCAGTCTTACCCATTTTGACCCATATTTAGACAAGAGAAAATGAGGGAGTCTTTTACGGTCCATGGAAAAGTGTCAGAGAGAAATGCAGCTGTGCTTGAAGATATAAGAATATTTATGAAAAAATACCAAAATGAGAAATACATGGTGGAAGAGAGACAAAAAGGTGGTAACACAGGATTCTTAAGTGGGAAGAAAATACATGTATGGTAGAAAATTTCAGAACAGATGATGTCCTGAAGCAGGAAAGCTGTATTAATCTACAGAAAGGTCTTGATGTGGGTGGTGATATGGAATTGAGTGTTTGAAAGGTTAAAAACCAGAGAGTGTCTGTCTATGAGCCAAATGAGGAAATAAAGTTGCTGAAGGAATTTGTGGACTTGGAAGTTACAGTGAAGTAAACTGGTCAGAAATTGTTTCACAGAAGAGAGAGGATATAATGATCATAAAAATTAGTAGGACTCAGATATATAGAAAGGGGAACTAAAGGGAAGCAGCATTGTAAATATAGGCAGCAAATTTATATTTAAGGGAAAATATTTCTGATTGAAAGGGAAGTAACTAATGCTAAAGTTGGAAAGGTAGAAATGGACTAGATTGTGACTTTAAGTGTCAGGTCAAGGAGTTTAGATTTTATTGTATATGGAATGAGGAGCTCATGATAATTTCTTGATCAAAGTGGAAGTGTATGAAACTCAGATCAACTATGGTTGTGAGGATTGATTAGAGCAGGTAGAAGACTGAGGCAGTGAGATCAGATAGGAGGTTGACCTGAGTTGATATTAGAGGGGGTGGGAAAAGGAGAAATGTAAGAGCTATAGTTTTTCCTGTGGTCATGTATGGATGTGAGAGTTGGACTGTGAAGAAGGCTGAGTGCCAGAGAATTGATGCTTTTGAACTGTGGTGTTGGAGAAGACTCTTGAGAGTCCCTTGGACTGCAAGGAGATCCAACCAGTCCATTCTGAAGGAGATCAGCCCTGGGATTTCTTTGGAAGGAATGATGCTAAAGCTGAAACTCCAGTACTTTGGCCACCTCATGTGAAGAGTTGACTCATTGGAAAAGATTCTGATGCTGGGAGGGATTGGGGGCAGGAGGAGAAGGGGACAACAGAGGATGAGATGGCTGGATGGCATCATGAACTCGATGGATGTGAGTCTGAGTGAACTCCGGGAGTTGGTGATGGACAGGGAGGCCTGGCGTGCTGCGATTCATGGGGTCGCAAAGGGTCAGACGTGACTGAGCGACTGAACTGAACTGAACTGAAGAGACATTACCAAGTAAAATTTACCAAAGTTTTGTAACTAACTGGATGGGGAGGAGGGCAAAATTGTGAATAGTTAACAATGACCATGAAGTTTGAGCCAAAGTAGAGGATAAATTGTAGAAAGGAATTTATCACAGGAAAGCAAATGGACATGTGCTAAAACTTGTTCATTGTGGCATTATTTGAACTAGCAAAAGCTTTAAGACAACCTAAAGGTATATATTGATCAGGGTAATAAATGCTAGATATTGTAATAAACAACCCTGAAATCTCTGTGACTTGAAACCATAAAAATATATTGTTTGTTCATATATGACCAATGATATATTGTTCACACAATGAAGTCAGTGAGGGATCATCTGCTTCTCACAGTCATCCAGAGATCCAGTTTCTGCCATATTGTAAACCAGTATCTTCCACATATGGGCCCCATGGTCATAATAGAAGGGAAAGAGAGAGAGAGCAGAAGGACTTGTATTTTAGCACCAAGGTTTAGCAGTAGAATGTATCACTTCCATTCACATTCCACTGATACATTTTAAATGATACATTGCAATATAACACTGAGATGAAAAAGCCCAAATGCCTATGTTTTCTATAAGTACATATTCTGTATGTATATATGTACACGTTTAGAAAAGATCTAGAAGTATACTAAAACCCAAACTGTCAACAAGGATTATTTCTGAGGAAGAGAGGAGTGGACCTTGACTATTAATGGTATGCAAAATGAGCCTCATCTATAACATCAAAAAATTTATAAAGAAAATAAATTTATATATTGTGCATATGGTCAAAATTTATGTAAAAAGATGTATTTGGTTTTTATGGTAGTTTTATTTGTTTCAAAAAAGGATTTTAGGTATGAGTTTAGTTTTTGATTTGTTGAGTTTAAAGAGCTAATATAATATCCAGGTTGTTGTTGGTTGTTGGGGTCTAACAGTCAGCTAGAGATGCAAGTTTGGAACTTTGGGGGAGAAGCTGGGGTTAGGGATGTTGACTAGAGGCTAGTAGTGAAGCCATAACAATGTAGGACCTCAAAGGCAATACTCCTCAAAGCACCAGACTGTGATGAGAGCAGACACTTTGGGTAGAATGTAAATCAATGCACTGCATCCTTCATCGAGAAAGCTTTGTTACCCAAAACTGCCAGCTGGGCTAATCTATGTGCTTAGTGATGTGAGTGATTTACATTCTGGACAAGCTTCTTATCTCATTGTGGACTAGTAACTAATAATTTGAGTATCAGTACTGGTACATGAACTATGGTTTGTGTAGCAGTGCTTTATGGGAGAGACAATGTAGAGACATTAGGGATTTCCATTGTGAACCTTGGGCTGTGACTGTATTTGGAAGGGATAGGAGGAAAAGAGAAAAATATTATGGCACTACACTAATGGGTAGTGTTCCTGGAATCAAGTGAGAGAAACTTTGAGAAATGGAAGGAGAGTGATCAACAGTGTCAAATTCTACAAAGAGGTAAAGAATGAGAAAGGGAAAGTCATTGGAGTTGACTGTGTGTGTGTATGTATGTGTGTGTGTGTGTGTGTATGCATGGGTGCGCACATATGCATATGTTTGAGAAAACCTACAATATTATCAAGCATGAATTCTGTGTCATGAACTGTACCATATACTCTACAACTATTATTTCATTTCATGGGTTTACTGATAAAAGTAGAAGAGTATAGGAGAGTGGTAGGGCTAGAAGCCGGAGGGCTGGAGGTTAAGGAAAGGGCAAATAGATGGACATAGACAGTTTTTGCAGAGAAGGTAGGTAATACAAAGAAGGAAACAGAATGCTGGGTAGAAACGTAGGGAAAAGGGAGTTCTCTGGTGCTCACTTAGAATGATGTTTTCAGTAAGGTGGTAGGCAGGATTGCATACAGGGGGGCTTGACTGAGCAGAGAAGATATGTGATGAATACTCTAGGGAATGTAATGGAGGAGCCAAAATCTATGTATAAAATGACTACAGCATATGCAAACAAAAACTCAAGGTACTGGACGTAATGCAGTTTCCTTGGTTTAGAGTGTACTCTACTTCAAATCCCACACAAAAGTTTCTTAACTTCCTTGTGTCATTCAATTACAAGTTCAATCTCTTTAAGGAATTTCCCCAAATCTCTTTTTTCTTGGGATGTATTGTCACTAAGTTGTGTTGTTGTTGCTAAGTCATGTCTTACTCTTTGCATTGCTATGGACTATAGCCCACCAGGCTCCTCTGTCCATGAGATTTTCCAGGCAAGAATACTGGAGTGGGTTGTCATTTCCTCCTCCAGGAGATCTTCCTGACCCAGGGATCAAACCCACATCTCCTGCATTGCAGGCGGGTTCTTTACCACTGGGCCACTGGAGAAGCTCCTTTTAGGATAGTGGCAAATGAAAAGGAGGATGTTCGAGTTGTCTCATAGTCATGGGGAAGGGGAGACCAATGGTGATTCACTTGCCGTAGGCCAGACAGCTAACTGGCCTCACCTTAGACATTTGCCGTTCTGCCTAATCACTATGTGTTCTATGCATGTGTCAGTTGAGATTTGGCTGGTCTTTTTGGCTGAGAGACAACCTTGAATATTGCTATAGTCTATGGGTTTGAGAACCTCTGGCTTTGAGGTCCAGGTACTAGATGGCATCTAGGCTTTCTGTTTATAGGCTTTGACTAGCTGACCAGCCCTCTTAGAATTTCTGTATCCCTAAAGCGTCAGTTTTTTAAGGCAATCCTGCTGATCTCAGATTTCCTTCTGAAGCTAACCGGTTCTTTTTATCATGATCACTATCATCATCAGCACCTCCATTTCCTACTTTCATTTTCAGCCTCTTAAAAGGTATGTAGGTGAATGAAGACACTGACCTATGGCTCTTCTCAGCACTGGAAAAGATTTCTTCTTCTAGTGTGACAGAAATTTCCTATCTGTCACCCTGAGTGCTTTATATACTGTTGCTTATAGTAAAATTATGTATAGGTTTTCAAGTCTTGCTCTTAATACACGCTGAGGAGTTTCTAGAATTTACATGTATATGTACAGCTGAGTCTCTTTGCTGTCCACCTGAAACTGTCACAACATTGTTAATCAGCTCTACTCCAATACAAGATAAAAGGCTTAAAGAAATAGTATTTAAAACATCCTTATTTCTCTCAGAAAATCCAGAATATTATGACTCCTATTGGGTATAGACAGAAAATTATTTTAAAACTTAGTTTAAAATATTAGAGTTTGACCCAGTAATTCTATTCTTAAGAATTTATCATATTGATAAACATGTATGTATGCAAAATGATGGATGGTCAGGATTACTCAATATAGCATTATTTGTAAAAGCATAAGATAAGGAATTGAACTGCCCACCAATTGGTTATGGTTACTATAGGCGGTAAGGGTGAGGTAGTTTCATACATATTGATATGAAACTATACAGAAATATTATGTAAAAGAAGCAAGATGTACAAGAGTGTAAACTATGTATCTTTTGTGTACACAGAACTGAATGACAGAGCAAAAGGGTAGAGGTCAGCAGTGGGGCGGGAGAGGGTAGGGGGAGGCGATTCATGTAAAATTATATCCTTTTGTACCTTTTGAATTTTGTAACTATACATGTATTTCACATAAGAAAATAAAACTCAAAGCTGAAGAAAATGACTTCAGCATAATTTTATGACCTTTGTTATCAAGGCTCAGAAGGGCAGAAATCACAAATGCACATGGTAGAGGTTACTTGTGTATTGATAGAAGGTTAAGATGGTTGAGTAATTGATGCTACAAGTCTTCTAGCCAGTTTCCTTAATCTTGAATTTATAATAGCTTAATTTCTTTCAGGACCCTATTTCAAACAGACAGCTGTGACAACTAAAAAATCCCTCCTCTCGATTGGGATGTCATTGATGTGTTGGTAGAAAAAGCTTTGGAGCCTTTCAGTTCCCTCCGTCTCAAAAATAAATCTGAAAAGAAAACTAACTCATGTAAATAAGTCCATAGGGACATTGTTTCTGCCCATCCATAAGTGGTTGTAACACCAAAGGATAGATGGGAGCCTGTCTGACCCAAAAAGAGACAGAAGATTGGGTAGGATTCAGTGTGGGGTGAGTCACAATTGAAGAGATCATAGTAGGGGAATGGAAGGCCAACCCAAGGTGACTAATAGCAATACAAAGATGAAGCAACTGAGCTCAAGGATCATGTAATTCCCAATAGAATTTGCAGTATGACTCTCAAATAGTTTCTGTACAGATTCTGTTCAGTTAGTAAGTATTGGAAATTTCACAACTTCCCAGGTCCTTATCCCCATCAAAGCTCCTGAATCATTTGAAGTCCACTGTGCTTTCTTTTTGAACTGTGCTTTCTTTTTCCTTCTCCCTGTTTTCCTGTTATCACTTATCTTTGTGTTCATTGTTTTATAGCTTTTGTTGGGTACACTTAAACTTGTAGGCCACCAGAGTAATTCTGGCCAAACTTGTGAGTCAAGGCAATGAATTGGCTATTTCAAGGTTGGTTATTTCAGTTCTGTCACGACTGGCAATGTAACCTTGGGCATGTGCCTTCCTTCCCTGGACTTCACGTTCTAAATTTTTAAAATGAAGAACTTGAACTAGATCAACCAACTGTGTGCATTAGAAAATCTAGTTGCCCAGGTCTCCTTGTTGGAGCCGCAATAAATACAGAATAAGGCCTAGGTGCCTTGTTTTATTTTTTTTATTTTTTTATTTTTTTAGTTTTTTATTTTTTACATTTTAAAATCTTTAATTCTTACATGCATTCCCAAACATGAACCCCCCTCCCACCTCCCTCCCCATAACATCTTTCTGGGTCATCCCCATGCACCAGCCCCAAGCATGCTGCATCCTGCGTCAGACATAGACTGGCGATTCAATTCACATGATAGTATACATGTTAGAATGTCATTCTCCCAAATCATCCCACCCTCTCCCTCTCCCTCTGAGTCCAAAAGTCCGTTATACACATCTGTGTCTCTTTCCCTGTCTTGCATACAGGGTCGTCATTGCCATCTTCCTAAATTCCATAGGTGCCTTGTTTTAAAAAGTGACCTCAGCTCAGTTCAGTTCAGTCACTAGGTCATGTTCAACTCTTTGTGACCCCATGGACTGCAGCACACCAGGCCTCCCCATCTATCACAAACTCCCAGAGTTTATTCAAACTCATGTCCATCGAGTCAGTGATGCCATCCAACCATCTCATCCTCTGTCATCCTCTTCTCCTCCTGCCTTCAATTTTTCCCAGCATTAAGGCCTTTTCCAAATGAGTCAGTTCTTCGCATCAAGTGGCCAAAGTATTGGAGTTTCAGCTTCAACATCAGTCCTTCCAATGAATATTCAGGACTGATTTCCTTTAGGACGGACTGGTTGGATCTCCTTGCAGGCCAAGGGACTCCCAAGAGTCCTCCAAGATTACAGTTCAAACCCATCAATTCTTTGGTGCTCAGCTTTCTTTATAGTCCAATTCACATTCATACATGACTACTGGAAAAACCATAACTTTGACTAGAGAGACCTTTGTTGGCAAAGTAATATCTCTGCTTTTTAATATGTTGTCTAGGTTGGTCACAGCTTTTCTTCCAAGGAGCAAGTGTCTTTTAATTTCATAGCTATGGTCACCATCTGCAGTGATTTTGGAGCCCCCAAAATAAAGTCTCTCAGTGTTTCCATTGTTCCCTCATCTATTTGCCATGAAGTGATGGGACCAGATGCCATGATCTTCGTTTTCTGAATGTTGAGATTTAAACCAGCTTTTTCACTCTCCTCTTTCACTTTCATCAAGAGGCTCTTTAGTTCTTCACTTTTTGCCATAAGTGTGGTGTTATCTGCATATCTGAGGTTATTGATATTTCTCCTGACAATCTTGATTCCAGCTTGTGCTTCATCCAACCCAGTGTTTCTCATGATGTACTCTGCATATAAGTTAAATAAGCAGGGTGACAATATACAGCATTGACATACTACTTTCTTAATTTGGAACCAGCCTGTTGTTCCATGTCCAGTTCTAACTGTTGCTTCCTGACCTGCATACAGATTTCTCAAGAGACATGTCAGGTGGTCTGGTATTCCCATCTTTTTTTAGAATTTTCCACAGTTTGTTGTGATCCACACAGTCAAAGGCTTTGGCATAGTCAATAAAGCAGAAACAGATGTTTTTCTGGAACTCTCTTGCTTTTTTCAATGATCCAATGGATGTTGGCAATTTGATCTCTGGTTCCTCTGCCTTTTCTAAAGCCCAGCTTGAACATCTGTGATTTCATGGTTCATGTACTGTTGAAGCCTGGCTTGGAGAATTTTGAGCATTACTTGACTAGCGTGTGAGATGAGTGCCATTGTGCAGTAGTTTGAGCATTCTTTGGCATTCCCTTTCTTTGGGATTGGAATGAAAACTGACCTTTTCCAGTCCTGTGGCCACTGCTGAGTTTTCCAAATTTGCTGGCACACCGAGTGCAGCACTTTCACAGCATCATCTTTTAGGATTTGAAATAGCTCAACTGGAATTCCATCACCTCCACTAGCTTTGTTCATAGTGATGCTTCCTAAGGCCCACTTGACTTTTCATTCCAGGATGTCTGGCTCTAGGTGAGTGACCACACCTTCGTGATTATCTGGATTGTGCAGATCGTTTTTGTATAGTTCTTCTGTGTATTCTTGCCCCTTCTTCTTAATATCTTCTGCTTCTGTTAGGTCCATATCATTTCTGTCCTTTATTGTGCCCATTTTTGCATGAAATGTTCCCTTGATATCTCTAATTTTCTTGACCAGATCTCTAGTCTTTCTCATTCTATTGATTTCTTCTATTTCTTTGCATTGATCACTGAGGAAGGCTTTCTTATCTCTCCTTGCTATTCTTTGGAACTCTGCATTCAAATGGGTATATCTTTCCTTTTCTCCTTTGCCTTTGGCTTCTCTCCTTTCCTCAGCTATTTTTAAGGCCTCCTCAGACAACCATTTTGCCTTTTTGCATTTCTTTATCTTGGGGATGGTCTTGATTCCTGTCTCCTGTAGAATGTCAGGAACCTCCATCCAAAGTTCTTCAGGCACTCTGTCTATTAGCTCTAATCCCTTTAATCTGTTTGTCACTTCCACTGTATAATCATAAGGGATTTGATTTAGGTCATACCTGAATGGTCCAGTGGTTTTCCCTACTTTCTTCAATTTAAGTCTGAATTTTGCAATAAGGAGTTCATTATCTGAGCCATAGTCAACTCCTGGTCTTCTGAAAAAATATGGTCCACTGGTGAAGGGAATGGCAAACCACTTCAGTATTCTTGCCTTGAGAACCCCATGAACAGTATGAAAAGGCAAAAAGATTGGACACTGAAGGATAAACTACCCAGGTTGGTAGGTGTCCAATATGTTACTGGTGATCAGTGGAGAAATAACTCCAGAAAGAATGAAGAGAGGGAGCCAAAGCAAAAACAACACCCAGTTGTGGATGTGACTGGTGATAAAAGCAAGGTCCAATGCTGTAAAGAGCAATATTGCATAGGAACCTGGAATGTTAGGTCCATGAATCAAGAGAAATTGGAAGTGATCAAACAGGAGATGGTGAGAGTGAACATCGACATTTTGGGAATTAGCAAACTAAAATGGACTGGAATGGGTGAATTTAACTCAGATGACCATTATATCTACTACTGTGGGTAAGAATCCCTTAGAAGATATGGAGTGGCCAACATAGTCAACAAAAGAGTCCAAAATACAGTACTTGGATACAATTTTAAAATGACAGAATGGCCTCTGTTCATTTCCAAGGCAAACCATTCAATATCACAGTAATCCAAGTCTATGCCCTGACCAGTAATGCTGAAGAAGCTAGAGTTGAATGGTTCTGTGAAGACCTACAAGACTAACACACAAAAAAGATGTCCTTTTCATTAGAAAGTGAAAGTGAAGTCGCTTAGTCATGTCCTACTCTTTACGACCCCGTGGACTGTAGCCCACCAGGCTCCTCCGTCCATGGGGTTCTCCAGGCAAGAATACTGGAGTGGGTTGCCATTTCCTTCTCCAGGGATCTTCCCGACCCAGGGATCAAACCCAGGTCTTTTGCATCACGGGCAGATGCTTTAACCTCTGAGCCACCAGGGAAGCCCCTTTTCATTAGAACTAACACCCAAAAAAGATGTCCTTTTCATTATAGGGGACTGGAATGTGAAAGTCAGAAGTTAAGAAATACCTGGAGTAGCAGGCAAATTTTGCCTTGGAATACAGAATGAAGCAGGGCAAAGGCTAATAGAGTTTTGTCAAGAGAACACGCTGGTCATAGCAAACACCCTCTTCCAACAACATAAGAGAAGACTCTACACATGGACATCACCAGATGGTCAATACTGAAATCAGATTGATTATATTCTTTGCAGCCATAAAGTGACCTAGCTGATTCTAATACATTCCTCCAACTGAGAAACATGGGCAATAGATGATCATGAAGGGATTTCCAGCTGTAACATTACATAAAGAGACATGTGTATGTGTGTGTGTGTGAGAGAGAGAGACAGAGAGAAAGAGATAGCACTTTCACTGTCTGGAAAGAAAGCTATCTATTGTTTACAAAAGTCAAAATTGGAGACCTGGCACAGTAAGGTAAAATTTCTACATTTTCAATGTATAGATATGTTCTGGAAGACTTAGTAGCTAATGCATGCACAGTCTTAACTGGCTTTCCCAATGAAACAACAAAATATGAAAAGAAACAGGGCAGAATAAAATCAGGACCTTCCTGGGGATATGAATATGGAGATATGGCAACCATAGGCCCAGCTCTTTAGAAGCTTGCATTGTATGCCCCATCTTCTCCTAGCTTGCTGACACTTGGAAAGGACTTCCAGAATCACTGACATTAAGGTATTAAGAATTATTGTGTTTTGAAGTCTTATTCTGCCAGGGATGTTTGTATTTTGAGCAGCCTATGCCAAAGGAAAATATTTTGAACCAATGTTTCTTGGAAAATTAGGGAAATATTGTCTATCAGGGATCTGAATCTGGTCTCTGGATGGTGTTGTTAAAAGGGGGAAATAAATAATTGAGAGTCTAGAGTGGAAGTGGATAGTTATTATGGGCATCAAGCATAGCACAAAGAGTCTTAAGAAGCAGTGGGGAGAGGGGCTTTGCTTAAGCCCTATGTGATGCATTATTACCTCCAATGGTAACTGGACTGTAGATAGGAGTTTAGGAAAGTTGATATGGGTGTTCCAGAGTACAGAATTCCTAGACATATACTTTAATTAGTGGGAGACCTGAAAAGGCCCATGTATCTATATTCCATCCTTTTTGAAATGAATTGTTGGTGAGACAGTATTTTACAGCTGTTCCACTGAAAAGAAAAGTCCATCCCAGCCAAGTGGATTCACTGTTAAAACAGACCTACAGGCTCCATATTTCCCATTAGCCCTCAAATCCCCAAGGTGTGAGCTCAGGCTTGAACCAATGCCAACAATGTGATTTGGACAAGCCCCAAAAAGCCCTAGAAAAGTCCTGAACACCTCCCCTCCAGGGTTGGCTGTTTGCCATTGTGGCTTTGATGAGCAGTCAAGAGATTCTCCCCTTGGGCCTTCTTATGTTGCACACAGTAGCTGTATAGTCTCTAGATGAAGAGCAGACGTATCGTTTTTATGACTGGAGGGGCAAGTTTCTGGCTCTAAAAATGCAACCCTACTTTGTGCTTCTCTGTAGGCAGAGCCTCAGTCTCTCACCTTCTATAATCCCCTATTTAAAATGCAGTTGCTCTGGAAGAATTCACACCTTATTATCATCTGAAATCTCTTGAACTGGTTTTAGATGTTCTTTGAAAGCAAACTTCCAGTTTAGGGGTTTTGTGCAGTGGTCCCTAGCAAGGTCTCTAGACCAATAGCAGCAGTAGCAGCTGGGAACTTCTTAGAAATGTAAATTCTCAGAGTCCACCCAGACCTAAAACTCTAGGGGCAAAGCCTAGTAACTTGTGTTTTAGCTCATGCTCTAAGTCATTCTGATGCATGCTAAGATTTGAGAACCCATGGTATAATGAAAGCAACTGGGCTTTGGGGCCTGACAGAGCTGGGTTTGAATCTGGACTCCACACTTCTTGGGTAACTCTGGATAATGACAGCAGCTAATATTTATTGAACAATGATATACTATTTACTAGATAATGTGTTAAGCACTTTCATAGGATTAGTGTGTGTGCATATGTGTGTGTGTGTGTGTGTGTGTGTGTGTGTGTGTAATCCCTGTGGATTTTCACCATGACTTTAGAGATGAGGAAGCTGAGGCTCTGAAGGGTTAAGTGATGGAGCTCAGCTCAGGTAGTCTGGCTTCAGAGTCTGAACTTTTAAACTTCTGCTTAACTTGAGTCTCAGTTTTCTCATTTGTAAAATGAGGCCAGTATTATCCTTCTTTGGAGAGTTTGGAAAAATAGAAGTAACATATCTCAGGACCAATTCTTCATAAATAATCCAGCTCAGCCCTGCTGAACTGGTGCTTTTAGAAAGAGCCTTTTTGTACAATCTACAGTATAGACAGTACTTTTCCAGAACATGTCACCAATAGGGCAGCAGGGACGAGATGCAGCTGTAGGAAGAAGTGGCACAGAGCCTCCTTCCTGCTTCGTAAGTTGCAGCTTTAATCTAGGCTAGGCCCCTTCCCACTTGCCATCCCCACTTTTCATCTAGGCCTAATGGAGTTAAGGGAAGAAGCCCTCTCCATGGAAACTCCTCCTCCGCAGTGATTCAGGTAGGCCTCCAGGGATCCCCTTACTAGGAAACTGGTGCTGTGCTGTACTCACTCCTCCATCAGTGAGCTCTGGTGGAAACAAGATTGATGGAGAGGCCTCTCCCCAAACAGACCTCCCGCAAGCAGTTTGAAGATCCACACCCTGTTAGTAGAAAGGAGGGGTGACATAGAGCCTTGGAAAAAAATTCCTTTCCTTTGCTCAACTTCTTTACAGCTCCTATTTGGCCTGGCAGAAAAGTATAAGATAGATTCCTTCGTATGCTTTCTATTGAAAGGTTGCCATGGAGACCAGACCAAGCCTCTGCCTTTGGCCATTTGGTAGTCAACAAATAATTCTTGGACTGCTTTCTTCATTATTGTGGCCCCCTTCTCTAGGGACTATCCCTAGCTCACTGTTGCACACAGTAGGTGCACAGCTTATTCCTTCATTTAACCATTGTTAGTTGAGCATCTACAATGTGCCAGGCTCCATTCTTAGGTTCTAGAGAATCAGAGGTGAATAACACAAATAAATGCTTGCTGGACTAAATTAAATTGAGTCAGATTGAATTTTTCAGCCTTTGGCAAGACACTGAACTATATCAGTACTGAAAAGGATCCCAACTGATTTTCACAATAATTTATTTCATGAATATTTATTAAACACTTACTCTGTATGAGGCACTATTCTAGCTGCAGAGGATACAGCAGTGTACAAGGCCTTTGCTTTAATAGAACTTACTTTCTTAAAGAAAAAGACACACAATAAGCAAGTATATAAATAAGATAATGATATTAGATGGTGATAAGTACTGTAAAGTGAAGTGAAAGTCACTCAGTCATGTCCAACTCATTGCAACCTCATGGACTATACAGTCTGTGGAAATCTCCAGGCCAGAATACTAGAGTGGGTAGCTTTTCCCTTCTCCAGGGAATCTTCCCAACCCAGGGATCGAACTCAGGTCTCCTGCATTGCGGGTGGATTCTTTACCAGCTGAGCCACAAGGGAAGCCCATGAATACTGGAGTGGGTAGCCTATCCATTCTTCAGTGGATTTTCCTGACCCAGGAATCAAACTGGGGTCTCCTGCACTGCAGGTGGATTATTTACCAATTGAGCTATCAGGGAAGCCCAAGTGCTATAAAGGTAATGACTTTAGAAACTGACCAATGTTGGGATGGAAGATTTCTTTAAGTAAAACGGTCAGGGTATGGTATTTGACTAGAGACCAGGAAGATGAAAAGGAATCAGCCTTGGAAAGAGCTAAGAGAAGAGCATTCAAGGCAAGGAAACTATTTGCAAAGTCTAAGCTGGGAATAGCTTGGCTTGTTCAAGGAATTGAACAACGATAAGAGTGAGGTGGAGAATAGTTAAGAGAAGTAGGTAGGGTTTGAGTCATCTGAGATCTGCTAGACTGAGATGGGGAGTTTGTATTTTTGCTCTCATGTTGTGTGAAGCCATTGGAGAGTTGCAACCAGTATACATATGTGATATGATTTATGTTTTCATTAGAAAACTCTGGCAAGCTGTGTGGGAAACGGACTGCACAAGGGAACGTTTTTCTACTGGGAGACCAGTGGAGTAGAGATAGCAATGTTCCGTTTAATTTTTCAAAGTTGTGACCAAAGTATGCAATATAAGCAACAAATTAAAGACTGAATCTTCATGCCTTGCGGAGAAGGCAATGGCACCCCACTCCAGTACTCTTGCCTGGAAAATCCCATGGACGGAGGACCCTGGTAGGCTGCAGTCCATGAAGTCGCTAAGAGTCGGACACGACTGAGCAACTTCACTTTCACTTTTCACTTTCATGCATTGGAGAAGGAAATGGCAACCCACTGCAGTGTTCTTGCCTGGAAAATCCCATGGATGGAGGAGCCTGGTGGGCTGCCGTCTATGGGGTCGCACAGAGTCGGACATGACTGAAGTGATTTAGCAGCAGCAGCAGCAGCATATATGCCTTGAGTTTAAATTAGTGCCTTGCAAAAGTGTCAGGCATTATGCTGCCTCTCATCTCAGTTAACTGTGCCCTCTCAGATTAGAGCTAAGACCAAAAAGGTCTCTCTAATTTACAACCCTTTTCCCATATGTGTGTGTGTGCTGCATATGACATCTCAGTGTCTTCTCATTTAGTTCTCTAAATTAATTCTGGCATACACACACACACACACACACACACACACACACACAGGTTAATTCTGACCATTTCACATATATATATATATATATATATATATATTCTGAGAAGCAAAACAGTAAAACTGAAAAATTTGAAGTAATCATAAGAGTATGCTTTTTTTGCAGTAAGAAAATCTATTTATGAAAGATTGGATTTACAAACCAGGTAAACTAAGAGATAATTACTCACATTACACTATCCATATTTTTTTGCTACCCCTAAACATTTGCTAAGGGGTTCTTTAAAATAGCAATTTCTCTAGCGCAGTTAAGTTTTTGTTTACAGATCATGAACTACTCACTACTAATCATCAGCTGTGTGATAGTGGGGCTAGAGGGCAGAAAAATTCAATTCAATTCAACAAACATTTATTTAGGTCTATTTTGTACAAATAAGGAATAGTGTAGGTCTTAGGGAAAATACAGAGATAGATAAGGTTAATTCCTTGCCCCTAGAAGCATGAAACATGGTGAGGGAAGACATCTTGTACACAACTAATTATAACATGAGACAGCCTAGAATAGAGGTCTGTAAAAAAGTGCTATAAAACATGGAAAGAACAGTTTGTCCTGACTGAGAGAGGTGGGGGGGAGGCTTCATAGAAATGCATTTTCTTTCATTTGCTCATTCAATAACCTTCGTTGTGCCACTGTGCCAGAATCTGTGATTGATGCTGAGACTACCATGGTAAACCAGACTGTAAGCAAGCCAGTACAATCTAGTGTGATCAGGACTATGAGAGGGATAGTAAAGGGTGCTATGGGAGTAAAGAGGAATGACATCAAATCTAGCCTGGGTAGCCTTGGAAGAAAAGTTATGACAAACCTAGACAGCATATTAAAAAGCAAAGACATCACTTTGCCAACAAAGGTCCTTATAGTCAAAGCTATGGTTTTTCTAATAGTCACATATGGATGTGAGAGTTGGACCATAAAGAAGGCTGCTGCTGCTGCTGCTAAGTCACTTCAGTCGTGTCTGACTCTGCGCAACCCCATAGACTGCAGCCCACCAGGCTCCTCTGTCACTGGAATTCTCCAGGCAAGAATACTGGAATGGGTTGCCATTTCTAAAGAAGGCTGAGCACCGAAGAATTCATGCTTTTGAACTGTGGTGCTGGAGAAGATTCTTGAGAGTCCCTTGGATAGCAAGGAGATGAAACCAATCAATTTTAAAGGAAATCAACCCTGAATATTCATTGGAAGGACTGTTACTGAAGCTGAAGTTCCAATACTTGGGCCACCTGATGTGAAGAGCTGACTCACTGGAAAAGACCCTGATGCTGGGAAAGACTGAGGGCAAAAGGAGAAGGCGGTGGTAGAGGATGAGTTGATTAGCTAGCATCACCAACTCAATGGACATGGATTTGAGCAAACTCCAGGAAATGGTGAAGGACAAGGAAGCCTGGTCTGCTTCAGTCCATGAGGTCACAAAGAGTTGGACATGACTTAGTGACTGAACAACAACAAGAATATAGGTTACAAAGTAAGAGCTGGGATGAAAACGGGGGACAGTGTTCTAGACAGAGGAAACAGCATGTAATAAGGCTTGAGGGTGTATACAGGGAAAGGAAGACAGAGACAGAGGATATGGTGACTGAAGATAATAATTTCCTGACATTTTATTGTGTTACTATAGTTTGAATCTGCAGCAAGAGATTTTGTACAGCTGCTCCTTAGCAATCAGGTTCTTTTCATTAGCCACTGGTAGTGAAGTGTCTTTGGTTAAGGAAGGGGGTTTCAGGATTGGGAACTCATGTACACCCATGGCGGACCATGTCAATGTATGGCAAAACCAATCCAGTATTGTAAAGTAAAATAAAGTAAAAATAAAAATTAAAAAAAAAACATATTGAAAGTGAAAAAAAAAAAGAAATATCCAATAACAAATATGGCAGTAGCTACCATCATTCTTATATTCCCAACTGGGTAGATAGTCCTGGGTAGGTTGGGAAAGAGAGGTGAGATGACCATTCTTGGGTATTTGTTTTTTCCAGGGCAGCATTGTATCAAATTAGTCATTTGGCTTCAGATAATAGGCTTCCTAGGTGGCTCAGTGGTTAAAAAAAAAAAAATTGCCTTCCAATGCAGGAGACACATGTTTGATCCCTGGGTTAGGAAGATCCCCTGGAAGAGGAAATGGCAACCTACTATAGTATTCTCACCTGGAAAACTCTACGGACAGAGGAGCCTGGTGGGCTATAGTCCTTAGGGTCGCAAAGAGTTGGACACGACTGAGTGACTAAGCATGCATGTGATGTCAACAGGTTTCTAGAGGACAGTAACACATACACATTTTTTTTTCAGAGATTTGTACCCCAAACTAATCCCTGTGGATTTTCTAGAGGTTATTGACTTCATTTAAAAAGGGGCAAAGTAGGACCTTTTATGGGGCTTTCAGAGTTAATGGAGGTCTTATCATTTGTGACATGTTGTTCCAGAGATAGTAAAGACGACTGATTACTTTTATTTTATTTTTATTTTATTTTATTTTATTTTTTTTTAATTTTAAAATCTTTAATTCTTACATGCATTCCCAAACATGAACCCCCCTCCCACCTCCCTCCCCATAACATCTTTCTGGGTCATCCCCATGCACCAGCCCCAAGCATGTTGCATCCTGCGTCAGACATAGACTGGCGATTCAATTCACATGATAGTGTACATGTTAGAATGGCATTCTCCCAAATCATCCCACCCTCTCCCTCTCCCTCTGAGTCCAAAAGTCCGTTATACACATCTGTGTCTCTTTCCCTGTCTTGCATACAGGGTCGTCATTGCCATCTTCCTAAATTCCATATATATGTGTTAGTATACTGTATTGGTGTTTTTCTTTCTGGCTTACTTCACTCTGTATAATCGGCTCCAGTTTCATCCATTTCATCAGAACTGATTCAAATGAATTCTTTTTAACGGCTGAGTAATACTCCATTGTGTATATGTACCACAGCTTTCTTATCCATTCATCTGCTGATGGACATCTAGGTTGTTTCCATGTCCTGGTTATTATAAACAGTGCTGCGATGAACATTGGGGTACATGTGTCTCTTTCCATTCTGGTTTCCTCGGTGTGTATGCCCAGAAGTGGGATTGCTGGGTCATAAGGTAGTTCTATTTGCAATTTTTTAAGGAATCTCCACACTGTTCTCCATAGTGCCTGTACTAGTTTGCATTCCCACCAACAGTGTAGGAGGGTTCCCTTTTGTCCACACCCTCTCCAGCATTTATTGCTTGCAGATTTTTGGATCACAGACATTCTGACTGGTGTGAAGTGGTACCTCATTGTGGTTTTGATTTGCATTTCTCTAATAATGAGTGATGTTGAGCATCAAGACAGTATGGTACTGGCACAAAGACAGACATATAGATCAATGGAACAAAATAGAAAGCCCAGAGATAAATCCACACACATATGGACACCTTATCTTTGACAAAGGAGGCAAGAATATACAATGGAGTAAAGACAATCTCTTTAACAACTGGTGCTGGGAAAACTGGTCAACCACTTGTAAAAGAATGAAACTAGATCACTTTCTAACACCGCACACAAAAATAAACTCAAAATGGATTAAAGATCTAAATGTAAGATCAGAAACTATAAAACTCCTAGAGGAGAACATAGGCAAAACACTCTCCGACATAAATCACAGCAGGATCCTCTATGATCCACCTCCCAGAATTCTGGAAATAAAAGCAAAAATAAACAAATGGGATCTAATTAAAATTAAAAGCTTCTGCACAACCAAGGAAAATATAAGCAAGGTGAAAAGACAGCCTTCTGAATGGGAGAAAATAATAGCAAATGAAGCAACTGACAAACAACTAATCTCAAAAATATACAAGCAACTTATGCAGCTCAATTCCAGAAAATAAACGACCCAATCAAAAAATGGGCCAAAGAACTAAATAGACATTTCTCCAAAGAAGACATACGGATGGCTGACTGATTACCTTTATATATTTCAGAAGCACTGTGTTATAATCATTTTCTACATTTTAATACTTCAAAAAAATCTCCACAAGCATATACTCAACTTTGTCAATTGGAAACAACAGATAAAAAAGAAAAAACAACTTTGTGTGTGTGTGTGTGTGTGTGTGTGTGTGTGTGTGAAATATAGGATACACACAGAAAAATGCATGAAACATAAATTGTTTAACATTCAGTTTAGTTTAGTTGCTCCATCTTGTCCAACTCTTTGCGACCCCGTGGACTGCAACACGCCAGGCTTCCCTGTCCATCACCAACTCCCAGAGCTTGCTCAAATTCATGTCCATTGAGTCAGTGATGTCATCCAACCCTCTCATCCTCTGTCATCCCCTTCTCCTCTTGCCTTCAATTTTTCCCAGCATCAGGGTCTTTTTCAGTGAGTCAGTTCTTCCATCAGGTGGCCAAAGTATTGGAGTTTCAGCTTCAACATCAGTCCTTCTAATGAATATTCAGGACTGATTTCCTTTAGGATGGACTGGTTTGATCTCCTGGCAGTCCAAGGGACTCTCAAGAATTTTCTCCAACACCATGGTTCAAAAGCATCGATTCTTTGGCGCTTAGCTTTCTTTATAGTCCAGCTCTCACATCCATACATGACTACTGGAAAAACCATAGCTTTAAACTAGATGGACCTTGGTCGGCAAAATAACATCTCTGCTCTTTAAAAGGTTGTCTAGGTTGATCATAGCTTTTCTTCCAAGGAGCAAGCTACTTTTTCATGGCTGCAGTCACCATGTGCAGTGATTTTGGAGCCCAAAACAATAAAGTCTCTCATAGTTTCCATTGTCTCTCTATCTATTTGCCATGAAGTGATGGGACCAGATGCTCTGATTTTAATGTAAACAACTGAGCCCCCTGGAAACTATTGGAAAGTGTGCACCATTGGATCTGTAATAATGTGTGCACCTGTGTGTATGTACATGCGTGCATGAACATTTGTGAGCATGCATTTCTCTGTGTGTGTGTCATATTTTCAAAATGAAACATAGTTGATCACATAGTGGACAACCATTGTTGTCATTGCTATCAGTACTGTGCTGGAAGATTGGCATGCATTGTCACACTTTATCCTCATAACTGCTGCATGGAGATGAGATGAGGCTCATAGTGGTTAATGACCTGTTCATTTTCATCCAGGTAGGCCTTACATAGATCACTCATCTGCATCCAAAGACTGGGCCCTCTAAAAGAAGGCTAGTGGATGAGGGGCATAAACCAGGCTGTGGCTGACTCCTATAGGAGGATAGGAGAGTTCCCAAAGGAAGGAGCTTTAAATCATAGTTATTAGAAGGGCATGACAAGCTGCTCTTGCAGATGGATCTGGGCAGCTAAAGTTTCTAGATAGAGTTGATCTCTGCAATAAATGCAGATTCTGACATTTACCATTTACCAGCAAGTCACTTCAGTTCTCCAAACCTCAGCCTTTTTTTACATTAAAACATTATTGAGGTATAGCTGATTTACAAATGTTGTATTAATTTCTTTTGTACAGCAAAGTCACAAAGTTACTCAGTTATATAGACACATGTCTGGGTGTGTGTGTGTGTATGTGTGTGTATACGTGTGTGTGTATGTGTGTGTGTGTGTATATATATGTATATAAATATGTATATATATATTCTTTTCCATTATGGTTCAGTATTTTTTAATCTATAAAATGGTAATATAAACTGTACCTCACACTTGTTGTGAGGATTAAATGTGACAATTGGTATGAGGAACCTTTGCAAACTAGATTGTGTCTCACAAGTGTTAGGTGTCATTATCATCTCCTAGACCTATTTCTGTTAAGGCATTTCTAAGGACCTTTTTGATTGTGTGCAAAATAAGATTCATCCTTGGAAACTCCTTAGAAACTCTTTAAAATAATACAGAGTTTATTTGTTTTAGTGAAAAAATAAAAATAAAAATGCCTTAAAATCAGCCTTTGTCCTAAAATGTGAGGTTACATTTTGTAGGCAGCAGAGCTGTCATCATTCAGTAGGAATTTATTAAGGGGTTCTTCTAGGAAGGTAGGTTGACTAAGAACCATTTTGTGATTCCCAATATGTTCTCCAAAGCAGTAAGCAGCCTTCAGCCATCATTACTGGGAAGTTGCTGTTCCTTTCTACTTTAAGACAGTTTCTTGGAGAATAACATCAATCTGTGATTTATCTGAAGAATACTGGGATTTTATACTTAGTTAATTCACTCACTCTACTGTTTTTCAAGCACCTATTATGTGTCTAGCTCTGTTTTAGGAAGAGCTGTGGTCAACAGATCTCTATGCTCAATGAGTACCCAGAGAAGACAACAACCTGTATAATCAAACTCTCAGAACAAGATGAGTACCATAAACAGGGCAATCAGAGTCCCAAGTGGTGAAGGGCATGATTGAGGCTTGATGTGGTCTGGAATATCAAGCATTCATGCAGATAGAGATAGGAATAAACTCTGCTAGGTTTGTCATATCTCTGAAGAGAATTTTCTTCTTTAGCTTGCACCTGACTTTCTACAGGAGTATGCACATGTACCTGTGTGCACATGCACACATATACCTATCCCAAATCACACAAAATCCTTGTGAATACTCACAATGTGCCAGGCATTGAACTAGGCATTTAGGGCACAGTGATGACTAAGGCTATGTCTCATTTGGCTCTCCACCTTAGGCACCTCTTAAAATAGCTGGACCTTAAGTACTTTTTAGCTTGAATCTTTGCCACATGCTTCTCTTTGTCCTTTTCCCAGCTTCTTTCAGGCTGCAGTTTCTGGTTTTCCTCATCATTTCTTTTCTTCTTCTCTCTTTTTTTTTTAAACTATTTCCCCCATCTTTTGATGTCCTTCTTATTTTGAGCCTGTTGAAAAATGAATGCAAATAGCTATAGCTCATCCTTGCAGACAGCCCTGAGCCACCCCATGCTGACTTACAGTTGCTCCACACGGTACTATCCTGGAGTCCCCTTCATTACCCTAGCCAGCAGCAGGCAGAAAGTCAGCACTGCTGATTTTCTTCTCCATCTTCATCATTGTTATCATCAAACATCCCCAGGGTGTCTACAAGTATTTCTCCCACCACTTTTTATTCTTTCCCTCCTTTCCTATTTGTTAGTTCTTCATCTCCCCACTCCTATCTCTTCAGCATCTATAAATCTTTTATTTTTCAGTGGCAATGAGCTTTCAGACCACTCCATCTTTTTTCTCTAGTGTTTCATCTAGTTCTCTGATTTTTAGTCTATTCTCAGCCAGATATCAAAAGTGATCTACCTCTGGACAGCTACAATATATACAGTGCCTATTTTTGCTGCATGAGTTTCATCAGATTACATGTTTATATGTACCTCAGCATGTCTTCAGAGAATCAAGCCCACTCTTAATTATATGCACTACTTGAGGTTATCATTGATATTGATAAGCTCTGAATTCTCTTTTTGTCTTAGAGATGGATTTAAGAGTTTCCTTATAGCCATCTCTGTTCCTAATTCTTTTTTTCTTGGGCCAATATTAGAATGAGTTTGCATTTCCTGAGCACGTAAGAATTGTTGGCAAAGGGAGAAGGAGAGCCTGCTGGTTGGGAGTGGAGGCACCTGGATGCAGCCTCTGCAATCGGGAGGAGGGGCAACCAAGGGCTCTAAATGACCACAGATAATTCACAAAGTAAATGATCCACAGGCTGATAATCAAGTGGCAAATATGCTTTAAACACTGCAGCAGGCTTCAAGCCATGATGAAGTGCTTTTTGGCCCTGCTCTTGTCACAGCTGTGAGAGTGCTTTTCATAGTGGAGCAAAGCAGTACTGTGGACGCTAACTGGCTGCAGAGGCCAGCCTTTGAGGGGCCATCAGTGGGTCTAAAGCACTGTGTCCAAAGGATGAGACAAGCTTTTGCCACCAGAAAAAGCAGATAGAGAGTCAGAGGTCTAAAGGTTATAGGGGTCCTCAAAGTCAAGAGCTTCTGAAAATTACCGTATTAACTATCGATTGCTTTTGGGGACTGGGGAGTTCAGAGATCTGGGTTCAGTCTCATCCATGGGCTTTGGGTTTGGAGTAGGGCCTTAGGACCAGAGAAATAGAATCTTAAGAAAAAAATAGAGATGGACAGACTCCCTGTTTTAATGCCTGGACTAATATCAAAAAGTGAGAGGAAGTGGGAAAAGGGAAATCAGTTTTAAGGAAGTGCTGTAACTTAGAGGTTATACAAAAGCTTTGTGCTTAGCCTTAGCATTGCTAGTGAAGCTAGCTCTTTTAGGTCCCATCAGGTGGTGGAGCTAAGACTGCAAATCCTCGTGTTTTAACCTTAAGATGCATGCTCTTCTTTGAAGACAGAAAGGGTCTTAAAGTTAATGACATCTTCCAATGGCCCTCAGCCATTTTGCATTTTGATGCTTTTGAAATTTGGAAGTAGCCTCCACCTGATGCCATCTTAGACTTGAAATGTACTACCATGCCTTATCTAAGTCAGGAAGGCACATAACGAGGATAGAACCAAGTTGCAGTGATTCTAGCTATGAAAATCTGAGCTAATGAGGGTTGCCATTCCTTTAGACTTTTTTTGACAGCTACACCCTACTGTTGACTGGAATGGGGGTACCTGTCAAACCACATATCTATATAGTTCTTATACAGGCTGGTGTTAAGATACACTGCCCATCCTACATTGTATAGCTTGTTCTTGGGACTCAAAGGCAACCCCTTACATTCATTCCTGTTAACTTTTCTTTCATTCAACTCATTATCCCATTCATTCACTCAGAAAACATTTAGAGGGCCAGGTCCTGTGCCAGGGCTGAGATACAAAAACAGCCCCATAACTTCTATGTATTGTGGTAGGAATAGACAATTAAAAGACTAATAAATGAATGCTAAGTTGATCTCATGTTTAGAGTTACATGGAAGTGCATAAAAAGGGTACCAAGTCTCAGCTTGGGCTTGGGAGGGATGAGCCTAGAGTGATATATTCACTTAACCTCTTATTAGTTGTGTGATCCCTCTGTGCCTCATTCTTTTTATCAATAAAATGAGGATAATTATATCATCCATCTATGGAATTGTAGGAATAAAATGAGTTGATGTGTGTGGAACTTTACATATGTGTTAAATAAATCAAGAAAGGCTCTTCAGGGGTTTGAGTTTGAGCATTTGAGTAGTTTCTTAAAAGATGAAAATATTTATTTTAAAAGGGCAGGACAAACTGTTTCAGGCAGTAGGGATAGGAACAACATGGTACATTCTGAAAACTTCAAATTTAAGAGCATAGACTGCATGAGCAATGTCAGAGGAGGAAATGACAGGGAAAGTGTCAAAACATGGGGCTGAACCTTGTTTACTATGATAATGGGTTTGAATTGGATCCTGAAGGAGGGGGAAAGCCTTTGAAAAATTTTAAGTCATAATGATCCATCCTTTAACCTATGAGATAATTACTATCTCGCATTACAAATGATGAAGCTGATGAACTGAAAAATTAAATAACTTGCCCATATCTATGTAGCTAGTAACAAATTGAACTTTGGGAATCTAGGCTACAGAGTATGTATGTTTAACCACTATATCCTTAACCACCCCTTCAAGAATACAAGCAAAAAATCAGGTTTCAGGTGAAAAATGATGAGTTTAGTTTTTGACATGTTAAATTTCTGGTACTTATAGATATTTATGTGTTTATGCCCTGCAGGCAACTGGATATACACATGAAGAGTTTGACCAAGAAAGCTGAGCTTGATAGGTCTGAAAGTCAATCTTGATAGAGCATAGAGTGCTAAAATTAGAAATCTGATGTAGAACCTGGGAAACTCCAAAATTTATCAGAGTGGGGAAAAGAAATCCATAATGTTGACTAAGAATGAGCAGCAAGATGATTCTGAAGAAAAGCAGAGAGTAGGAGAACAGTCAAAATATGAGAATTTCAAGAAGGAAGGTGTAGTTGACAGAGTCAAATGTTGCAGGGAAGTCAAATCAAAGATGTAAGATGATTATTTGGGATTATGGGATTCATACTTCCGGTAAGATTGAGTAGACATAGTTTTCCTTATTCTGCCCGCTTGTTGTGCTTGTACTCAGTCACTGAGTCATGTCTGACTGTGACCCCATGGACTGTAGCCCACAAGGCTTCTTTGTCCATGGAATTTTCTAGGCAAGAATACTGGAGCGAGTTGCCATTTCCTACTCCAGGGGAACTTCCCGACCCAGGGATCAGATCTGCATCTCCGGCAGGAGGATTCTTTACGACTACACCACCTGGAAAGCCCACTAAATGTATCTAAAAACCCTGGAAATTTTCTATAGAACAAAAAGACTATTAGGTAGAGAGAAGAAGGCAGACCAGCTAGTAACTTTGGATACAAAGGAATGACATAGAGATGAATCCTCTGGACTGATTTCCGTTGTGTTTCATATATCCCAGCTTGGGTGTTAGAGAAGCCAACAACAATAGGTACAGGAAAAAAAAATGCCTAGAAAAGCTTGTTATCTCCAGACAAAAGACCAGGAGAGGGGGGAAATAGCAAGATAGAAAACTCCAAGTCAACACCACAGGAAAATCTGTGGACCACTCCCCTACCCACATTGTCAGCAAAGACAAAATGAGTGCAGAATTTCACCCTGACCAGGCTGTAACAAGGTACCCAACCCCACACCACCTCCTGCCAGGGAAGTGTCAGAGAGTGTGAGTGGGAAGTTGGGATTTTCATCCTCACCAGGAGGTGACGGGACCACCCTTTCAGGATGTCAGTGAAAATCACAGGGAAAACCTGGACTTTCATTTCCACTTGGCGGTGATGACAGACCTCACCCTCTACTTGCTGGAGTGATGTAAGAGGAAGCCTTGTGGAGAGTTGAGACTTAACAATGCTCCCCCTAAATATCAGTGGAGGCCTATAGAGAACCTGGACTTTAATTCTTGCATGGAAGTAATGGCAGCACCCATCCTTCCATGACACCAGAGCAGTAAAAACCCATGCCCCCCAACAAATTACCCCAAATGTCCTGGTTTCGATTTAAAAAAATGACTCTCATTCTAAGAACTAGGGTAATCTCCACTTGAATGACAACAGCCTATCAACAGACACCAACAGCAAGACGACACCAAGAGATGTTAGAATTATCAAAACAAATATAAATGTCAATAAAAATGCTTCAGTGAGTAATTACAAACATTCTTAGCAAGGAAATAGAAATTCTCAGCACAGTCTTTTGGACTCTGTGGGAGAGGGCAAAGGTGGGATGATTTGGGAGAATGGCATTGAAACATGTATAATATCATATATGAAACAAATCGCCAGTCCAGGTTCGGTGCATGATACTGGATGCTTGGGGCTGGTGCACTGAGACGACCCAGAGGGATGGTACGGGGAGGGAGGAGGGAGGGGGGTTCAGGATGGGGAACACGTGTACACCTGTGGCGGATTCATGTTGATGTATGGCAAAACCAATACAATATTGTAAAGTAATTAACCTCCAATTAAAATAAATAAATTTATATTAAAAAAAGAAGAAGCAAGTGGAGATTTTAGGACTTACAATACAATAACCAAATTTAAAAAGTCAATGGATGGGTTTAATATCAGGATAGAGAAGGCAGACGAAAGACTCTGAGCACTTGAAATCAGAGCAATAGAAAATACCCAATGTGAATAACAGACTGAAAACAAAGAAGGCCTCACTAACTTCCATGTTATTGGTGTTCCAGAAGGAGAGGGAAAAAAGGGTGGGGCTAAAAAAGTATTTGGAGAAAAATAAATGGCTGAAATTTCTTCTAATTTGGCAAAAGACACAAACCTACAGATTTAAGATGCTGCTGCTGCTGCTAAGTCACTTCAGTTGTGTCCGACTCTGTGCGACCCCATAGATGGCAGCCCACCAAGCTCCCCCATCCCTGGGATTCTCCAGGCAAGAACAGTGGAGTGGGTTGCCTTTTCCTTCTCCAATGCATGAAAGTGAAAAGTGAAAGTGAAGTTGCTCAGTCGTGTCCGACTCTTAGCGACCCCATGGACTCCTCCATCCATATGATTTTCCAGGCAAGAGTACTAGAGTAGGGTGCCATTGCCTTTTCCGATTCAAGATGCTAAGTGAACTCAAAACATCCATGCCAGGAAATCTGTGTCAAGACACATCATTGTAAAAGTTTTGAAAACTAAAGACAAATAAAAACAATCTTAAAGTAACAGAAAAATAATGTATTTCCTACAACAGAAAAACAACTAGAATAATAGTGAATTAACCATTAAGGTTGGGAGGAAGTGGCACAAGATTTTTTAAGAACTTAAAAAAAATAACTTCTGAATCAGAATTCTATACCTAGTAAAATATCCTTTAGATATGATGGAGAAATAAAGACATCCTCAGAGGAAGGAAACTGGGGCTAGCAGACCTATTTACCTTAAAAGAATGGCAAGGAAAGTTTTCAAAACAGAAAAGAAATTCTAAAATAAGGGATCTTGAAACATAAGAAAGGAAGGAAGAACGGCCAAAAGAGCAAAAATATAGGTAAATACAGTAAGCTTTCTGTTATGGAGAGAATGGTGTACTTCCAAAATTCATATGTTGATGTCTTAACCTGTAGGACCTCAGCATGTGACTGAGGTTCCATGAGATGGAACCTTTAAAGCGATAATTAAGGTAATATAAGGTCATATGGGTGGACACTGATCCAATGTGACTGGTGATCTTATTTATAGGAAAGGAGCTTAGGACATAGACATGCACACAAACAAAGAAAAAATCATGTGACTACACAGCAAGACAATGATCACCTATAAGCTAAGCAGAGAGGCCTTGGAAAAAACCAAAAATTAAAAAAAAATGCCTTGGTTTTGGACTTCTAGCCTTCAGAACTATAAGAAAGCAAATTTTTGTTGTTTAAACCACCCAGTATTTTGTTATGGAAGCCCTAGGGAGTTAATACACTTTCCCTCTCATAAGTTTATAAATTATACTTGATGGTTGAAGAAAACTGATAACACTGATGCTGTACTCAATGTATATAGAGGGGATATTTAAGACAATTATTTATAAATGTAGGAGAGCAAAGAACATAAAGAGAAGTAAGGCCTCTATACTTAACTGTAACTAGAAAAACACTGACACCAGTAGAATGTGTTGTTATACATGTATAATGGAGAGCTAAGATTAATCACTCAAATGCTATACAAAGAAGTGAACTTAAACTAAAAAGTTCAAATAAATTATAGAGAGGAAAGGCTTCCCAGGTGTTACTAGTGGTAAAGAGCCTGCCTGCCAATGCAGGAGACTTTAGAGACACAGGTTTGATCCCTGGGTCAGGAAGATGCCCTAAAGGATGGCATGGCAACCCACTCCAGTGGTCTTGCCTGGAGAATCCCATGGACAGAGGAGCCTGGTGGGCTACAGTCTACAGGGTCATGAAGAGTCAGACACAACTGAAGTGAATTAGCACAGCACAGCACAAGGAGAAAAACAGAGAACTGAGAAACCAAATAACAGAAAACCAGATTTGTTAAAAATAAAACTGTAAGCTTAAGAGCCCTAGTATCAATAATTACATTAAATTCAAGTAGTCTAAATATCTCAATTCAAAAACAGAGATTGACAGAGTGAATTGAAATAAAAAAATTCTAACTAAATGGCATCTACAAGAAACTCACTTCAAATATAATATATATATATATATATATATATATATATATGACGAAATTAAAAGTATGGAAAAAGATATATTATGCAAGCATTAATTAAAAGAAAGCAAGAGGCTTGCCTGATGACTCAGTGGAAAAGAATCTGCCCGACAATGTAGGAGACATTGCTTCGATCCCTGGTTCAGGAAGATCTTACATGCTGCAGAGCAACTAAGCCTGGGCACCACAACTGTTGAGCCTGTGCTCTAGAGACCGGGAACCAAAACTACTGAAGTTTGCTCACCCTAGAGCCGATGTTCTGTAACAATGAGAAGCCCAGTGCACCACAACTACAGAGTAGCTCTCCACAACTAGAAAAAAAGCCTGAGCAGCAACAAAGACCCAGCCCAGCCAAAAACAAACAAATAACTTTTTTTTTTTTAAAAGAAGAAAGCAAAAGGGGATAAGTTGAATTTATGTAAGGCAGATTTCAGAGCAAAAAATAAAAATCACCAGGAACAAAGAGGAATATTTGTTGTTATTCGGTCACTAAATTGTGTTGGACTCTTTGGGACCCCATGGACTGCAGCACACTAGGCTCCTCTGTCCTCCACTATCTCCCAGAGTTTGCTCAAATCCATGTCCACTGAGTCAGTGATGCTATGTAACCATCTCATCCTCTGTCTCTGCTTTCTCCTTTTGCCTTCAATCTTTCCCAGTGTCAGGTTGTTGTCCCCCCCCACCCCCCCAGTGGTTCTTTGCCAAAGTATTAGAGCTTCAGCTTCAGCAACAGTCCTTCCAATGAATATTCAGGGTTGATTTCCTTTCGGATTGACTGGTTTGACCTCCTTGCTGTCCAAGGGACTCTCAAGAGTCTTCTCCAGCACCACAATTTGAAAGCATCAATTCTTTGGTGCTCAGCCTTCTTTATAGTCCAACTTTCCCATCCTTACATGACTACTGGAAAAACCATAGCTTTGACTATATGAATCTTTGTTGGCAAAGTGATGTCTCTGCTTTTTAATTTGCTGTCTAGGTTTGTCATAGCCTTCCTTCCAAGGAGAAAACATCTTTCAATTTCATGGCTGCAGTCACTGTCCACAGTGGTGTTGGAGCCCAAGAAAATAAAAGCTGTCACTGCTTCCACTTTTTCCTCTTCTGTTTGCCATGAAGTAATGGGACCAGATGCAATGATCTTAGTTTCTTTATGTTGAATTGAGTTTCTTTATGTTAATTTCTTTATATTGAGCTGGCTAAGCCAGCTTTTTCACTCTTCCCTTTCACCCTCATCAAAGGACTCTTTGCTTTCTGCCATTAGAGTGGTATCATCTGCATATCTGAGGTTGTTGATATTTCTCCTGGCAATCTTGATTCCAACTTGTGATTCATCCAGGCCAGTGTTTCACATGATGTACTCTGTATATAAGTTAAATAAGCAGGGTGCAGTATACAGGCTTGTACTCCCTTCCCAAGTTTTAACCAGTCAGTTGTTGCATGTGCAGTTCTAACTGTTGCTTCTTGGCCTACAGATTTCTCAGGAAACAGGTAAGGAGGTCTCATAATCTCATCTCTTTGAGAATTTTCCACAGTTTGTTGTGATCCACACAGTCAAAGGCTTTAGTGTAGTCACTGAAGCAGAAATCAATGTTTTTCTGGAACTCCCTTGCTTTCTCCATGATCCAACGAATGTTGGCAATTTGATCTCTGGTTCCTCTGCCTCTTGGAAACCCTCCTTGAAACTCTTGTATTATTACAAGAGGAATATTACGTCATGATAAAATGATCAATTCATCAAGAAGACATAAGAATTCTAAATGTATAGAAACAAACCAACAAACTACATAAATACTGAAGCAAAAATTGGTAAAACTGAAAGAAGAAATAGACAAATCCTGAATTATAATTGGAGACTTCAAATATTCTCTCTTAGGAATCAGTAGAACAACTTTTCAGAACATTAACAAGGATTATAGAAGAACTCAACAGAATGTTTATACAGTATTTTACTCCAAAACATCAGCATATGCATTCTTTCCAAGTGCTCAAAGAACATATACCAAGAGAACCCACGCCCTGAGTTATAAAACAAACCTCGAGAAATGTAAAAGAAGTGAAATCATACAGAATTTGTTCTATGACTGCAATAGAATAAAACTAGAAATCACTAACAGAAAGACAAGTGTTTATTTCAAGGATTCAAAATGGCTTCATTATTTGTTAATCAAGCAATGTTATCCAGCACACTGAGGCTAAAAGATAAATATAAGATGTTCATATCAATTGATGTGGAAATACTGTTGACTAAATTCAACACTCATTCATAACAAAAACTCTCAGCAAACTAAGGATGGAGTGTGACATCCTAATGTTGATAAAGAAAATATACAAAAGATCCACAGGTAACATAATTGTTAAAGACGGAATGTTCTCCTAAGATCTGAAACAAGGCAAGGATTTTTGTTCTCACCATTGCTATTCAACACAGCACTGGAAGTTTTAACCAGTTCAATAAGGAAATAAAAAGCATACAGATAGGAAAGGAAGAAATACAATTTTCTCCTTTTCCAGGAGACATGATTGTCTATGTATCAAATCTCAGGGAAGGTGCAATAAAACTCCTGGAACTAATCAGTAAGTTCAGCAAATACATAGGATATGAGGTCAACTACAAAAGTCAATTTTGTTTCTATACACCAGCAATGAGCATGTAGAAACAAAAATTTAAACTACAGTACCATTTACAGTGGTCTTCCCAGGTGGTGCTAGTGGTAAAAAACCTGCTTACCAATGCAGGAAATGCAGGTTTGATTCCTATATTGGGAAGATCCCCTGGAGGAGGGCATGGCAACCCACTCCAGTATTCTTGCCTGGAGAATCTCATGGACAGAGGAGCCTGGCAGGGTACAGACCATAGGGTCAAAAAGAGTCAGACACGACTGAGGCAACTTAGCATGCACACATGCACCATTTACAATATCACTCAAAAATAAAAATTAAACACTTAGGTGTAAATCTAACAAAACATGTATAAGATTTGTATGTTGAAATTATAAAATACTGATGAAAGAATTAAAAAATATATTTAAATGGAGATATATACTGTGTTCATGGATTGGAAGATTCAACCTAGTAAGGATGACAATTCTCCCTAAAGTGTTATATACAGGTTTAATGCAGTCCTTATAAATCCCAACAAGATTATTTGTAGACATTAGACAAATTTTTATTTTATATGGAAAAGTACAGGCTCTAAGATAGTTTAAAAATTCTTTGTTTTTAATTGCCTCAAACTGGAAATAATCATAATATCCTACACAGATGAATGGGTAAACTATCATATATTTATACCATGGTATACTATTTGGCAATGAAAATGAATGAACCATTCAACAACTTGGATGGATCTCAGAGGAAATGTTTTGAGTGAAAAAAGCAAATCTCAAAAAGTCACATACTATTTGCCATTTATATAACATTTTCAAAATCACAAAATTATAGAGATGGAAAACAGTTCCATGATTAACCAGTTAAGGATAATGGAGGTAAGGAGGTGTTTGGAGTGTAAAGGAGTAGCATGATGAAGACCCTTATGGTGATGGTGTAGTTCTGTATCTTGATGCTGTGGTTATTACAGGAATCCACATGATATGATGAAATGGCACACACACATTGTACCAATACAATTTTTTATTTTTATTTTATACCATAATTAAGATGTGATCATTGGGGAAAACTGGGTGAAGGGTACGTGGTACCACTCTATAATATCTTTGTAATTTCCTGTGAATCTGTAATTAGTTCAAAATAAGTTAAACAAAATTTTGAAAAACCAAACAAACTTTGCCCAAGTAGTCATTGGAGACATTGAAAAGGGCCATTTCAGTAGAAAAGGAGATGTTGAAGGTAGAGAAGAGAGAAAAGATAATGGAACAACATTCTCGAGGAAGCAAAATATGAGATAAAGGGCACGGATAGAGAAATAAACCTTGGTTAGAAGGAGATACCTCTTTTCCCCTGAGGCATGAGGGATAAGGTTAGGGTAGTTGCAGGTGAAGATAAGTTTCTAGGTAGAGAAATAAAGTTGGGAGAATTTCTATCCTGATGACCTCTGCTTTCTTAGTAAATAGGAGGCAAGTTCATCTACTGAATATATTGGGAGATATGGTGGGTAGGGAACTTGAAGTACTTGGTGAAAGTTTCAAACAGCCACTGATGGTACTGAAAAAGGAATATGAATAGGGTAGCATGGGAAGATTTTCTGGTCATTTGAAGATCAGGCAAAGATTGGAGATCAAGATTTTTTTGTGTGATTTTTCACACAAAAATCAGGTTTGTGTGATTTTTCTCTATCACACTCAGCCTAGGATAGGTGAAGAAAGGGCAGGTGACCCTATAAAAGTTTGGTTGCTAGGGTGCAGTGGAGGGACAAGATGGAAAGGCAGTGTCAGAGAGAGGACAGTAAAGAGGTGAAATTTATTGCTCAAGGGTTATATGCTGTTTAAAGGAAGTAACAAAGTTTCAATGAGCCTGAAGAATTAATGTCCTAGAAGTTAAGGAGTGAGAGAGTTAGAAACATAGGAAAGCATGGTCAGATAATAGGATATTCAAGTTCAAGTTTCAGAAATGGAACAGTTCCAAGTGCTAAAAAAAAGTCTAAGGTGTGGTTACGATTGAAGCAAGAAAAAGAGAAGGTCACCAGAATCTATTATACAGAGTGAAATAAGTCAGAAAGAGAAAGACAAATACTGTATATTATGCATATGTATGGAATTTAGAAAGGCAGTACCAACAGTCCTACATGCAGGGCAGTAAAGCAGACACAGATGTAAAGAACAGGCTTTTGGACTCAGTGGGAGAAGGCAAAGGTGGGATGATTTGAGAGAATTGGACTGAAACATGTACACTGCCATATGTAAAATAGATGACCAGTGTAAGTTTGATTCATGAAGCAGGGCACCCAAAGCCAGTGCTCTGGGACAACCCAGAGTAATAGGATGGGGGAGGTGGGAGGGGTGATCAGGATGGGGGAGACACATGTATCCCTGTGACCGATTCATGTTGATGTATGGCTAAAACCATCACAATACTGTCAAGAAATTATCTTCCAATTAAAATAAATAATTTAAAAAAAAAACAGAAAAAAAGAACTGTGAGGCCACATGGATTAATGAGTTAGTGACCCTTGAAGTCCCCTGAGGATGGCGCTGAACCTTGTATGAGACAGGAAGTAACTAGGGGTAGGTTCCAAAGTCTTAAATAAGTTTGGAAGAATGACCAGGAGGTTTTTGCATGGTATTGACCACTTGCTGAAAGAATAAACCTCAAAAAATGATTTTTTTATATGAGGAGTAGTTCTTTGGAAGCAGCAGTGGAGAATTAGAAAGATCCCTGATACCATCTCCTGACTATAGCACACTTAAAAGGACTTAAGGAGAAGTGGTATTCTTAAGTGAGATTCATTCATGCATCTGTACATTCATTCATGTGATAAATTGCTACACATCAGAGACTGTATACCCTGATCTGCCTGGGGTCAGTCCTGGTTCATGCATATTTCACTGATATAATTGTTAAAAATTACCCCTGTCACTCTCAAAATGTTCCAGTTTGGATGATAAATTATATGGTCATTCTAGTTATAGAGTACTTATGGCCTGGTTAAGAGGAAAGATTTTTGTGTCTCCTTATTAAGTTTTCCATCACATCTGATTTCATTTACATGTTTGGGGATGCTCATTCACCCTATTGGGAATCATCAAATTCCCTCATTTCTCCAATTGTTGAAAAAATTATCAGGAGAAACTGTCTGGCACACAGATATGCCCTGCTTGTAGCATTTCCCTAAGTTAAAACTTCCATAAATAAAGAAAATGAAGTTAGCCTGTCATGGCTAACACTTGGTAAGGCCTACTTATTTTGTTTTAATATGTTTTTAAACTACCAATACATTTAGAAATATGGACCTGGGTTAACATCAGAGACACTGGTCAATCATTTGTGGAACTCCCTTTCCCCTATTTTTTGAAAGTCAAAATTATATTTGCCAATATCCAGTATTTTAGAATTTTTCCCAGACTGCATTCCTGCTTGTCACCCCCTCCCCTTCAAAAACCCTTTAGTTTTCCCTTTCTGACCTTGTGATATACAACCAACAATTTGACACTTAGCTGACCTTAAGTAATTTCCATATTTTGCTTTCTTGCCTTGGGGACTTTGCACATGTTATTTTCTTTGCCAGGAATAGCCTTCCACCCCTTTCTAGTTCTCTCTTTTGCCTTGTTAATTGCTTGTCCTTCAGTCATTGCCTTAGCTATCGCTACCTCTCAGAAGTCTTTTCAGCCTCCAAGAAGCATAAAAATGTCCCCTCCTTTATGTTCCTATAGCACTGTTTCACTCTGTGATAACTTTTATCCAGTGTCTATAATGGTGTGTTTACTTGTCTGTGTCTCTCACCAGATTATGAGTTCTGTGAAGCCACAGACTTTGTCTTGTTTATCATTGTATCCCTAGCCACCTTGTGCAATGCTTGCCTCGCAGCAGACACCTAACACACACACACACACACACACACACACACACACACACACACACACATAGAATAACTGAATGACCAAAAGTTCTAAACCAACTTAAGATGTTTTCTTTTCAACTATGAATATACAATCAGGATCATGGAGTAGACTATTTTAAATGAGGTCTGATCTGGAAAACCCAGGCCTTTAGTAGCCAGATACACTTGCTAGAGCTGTTTTCCTCACCTACATAGGATCTCCTTTGGGAGAGCAAATTAAACATCATGTCTCATCTACATCTCTCACAGACTTACATAGTATGGAATACATAAAAGCATCTCAAAAATACTTTTCAACTTATAGATGATATTAGAGTGTCATTTTGACTGCATGTTATTTGGTGCTGTTTCCATTTAATTACTTCAGGTAATGAGATGAAAAGCCCGTTTCTTGCTATTGTCATGCGAGTGTATGTTCCTCGGTTCTTTGTCTTGTCACAACAAAGATTTGGAGTGATGGACATTAAAGCCTCCTCGGCGTGTCACAGCTCTCAGGTCTTGGATAGATTTATAGCTCTCAGGTCTCGAATGGACCATGTTATAGCTCTTAGACAAATCAGTGTTACAGCTCAGTGTTACAGCTCTATTTTACTTAGAAGATAGCAGGAAAATCCGTCTTCGAGGCGTGAGGGCACATTGATCCAAAGACACGAGGAGAAGAGCGCCCCAGCGTGTGGGAGAGAGAGAGATAGTTAGCTTTGGCTCCTTTATTTATATGTTTATCTCTCCCTGGGCCTGTCCTATGTAAATTGGGCCAGCCAGGAGTGTTGTTTGTTTTACCTGAGGTCCTCACTCTGGTCCTCGGACCTTCTTTTGTTCCATTTTTGCGGACTTTTCCCTTCCTTGTCTTGTAGCCACTGCCATTTTGGACTCCTTTTCCCTGTTCTACCTACCTAACACTATGATGGCCAGACCTTTCTCACAGGCATTTTTCTCTTTTGTTTACACCTATTTGTGGATCTATCTACTTCCTGATTCCTGGAGATGAGTTTGGGGGTGGGAGATGGCATTTGGCTCTGGTGTCTCTTTGTCCCAATTATCCTCAGTTCTAGACCCACACAGATAGCACGAGTGACCAACTGTATGGGGAGCACTAGTTCCTGACCTAAAAGCCCACAGTAATTCATTAGGCAAATACCTTTCCCTTATGAACCACAGCATCTTTATCTGTCAAGGGGAGGATTCAATTAGCTGGTTTCTTAGTTCTAAAATTCATCTGATTCTTTCCTTTGTAGCTTTACTTCTAACTCCACAATAGGCAGCCATCACTGAGGTTCCAGCTTACATCAAATTCTGTCATGCCTCAGATTTGAATCGTATCAAATAGATCCCCGGGAAGCATCCCAATGTGTGAATTATTAATGTTCCCACCACACAGTCTCTGTGTGAATATTTACTTAATATCACTGGGTATCCAGTCCTGACAACAAATCATCATTTGAATGGTTTACTGATGTTTTCTCTTCCCTTCAGTGATTCTGCACATGTCTTTCTTTCACCTTGAGGATTGTGTAATTCTTTCTTCTCCCGTGAGACTCTGATACTAAACAGCAAAGGGAATGTCAACATCTGAATCTCACCTTTAATGTTTTTTTTTTCTATTCTTTTACAGATTGTTGCATTTTCCTCTATTCTCTATCTTTTTCTACCCCTGACCCCCTCAAGTCATTCCCACACCTAGAAGCTTGTCTTTTGCCCTCCCCAATCCATAGCTCCAAGCAGCTGTAGCCACAGTTTTGCTCAATGAAGTTCTTAATATGCTTCCTGATTTAGTTATTTCCCGGGGGGTGTGTGTGTGGGGAAACTTCCCATAGATATTGGCTCTGTGCTCTGGGGCTTGATCAGCAGCTGTTGCATCCTTCACCTTCTCTCTGGTCTTTGCTATCCAGTACTCCACTCACTTTCACCCTTCACTCTCGCCTCTTATCTCCCTTCCCCTCCCCCTTCCTCTCCTCCTTTCTTTTCCCACAACAGTTGCTTCAGGCTTGGTTTCAGCCAACACTTTTCTCTGCCTACAGGTTGGAGAAGCTCTTTGCTTTCTCTGAAATCTTCAGAGCTAACCCCCATTCATCACCTCTGCTAGGGGTGGGTGCTGCAACATTGATTTAATTCAAGATGTAATGAAGTCAAGCTGCAGAAAAACACTTAGAATGGTAATTCTCTAGCTTGTTACAAACCACTCTCTGTACTATTTTGCAGGTTGGAAACTTGTGAAGGGAGTTGTGATCAAGTATATGCACCATTTCTTATTCATGATAAGGTTGAAGAGTGCCCACTTCAATTAGTGTATGCCTTTCTGTAAGCTGGGGTGTCCTGGTCAGCTTAATCGGCCTCTGGAATGATGAACTCAATTCCAAATGTGTGGGGAAATGAGTTCCGAATGAGTTGAATTTCATCGAGTGGCATACAGCAAAGGATTGGTGTATCAGATGAATGTGCCTTTTGTTGTTGTTCCGTTGCTAAGTTGTGTCTGACTCTTTGCATCCCCATGGACTACAGCATACCAGGCTTCCCCATCCTTCATTAAAGGAAGTGCCTTTAGGAGACACAGTTGGGACCAGCTCCTCCTGTCTGCTCTACTTCTATCTATTAAAACCAACTAAAAAACATTACAGAAAATCATTCGCCAAAGTGACCTGACAAATGTTAATGACACATAGTCAGCTATTTTGTTGTAAACTGAGGCAACAGAAGTGAAAGGTAAGTTGGATAGTGAGGCGGTCAGGAAAGACATTAATTTTGACAACCCATATCCAACAAATCAACAGGCTTGTTGCTGGAAGGACAGCGATTTCTCACAGGGGAGAAGGGAAAGGTTACCTACTCTAGTATTCTGGCCTGGAGAATTCCATGGACTGTATAGCCCATGGAGTTGCAAAGAGTCTAACACGACTGAGTGACTTTCACTTTCAGAACATTCTTTCACTCCTTACCTTGTGTCCTTGCAGTTCAGAACTAGAAAATATCGTGCTTTCCCTTAAGCTTCTTTAAATGGGACACCCCCATCATGAGTGAACTCTGCCAATTCTTTTTGGCATGGTATCTCTGGGTGGAAAATAGGGCAAACTGAGGAGAAATGTAAGGATCTAGTGTCAGTCATTGTGCATTTCTCTAGGATAAGGTTGAGGGGGTTCATCATGGAGTATTCCTAAAAAGATTGACTATGCCCTTGTTAGATTGAGTGACAAGGGTGAGGGAGAGGTTTGTGACCTCAGTGCCCCTTGGCTGCCACCCACCCCACCCTTCTCTAACCTTAGAGTAAAGCAGGGGAAGAAAAGAGGTAGTAAGAAATGCTGGTTTCCCCTGCTGACCCCAGTTCTCTTTTCCTTTTCTCTATTATACCTATCCTAGTCTCAACTTTACAGGAAGAATTGTGCTAATGCTCTGGTAGAATTGGGAAAGCAAATGCAACCTCCTAGCTAACTAGGTGGCCTAACATAATGGAAACAGCCTAGTATGTATGGTTTAAGAGACAGATGACTCATGTTTGAATTCCGGCTCTAGTCTACGGCCATACCACCCTGAACACACCCGATCTCGTCTGAATTCTGGCTGTATTATTTTTTGCTCTATGTGAGTGAAAGTCACTCAGTCGTGTCCAACTCTTTGCAACCCCATGGACTATAGAGTCCATGGAATTTTCCAGGCCAGAATACTGGAGTGGATAGCCTTTCACTTCTCTAGGGGATCTTCCCAACCCAGGGATCGAACCCAGGTCATCTACATTGCAGGTGGATTCTTGACCAGCTGAGCCACAAGGGAAGACCAAGAGTACTGGAGTGGGTAGCCTATCCCTTCTCCAGCCGATCTTCCCAACCCAGGAATGGAACCGGGTCTCCTGCATTGCAGGCAGATTCTTTACCAACTGCGCTATCAGGGAAGCACTTTTGCTGTATGATCTAGTGCAAATTGCTTAATTTTCTTGTGTTTCAATTTTATTTTCTGTAAAATAACATGGCAATATTAGTACCTACCCCAATGGGATGTTAAGAGAATTAAACAACTTACTAAATGTAACACCCTAAGAAATATGCTTTATAATTAATAAGACCTATATGAAAGTTTGCTCCCAGTATTCATGGAAAAGCCCTAAAACTGAAGTTACACTGATCTGCATCATTTATAAATCATTTCACTTCCTGTCTTCAGCATCATTACTATAAAATGGGAGAAAAACTCTAGTACTAAATGAAATAATATACATCAAATATACAGCACATAAGAGGCACATGGGGATTCTTTTTTTATTCCTCCATCTTTTATTTCTTATAAAGAACCAATGCTTTAAGCCCTGGCAAATCCGATGCCCTTAAGCCTCAAGATCCTTTCTCTAACTTGTTTTCACTAAGAATTCTAAAACCAAGTGATCTCTGCCAACTCTATTCCATTTCCATTATTTATTTAGGTAATGGCATTATTACTGCCATTTATTATGCATCCATTTATTGAAATGGCACTGCAGTGGCTGCTGAATGGGGCTATGCCACCATCTCTGAGAAACATTTTCTAACACCTTTACCATGCCCACCTTCCCTTGCCCACCCTACCCCCAGTCAATTTTTTTCTCTGTGCTTCCATAGCACCTTATGCATGATTTTACCTCTATCACAGTTTATTGAATGAGTGAGTGATGAAAGACAGAAAGACGAAAAGAAGCTTATCTCAGGTTCCAGAATATGCAGATATCACCCTGCCACTAATGACTAATGAAATTGATGATCAAGCCACACTACCTTGCCTAATTTCACCCATAAAAATGATTTAAGTTTGTTTCTGTTTGATATTCAAGGTTAAATTGTGTATTAAGTTGGAAGCCAATTTTTATTGAATAGATATTTATGATACCTCTTTCTTGACAGTACTATGCTACTAGGTACACTGGAACTATAAAGATAAATAAGACACAGTTGTTCCCCTCAGTTAGCTCAGAATTAAGCTAGGGAGCTGAGAGAAACATGTGAAGAGAAGCCTAAGGACATCAGCCAGTGGAATGTTGTGGGGAAAGTGTGGTCTTAGGGATTACATACCCTGAATGGGAACCCTGTCTCCTCCATTTATAAGCCATTAACAAATAACTTAGCCTTGCTATGTCTCAGTTTTTTCATTTATAAAATGAGGCTGTTAATCAAAGTACTTAGCTCTGAGCTTCATGGGAGGATTAAATGAGATCATGCATTTAACTGCTTAGCATGATACTTGGGCAAACACTAGGCACCTCAGTAACAAATACATTTATATTAAAAAAATAAAGGTTTACTCATAATGTTTGGTTTATGTTTATTGCAGTCTACATAATGCAAATATGAAAAAAAATCGAATTATCTTAATGGAAGATCTATAATTGATTCAATCTAATGTATTTCTGAAAGATTAATAAAGTACTTTTCTCATGGCAAAAAAAAAAAAAAAAAAGTGTCAGTCAGTCGCTAGTAGTAAAGTCAACAGTTTGATGGAGACACTGAGAATTCCAGAGTTGAGAGGCAAATACATCAGTGTGGGCTGGAGACCAAGTCACTGCAGCTCCATTTTGCAGGGTATAATTTCACTTAGAATCTGATTAAGAGAAGTGCTAAGAAAGAGGAAACAGCATTTCAAGCAAGGGATGCAGTGTGCGAAGATGTGCTGGGGAAAGGTACATTTGGGGAACAGTGGTTATACTACTCTGAAGAAGGAAGTTCATGCAAGGGAGAGTTGGGCAATAAGGAAGGGGAAAAAAAAACTCGAGGAAAATGTACATTCAGACTATACTCAAATCCTGGATATACCACTTCTAATTGTAAGATTTTAGATAAGCTACTTAATTTCCTCATCATTAAAATTCACTTCCCTGGGCTTTCTTCAATATTTCCCTTGTCCCACTCAGTCTTCCTAGAAGGCATTGTCTCAAGAATTTTATGTGAAATAGCCCATTTAATCTTCACCATAACCTTATCATGAAAGTGCTCTTATTATACTCTTTTTGTAATAGAGGAAAGTGAGACAGACAGGTTAAGTAACTCAATGAATATCGCACAGTAATAGGGACACAAGTTGAACTAAAGCCTTTTTTTTTTTAATTTGAAAGCTAAGGGAAAGCAAGCAACATGTTAGTGTATTGAAAGAAATAGGTTTATAAATCATGGCTGTCTGATCTAAAGTTTAGGCATAGTTTGTCTTGGCTGATACAACTGGCTAATTACCCTACCCATTAGTTAAATAATGATAGCTACCCTTATTGAACTGTGGTGTTGGAGAAGACTCTTGAGAGTCCCTTGGACTGCAAGGAGATCCAACCAGTCCATTCTGAAGGAGATCAGCCCTGGGATTTCTTTGGAAGGAATGATGCTAAAGCTGAAACTTCAGTACTTTGGCCACCTCATGCAGAGAGTTGACTCATTGGAAAAGACTCTGATGCTGGGAGGGATTGGGGGCAGGAAGAGAAGGGGACGACAGAGGATGAGATGGCTGGATGGCATCACGGACTCGATGGACGTGAGTCTGAGTGAACTCTGGGAGTTGGTGATGGACAGGGAGGCCTGGCGTGCTGCGATTCATGGGGTCGCAAAGAGTCAGACACGACTGAGAGACTGAACTGAACTGAACTGAACCCTTATTGAATATTAATGTCCTATGACTTAGGCACTTTTAATACAGTCTTTTATAAACATATTTTCTTGTCACAGAAACCCTAGGAAGTAGGTACTATTAGTCGCCCTATTTTAGAGGAGGAAATAAGGACACCAAGAGTTAAATCATTTACCCAAGGCTCCCGTGGAAGAACTGAAATTTGAATTGAAGCAGCTTGGTTCTAGATACTGCTTACTGAGTCATAAGGCAGGATAGTTCAAAATAGATGAGGTTGATTTTAGGGATACCTTATGAAAGATAGTGAAGTTAGTTTCTTGTTGTATATGATTGTTCTGGTTTCATAGTCCATTTCCCTTTCCTGCTTACACATTCTGACATTCCCTTGTGCATCTAGTTGGGGGCATTTTGGTATGTGTCTCATGTGTCAGAACAGGCTTAGAGTTGACTCGCATGTGGGAGGGGGTCATCTCTACAGGAGATTAAAAGTTACCAAGAATCAATTCACAGAGCCAAGACAGGCCCCTGCCTGGCACGTTTTTCATACCCACACATTAGGACCATTGTAAACGGGCCTGGTAGGTTGAAGACTGTGAATGGCATATGTTGTGGTGTTTGGTTCTTTTTCTAGGTGTAGAGCCTGTCAGCTCTATAAAGACAGCCTGGCAATGCTTTATACAAATAAAGGAAAAGACATCCACTGCTTTCCCTCTTGCTGTTGAAATAATTAGGAAGAATAGTTAGGGATAGTTTGAGGTCATATTCACCCAAGAAGTTCAAAGTCTGGCTATTTGCAGTCCATAATTATTAATTGTTATTATTTTGTTATATTCTGTTTAAGAAACTTAAAATGATGGACATACATCTTATGGAAGAGCAAATAAAGAAAATCTTAGGTTTGTTAGTAAGTAACCT